>NC_136819.1:4262724-4827549 GCF_951394365.1 Tetrao urogallus
CCAATCAATGGCTACTGGATAAGTAACTCCCATATTATCATCTTGCATCTTTTCATATTTAAACAAAAGTTTGAAGGAGTAATAAGAACAAGAAATTACAGATGAGATTCTTCCAAATACGTGAAGTACCTGTATAGTTATTCAAGAGGATGTAATTAGAAAGTTAACACTAGTTTGTCTTCTGAAAACAATACAACATACATTTCATAGTAATGACCTCATGAAATAGTATTTGGCTTTAATTAGAGATGGCAGAGCTCCTCTTATGAATTCAACAGTTTAACAAGAAAGTGGAATTAACATTCTTAGAGACAGCCATGGGGGAAAAAAATGTTGAAGTATAAGATTTGCTGTACAAAAATTACAGAATTATGCACTGGTTTATTTCTTCATTATTTGAAGCTAGAGGTAAACAACATAAGAAATCATACTATTAGCCCTGGTAGGCTTCTTTGAAGCCAGATGCAATAAAGAATCACCTTACGTTTTGAGGGACTTTCCTCTGTTCCCCTGAAATTTAAATATACTTTGCAGCCAATGAATATTTCACTTTGATATTACATTTTTCTTATTTATTGTTTCTAATTTTTATGTTCAGTTTTCATCACAGTCTGTTTGTCTTCCTGCTTATAATATACACATGAATTATTTGGTTATTCTGAAATCTTACTATTTATATTTATCTTACTTATGAAGTACTGACTTTTGGATACGTTTTTTTCCATTTCACTTTGTCTCTTTGCTTTCTGCCCAATCCTTCCGATTACATTTGAGGGTGCCTGTGTGTTTCCACTCCTGCTGCTCCTGGATGCTGATTGTGTTCACAGGGTGCACATAACTAATCTGTATGCTCAGCATGCACTGTGGCTGGGAATGACGGACTGTGTGGGCAGCCCTGACAACCCTCCAGGAGGGTTCCCCTGGATGGGGAGATAAGTGCTGCATTTTTCAGACAGGATCTGGTGTAATGATCTGTTAGAGCCTAAGGAAAGGCTGGAAACATTATCTGGTTACTATATCTCACACAGCTGCAAGGGAAAACTATGAAGAGAAGTACAAAACAAATTGGAAAGGATGCAGTAAACAAGAACTATAAGTTCACTGCTCAGTTTCATTAGGATTAATAAAAAATCTGTATTAAGTCATACTGGATCAAGGCTGACATCATACTACTACTGTTTAATTTCCTTCTTACAACAAAGGGCCCCTTCCACCCTGTTACACTGTTGTTATATCTATCAGGCTACAGGCCAGGATCAACACCTCCAACCAGCAGCACCTCCAAACATCCAGCTGGGTTGTGAGATAACATCAGCCAGTGCACGGCCCTAAGAATCTGGGAAAACCTGAGTGTTTGGGCAGGGCAGAAACACCTTAGTCACCTTCCTTTCTGTCTATAACCATCACAGTTTTCCCTACAGCAGACAGCCCTACATACTCTCATTTTTCTCTTGTTTTCTATGGAGACAGAAAAGATAGAGAAGAAGACTACAGAATCACAGAATCACAAGGTTGGAAACGACCTGCAAGATCATCCAGTCCAACCACCATTCCTATCAGTGCCACACGCTACTAAACCATCTCTCGTAGCTCCTCATCCAGGTGCCTCTTGAACACTACCAGGGACGGCGACTCCACATACATACAGTTTTCTTCTCTGGGCCATCTGTCTTCACTCATTTCTGCTTAAAACTGTTTCTTGCAGCCTTGGAACTAGACCATCATTAGACAGCAGGCCTTTGCAGTTTCTATCATCTGCTCTTGAAGGGGAGGAAAATGGGAATGGTGGCAAAGAACAGGAAAGTACTAAGATGCATGCGGTCAGAGAAGATGGAAATCGTCAACCAAGGGATTGGAGCTAAACTGTGGAATGCTCTCAAGGAGACAGGCTAAAAAGATACTATACACTTGGTCATTTGGGTCAAAGAAGCCCACGTCAGAAGATGCTTCCATTGTTTGGGCTGTTTTTAGGGTGCCATGCGTGTGCTACATAGATGAAAGCTTTGAAAACTTGCTGTAAGTCTACCAATTATGCAGAATTGGACAATAATTTATAACAGCAAATATGAAACAATTTCTTAAAACTCACGCTTTGAATAGGATTGTTCTTCAACAGAGAATTTTATAAACAAGAGCATGTTAATTCAATACAATTCACAGGATCAGATGCTTGTATCATTATTTCTATTATTCTCACCAGCTTGGTAGCTGTGAATGTCTTGCACAAAATAAGTTGTGCTTTGAATATGCTTGAATAAGGCAAGATATTAAGTTTCCCATTTCCCAGAAATATTTACAAAGCTGCTCATCTCTTTGTACAATTTTAAGAACCTTCACAATAAAATATGTAAGCAAGCAGAGTTAAAAGCATGCATATGCAGGAGAAGAACAAGTCATTAAAAGGCGTGTTTAAAAGTTTGACTACACTTTATCTCATACAAAACTGCAGTGTTTTGTTCTCTTGTATCATAGACATAGAATGGCCTGGGTTGAAAAGGACCACAATGATCATCAAGTTTCAACCCCCCTGCTATGTGCAGGGTCACCAACCAGCAGACCAGGCTGCCCAGAGCCACGTCCAGCCTTGCCTTCAATGCATCAGGGATGGGGCATCCACAACCTACTTGGGCAACCTGTTCCAGTGTGTCACTGCTCTCTGAGGGGGAAAACTTCCTCCTAATATCCAACCTAAACCTCCCTGTCTCAGTTTGAAACCATTCCCCCTTGTCCTATCTCTATCCTTGTAAACAGCCATAGCCCTGGCAGACGTGGGAAGCCTGACCACCTGTGACTGAGGCAAAGCACTTATTGAGTACCTCAGCTTTTTCTATGTCTGAGGAAGCCAGCTCCCCATTACCTTTCATCAGAGAGGGAGCACTCTCCTTGTACCTTTATAATTCCATCCTGCTTTACTTTTTAAACTGATTAATGCACGCTGAAGTGAACTGAATTTCCAAATGTTTTTGCTAGAGCTACTTAGCTCTCTGCAGCACTCCAGTGCTCAGCCTTCACACAGTAGCCTTATTTAGTCAATCCACAGTCCTCTGTGTTTAAAAAAACAAAACAAAACTGTATCTATAATTCAACTTCATTTTATCCATCTATAGCCATGGCATAATCAACAGGTACAAAATAAATTAAAAAAAAAAAAAAAAAAACAAAACACGAAGTGTCAGCATACCTAATTTCACAGGAGAAATCACTACTACCACAGGAGGGCACTAAACTCTGAGAAACTATAGAACAGGAAGAGAGAAAATGGATGAGAAAGCAGGCTGGTATTTATTAAAATGGTGCAGTTTCTTATCTTAATGCTATTATTTAAGTGCCAGAAATGATGAAGTAGGCCTCCTCATCCCTACTGCATTCAATATATATATATATATTATTATTATTGTGAATGTAACTGTCAGTGCAGAACCCATAAGAATTAAATACTGATCTTTGCTCATGCTATTTATGCTATTTAGGAGCAGTTTAGCAAAATTACTGGAATTGTATTCATGGAGAATTGGCAAGAGTGAAGAATCGTGCCTCAGATGTAGTTAATGAGTAGAGTTTTTAGATATTAAGGTACCTTTATAATGTCTCCAGTAGCATGAGGGAGATGGGTTCCCTCTACTCCTCATTAAATTGCAACATAGCTTTCTTTTTGTGGTCTTTCTTGTGGTTTCCTTGGATTATTTTAAGAAGTTTGATGTCGTTTATAAACTGAGGAATCTAATTATTAGAGTGCAACTGCATAATTACACATTTAAAATGTGTGCTTGCCTGTGAAATGGAATACAGATTGCTGTTAAGATTACCTTGATCTCCAGCAGCTCTTTTGAAACCCTTCTTAGACAGTCACACAGAGGGCACAGAGCTGGTGCTGTCTCACACTTTCCTCCTCCTGGAGCAGTCGGTACCCAGCTGAGATGTGGCTGGGCTTAGCTGGGACCACACCCATGCCATTTCCTTGCCCTGGGGTAGAGCAAAAAACAGAGTTAATCTTAGCTCTACTGTTGCACATTTGAGGGAGCTCAGGCCAACAAAAAGGCAGACCATAGTCTGCAAAAGTGTCTGCACCACCTACTACATACAGCTCACAAACTGAAAAGCAATGAAAAGGAAAAAAATGCAGTAATTACATCTTTTTGCGTACCATGTACAACTTCCTTCCTTTGAGAACTGCTAACATTCTGCCACTCACACCAGAGCTACTGAAAGTGTCCTCTTATCATTGCCATTTCCTGATGTTTTTTGGGCTGCCTGGCAGAATGCAAATAGAACCATGCTGTCCTCATGTACAAATTCAACTGCCTGTTCCTTCAGTAAGCACATTTCCTGGGCTCCTGGAGTGCATGGCATTCGTGCAGCTGTGTTCACCCTTAAAAGCCGCACAAGAAGAGAGTCAGATGTCAAACACAGACTAAGTAAAAAGCAGAGATAGTTGAGGAAGGCTGGAGTGAATCTTCAGAAAGCTAAAAGCTCCCTTGGGGTTTTTCTCTGACCAGTGCCTATTACATTCCTTTCTTTACTGTGCCAACTGTAACAGGAGAGTGCATTAACAGAAGAGTTCATGGTGCTTCCTCCAGTAGTCACAGAGACTGGGAAGGAGATGCTTTCCTTTTCTACTGTATCTATTTTAAACTCACACTTTTTTATTTCAAAATTTATGCTCAGTCTGATGTGAAAACTTACTAAAACTCTAAACACCTGCAAAACTTTCCTAAGTGAAACAGTACAATCAACAATACACATATTTTCAGCAGCAGAAAGTTACTATGCCCTCTGTGACTCCGATGGAGATGCTGCCATGTGCAGCATATGGAATCCTGAAAGCATGTGCTACCTTAATAACCTCTGGGTCCCCAGGTGGTAAAACCAACAGCTGTATGTATTATATTCATTCCCAGTAGGTAGATAATAGACAACAAAATTTTTCAAAGCATCTAACTGATATGCACAAGAGCTCTATTTTCTACCTGATTTAAGACTTGAGGCTAAGTGTTCTAACATGCTTTGGTGTCTAAAATTGAGTCAGTCCTCTAACAGGACTTTCAAAAGCAAGGATCCCAGAGCATGAGCTATGTTTCTGAGCAGGTCATGGAGTACCTTTCTGAGATGTTGGGAGCAGAGATACTCTTAAAACCTGGCTCTCCAGTGCCCACAGTTCTCTGCATTTGTATAAGTTTTGAAAATATGAAGGCTCCTAAGCCAGTTCCATGCATTTAAAAAAGCCTTTATAAGGGCTAAACGTAAGATTTCATAAGGGCTACAAATTATCTGCTCTCATTTAGCATAGACACTTAAAGATTATGTTTTGCTGCTGAGCATTGTAAGTGTAATCACTGCCAGTGATTTCTGCTGATGCTTGCTAATATACACAGTCTTCTGGAATTTTTATTTTTTGTTTTATATATATACACTATATTAGGAACAGATTATATATTAGGAACCAGACCACCAAGTGCAGAAATACAATGGCATTCCTGTATTTATTTTTTTTCCCAATTGATATTAAAGGACTAAAATCATCGTGAATAGTGTGGTTCCCCATTTCTTTATTTTGGTAGTACCTATTGCTTGCAATGAGTCATTGAACTGAAAAGCCAGAAGAAGAAAAAAAAGGTCAGTCAGCTGAACAATTTGACCTCACTCGTTGCAAATATATAGCTTTATGATCATCAGTGGAAACACAAGCAGAGGGAGAAAAGCATTGTGCCTTCGGAAGGAAGAATGATCCTGCATCACTTAGGCATGCTCTGAAAACAAGTAAGACAGTCGCTCTTCAAGCTCAGAATAGACAAGAAACTTAAATGCTGGGTATTGCATGTACCTCCTGAGTGCCTGCCACGGACACAAGGTCTTTCACAGAGCAGATGCCTGTCCCTGACACGAGCCACTGTGTAATTTACACAAAATTGGTTGTTCCAGAAACCATGCACTTGTGCAATTACAGAGACCTGAAAAGCATCCCTGGAGTGCTCACACAGGTTTGGATACCAACAGCTTCACATGCTGGGTGGAGCGTGTCATTAACAGGCACAAACCAGTGATGGTCACCGACAGCCTTGCATGCTAAATAGAGAGTTCTAATTTCATCTGCTATGGGGCATAACAGCATTTCTCTGGTACTTAAAGCTCCAATAAAATTAAAGCTTTGGAAAATACAGCCTTTGAGTTGAACATTGTCACTTGCTGTTGTGAGCTATCCAAACACTCCTGTCCTGTGGTATGCTTTGTCCCCACACCCTGCATAAAATCATAGAATGGCCTGGGTTGAAAAGAACCACAATGATCATCTAGTTTTAATCCCCATGCTATATGTAGGGTCGCCAAACACCAGACCAGGCTGCCCAGAGCCACATCCAGCCTGGCCTTGAATACATCAGGGATGGGGCATCTGCAACCTCCTTGGGCAGCTGTTCCAGTGTGTCCCCACTCTCTCACTGAAAAACTTCCTTCTAATATCTAAACTAAACCTCCCCTGTCTCAGTTTAAAACCATTCCCCCTTGTTCTATCAATGTCCAGCCTCGTAAACAGTTGTTGCCCCTACTGTTTGTACTCTTCCTTCAAGTACTGGAAGGCTGCAATGAGCTCTTCCCAGAGCCTTCTCTTTTCCAAGGCAAACAAGCCCAGTTCCCTCAACCTTTCCTCACAGGAGAGCTGCTCCAGCCCTCTGCTCATCTCAGTGCCCTCCTCTGGACCCGCTCCCAGAGCTCCACGGCCTGGACGCAGCACTGCAGATGGGGCCTCACAAGAGCTGAGCAGAAGGGGGCGATCACCTCCCTCCCCCTGCTGGCCACCCCTTTTCTAATGCAGCCCAGGGGCTGCATGCACACGCTGCTGGCTCATGTCCAGCTTCTCGTCCACCCGGACCCCCAAGTCCTTCTCCTCAGGGCGGTTCTCAAAGGGTTCCTTGCCTAGTCTGCATAAACACCTGGGATTGCCCCAACCCAAGTGCAACAGCTTGCACTTGGCCTTGTTGAACCTCATTGGGTTCACATGGGCCCACTGTCTAAGTCTCTCTGGATGGCTTCCTTTCCCTCCATCTTGAGATTGAAAGCCAAACCGAGCGTCGCAGATGTTGGAGAGCAACCAGATGTATTTTTAGGCCTTGCTCCCATCTAAAAATATACTTCAGTCATACACTTCAGCAATGCCACAAAGGCCTAATGCCGTATGGAGAGCGGAGCACAGCCAGCTGCTGTAACTGGGTGGCTCGACCCGCCTAACTTGAGCTTTGTGATTAAGAAATCCTGCCCTGAAACTGCTGCTGTGCGCTGGTTGCTCAAGGAACACAGATCTGAACAGGTTTGTTGCACAACATTGTTACTTAAGCCAGAGAAATCTGAGTGTACAAAAAGCTAATCTGAAGGAAGGCTTCGAGATCTGCCCTGAAGTGAAATAAATGCACTGAGCCAACAGAGGGCTGGAAAGTACCCTTGATTACTGAAGAGATGAGAAATTGGGGGTGATAGCCTGAGGGATGCAGGTGGAAGCTGGCTGGTTGTGCTGGGGGGGAAAGGGGAACAAATGGATTACAGAACAGCCACGTTTCTCAACACGTGGGTCTTTTTCCTGAAAGAAAGGGGGAAAAAAAGGAAAAGAAAAAAGAAAAATCAAAAACAGCAGTGCTAATGGTGCCCGGGCACCGCCCTAGCCAAAATGTCCGCGCCTGAGCACAGCCCCACGTCGGGTCGCCACAGCGGGAGGAGCAGCCTCCCACCGCTACCAAAGCGGCCGTGGGAGGGAAAAAGGGAGAGAGGAAGCGGCGGTACAAAGCGAGCTCCCCAGGGAGAGCCCCGGCTTTCCCCGCTCCGCCCCGCGGCACTGCGCATGCATCGCCGCCCCTGACTCACCCCGCTGAGCTGCGGGAGGCGGGCGAGCCGGGAGCGGGGCGAGAGCGGCTGTGGGGGCAGCCACCATGAACCGCCTGGGCAAGAAGGCGAACGAGACGCTGATAGAGATGGCCCTGTCGGCCGACGGTAGGCACGGGCCGCACCTAGAGGCTGGGGTTGCGGCTGGTCTCGGTGCCCGCACCGTGAGGGCACCGAGGGAGGCGGGGATTCGCCTTTGCGTGGCAGCCCCACCGCCGCTCCTCCGTCGGGGTGGGTGGCCTGAAAGCGTTCGGAAGGGATGCGATGATGCGGGTGTCGGCTGCGCCCTGCCGGCGCGGGGCGGGGGTTGGGTGAGATGATATCTGCCGCGGAAAGATCTTCCTGAAAATACGATGGGAGCCGTGCTTTGCCACCGGTCTCAGAAGCGAAGACCTCCTGGCACGGGACAACCACCGCCCCGCGTGATGGGGCTCGGTCTTGGGAGCTGTTTCTCCCTCGCAAGCTCCGTGACATCGCTTCTCTTTGGGAAAACCTGTTTTGAACTCCTCCAGCAACAGTGTGGTTGCCAAAACCCTCGACAAAATTGTTTGAGAAAGCAGTGCCTGTGGGTGCTACCCAGGGACAGCCGAGGGGGAGCTCCCCGTGTGCCATCTCTGGCCCTACAGCCTGCAGGCTGCTTCCTAAGCCCTGCGGGGAGCCCTGAGTCATGGCCCGACCCGCTGACTGCTAGCATGGAGCAGGGCTCGCCTGCTTTCCTGAACCGGCCTGCTTTCCTGAAGGAGTTGGAGACCAAAACGTGTTTAGTCAATATGTGGTAACCAGGCAGGGAGTGATGCTGAAAGTCAGGAATGTGAACTTAGTTCCACAGTGCTCCGTTTTCCCAGGAGTGTCATGTGTTGGGCTTTTTTTAAGTAATAAACCTTGAACCTAAGGAGTTGGGAGGGGTTTCAGTGGGTGAGTGTGATATAGCAGCATTCACCATTATTGGCACATAACTGTACATAGTCATGCACCAATTCAATTCACTTTTTAATCAAGCACTTTTCTAAAACAGATAAAGAACTTAATATGGGCTAAAGGGATTGGACTTTTAGCAGCTTGCTCATGTGTTATTTAAAAAAAAAAGTCTGGATTAAAATCAGATAAAATCTGCCCTTCCAGCTGTGGTCTGCAAAAGTTAGCAATATGCATCTGTTACCACTGAGGCCTCTCCAAGATCTGAATGTATGCTTTGTACTCTTAAGGAAACCTAAAGAGGCTTCCAGGCATAGATGTCAGATGTGCCATCACACAGTCGTGTCTGGGTGAGGGTAAATGGGAAAAAGGCCGAAGGAAAAGCTGCATTTTTGCCTTTAAGACATGTTCATATCTCGATGTACGTGTATTTAATTCTGGTTTGCTATTGCATTTAATTAAACTTGAATGCTGAAGAACAAGTTATGGTAGTGAAAAGCTACTTACTAGCAGCAGAAAGTTGAGCATGCACTCTGTGTTTGGAACTTAAGTGCCAAACCTTCTACTGCAGAGGAAGTTCTTTCGCTTCCTGATGAATGAGACCAGTGTGAGGTAATAACTTCCACTTTGAAGTGTGTGGTTTTGCTTTTCATTCAAGATGAGCATCATCTACCTGAATATTAAGGAAAAAAAAGAAGTGAACTTGCAAAATTCCAATGTAAGTATCAAAGGAAGAAGATGCAGTATGTTGTTAGGAATGTTTCTTTTGTGCTGCCTTTCGGCATTATATTTTCTGCTTAAGATACGAATGCCACAGCTTCTGGAAGCTGGCAATTGGATCTGTACTGTGTTTTGAGATGTAGATCCATGCAGATGAATGCAGCTTAAAGAGCATGGAACACATAAGGGGAGCCCAAATCCAACTCCTGCTCTATAAGGAAGGAAGAGGTTATTCACATTCCCTTTTGGTAGTAAAGAACTGGACTGATGCCATGGCTCATCTTTCAAAAAAAAGGTACCTGACTGCTCCACATTCAAATATTTGCCTACGTGCTTTGTCTTCTTGCTTGTTTTCCTCTGAGAAAGGCAGAAACATGCCAGGAGAGGTTGATAGTGTGACTTCCAAACAGCACTTGTGCTGGCTGCTAAGAAGGCATCGCTGCTCAGGGCCAAGTGCTGCTGATGTTTAAGAGAATGTTACTAACTTAATCGAAATTGATTCATACTTGCAATATGAAATGAAAATATAGGCCTGTGTTCAAAACTACAGCTGTCTTTAATTACTGAGGGAATAATAATTTTTGATCTATTTGTAGAAACTCTGAGTGGGTTATCACCCACAGGAAAAAACTGGAGGGTTAACTAACACAGAATCTCTCTGAATGAGTATTCCCAGGTATTGAAATACAGCTCCAATGCATTTAGACATAGTTCAGCATAGAAAAGGCAAGTGAGAAAATATGCCATTAACCTCACCAAGCAACACATAATTCCTGCATGAGATTTCTTTACTGGCAGAGATGTCACTGCCAGGCACAGTTTAAATATGTGTTGGGCATCCAACAGGTAAGCTTTGTTTGAACAGAAAACTACAGTTTGTAATAGGAAAATCTGCTTTGTGAAACAGATTCCAACAATTTGCAAAGTACCGCCTTCTACGTTGGTGTGCTCAGTAAGATAATTTTGCTGTGATGCTATGAATGAAAAACTGAAAACTTAAATCCCAGTCCACTGCAGTACTTAAATATTAATTTTATCCTGAGACTGCATCAAAAAATAAAGATTTTCCTTTGGACTGTTGATAAACATTTTCTGCAGCTCAGTGGCTGGCAAAATGGAGCAGCTCCATAGGAAGCTCTGTGTGCTCTCACCTGCCTTATTTGTCCCCTGGCAGTTACGTGGGATGTTCTGGACACTTCTGAGAGCTGCGAAATACAGTTGAATTCAGTCAAGTACAAGAGAACTGACCTGTTTCTCCCATCTCAGATGAATTCTTTTTAGCTTCTATGTAAATAAAAAAAGGGTTGCAGCTTCACTTATAAACAAAATGCTAAGTTTGCTTTCCAAGCAGTCTATCTGACGCTAGCCAGCACTTATTAAGAACTGAAAGCTGAGCTAAAATGTGGATTTTTGCTGTTTGTAATTTGATCAAGAACAGTAGTAATACTTTTTTATAGTAGTATCAAAAACTAGAAGGGTGCCTTAACTTCTCCATACAAATGATCAGTAATTACTAGAACATGAAGGAAAACTGGGATGAGATGCAATAACTGCTGAGAATGCGCTTTTGAAGTTACTGCTGGCAGATAGTTTGTCAGAAATATTTCTTTACATGTAATGTCTAGTTAATGAATTGTCTACAGGTGAGAACAGGAAGTCTCCTACCATAAATGTATAGTTTAGAAAGTATTGGTAATATCATCTGGTGTGCAACTGTTGCAATGTTTTTCTTATATTATGTGGCAAGGTGGTGATGCAGTGAACTTTTCTACTGTTTTTGTTATTGTGGGGCTGAACTGAATAGCCATGTGATTGGCAGGATGTACTTTGCTATCTAGCAGCACCTTCACTGTATTTCAGAATAGCTTTTTGCATGTGGAGATTCAAGGGGGAGTAGGGTCTTTGTGCCCTCCTGATAGGAATGCCTCTTGCAATCATAATACAGCTAGGTAAAGATTTTGAGATGTTAGCTAAAGATGCAGAAAGCTGAATAAAATATCAGGAGTTGTTTGTGAAGATGAATTCTTGGAGTGGTGGGGTTGACTCTAGGTTGGGACTTGGTCACTTGGGATTATACTGTAGGCATGTTCATATTTTCTTGATGAGCCTCCTGCAAGAGCTTTGGGCTATTAGATGTTTGGTGTTGGTTGCTGTAGCGTGGTGGGTGCCAAGAGAAGGTGTGCTGGTAGCTGAATTGGCTGCAGCTGCTGAGATGGCCTAAGGTAAGGCAGACTGTGTGAATCAGTGTGGAGATGTGTGCCCTGTGCAACTGTGGTGGTGTGTTCTAAGTAGTAATTAGCTTTCTTCATGTAACATAAGGCAATTCTTAATTTACCCATCTGAGCAGGGTGAGAGATACGACATAAACATCAGTGCTCAAGTGTGCTACTCATGAGGAGCTGAGAAAATAGCTTAACTCCTTACCAAAGTCAATTCAATACCGTGGTAATCCAGTGAAGGATTTCTGAACCTATTTATATGCATTCAGAATACATCCAAGGGTGAACTTGGATCACTTATCACACTGCATTGGGATAGAAGTGGAACACTGTAGGGCTGCCTTCAGACTGTCTCTCTTTAGCCCCTGCTTTGTCACTAGTTTATGCTACCAGAGAGTTTTATTTTAGTTGGAACTGATGTGCAAGGAATGAGGAAAGAAATTTCCTTAGATCCTATTTGCACAGTTGTCATCTGGTGTTCTCAAGAAATCTTGTAGCTTATTGGGTGATGGGATTTCAGTTCTCTTTGGTGAGGGAGGAGAGGAAATTGAAATACAGTAGTGTGATACAGATCTGTACATGGTGGAAAAAAATAAGAATAGATGAGCGTCTATGGAGAGTATCTTAGGGTAAGGTGCTGTTTTATAACTGGAAATCTCCTGTGATGCCATGTCTCCCTTAGCAGGCTCCCAAGGGTAAATGTGAAATCGGAGGCCTTTGGCAAGACAGCAGAACACCAGCAAGCATTGTGGGTAAGGCTTGTCATGTAGATGGCTGGTCTTTAATTTTCTGCAGTACTCCAAAATTAGAAAAGGCGCTGTGGTTTGTTATTCAAAGGGGTTTTCTTAACTATCAGGTAGGAAATTGGAGGGCTTCTTCTTGCCCATTTACAATGTACTGGAAATATACCACACTGAGAAGTAATGACAAGCAGATGTATTTCACAGACCATCAAAAAGTTGGATGTCTATGCTATTTTGGTCCTGCTAATCAGCTGGTGTCTGCATCAGAAACTATAAGTGATGGGAGCTGTGGTCTACCACCCTGCTTATTTTCTTGACTGGTAGGGGACGTTTCTGTGGGTCTTCTATATGATTTCCCTGCTTGCTCTATGTCGTTTGAGTGACTTGAATAGAAAGCATTGTGTTGCAAACTCATATGCCAATATGTTTCTATGTTATTTAGTAAGAGAAAGTGAAGCAAAATTCTCAGTGGCACGTGTCATTGGAAGTATGACAAAAAGGGTGCTGAAGCAGAGCATGGGGACAGGAAGAACCAAGAATTGCAGGTGAAATTCAATGTCCATCTGAAATTAAGTGTGGCAAGCAGCTGAGGAATATGGCAGTGGACAGAAAGTGGATGATGTAGTTGTTCACAGTGCTTTTCACTTTGTTAGTAAAGGTACGAGTCAAATATGTTCCTTGTAGTTCTTGCTGTTCCTCTCACCATTCTGTTTTTCTCCACTATTGCCCCATCTGTAGCTCACTGTTTGTGTTGCTTTTCTCATACAGCTTCTGAAGGAGATTTCTAATGCTAGGATGTACTGTGTGTCCACAGAATGAATGGTACCCGGGGACCCCCCACTGCTTATGAGAACTGCTGCAGTGGCTGAAAGAAGTCAGAGATTCCGTATCACGTTTCAATGCAATCCATGAATGAATAATGATATGAGATTTTAAATGGGTCTCTAGGAAAGCAAGCCTGTACTTAACACTTTTTTAAGTGCTTGTAATTCCCTTGAGCTGTGATGAAAAGCGATAGCGCAGTTGTCCGTTCTTCCTCTGTTCTGGAGTGCGGTCAGCGTGCACCTGGCATTTCCATATATGTGCACAGCCATTGCTTGAGCTGCTTGTCTGCTTCTGCAGTCAGCGCTGATGAAAAATGGCCTTTGGCATATAAATAGTCTGAATGCAAACAAACACTGCCATAGTCCTTCACAAGCTGCCAGGTCTAATGCAGGCTGCTGTTCTACCACCCTGCTCTTCTGAGTCTTATTTGCCATCTAGGTCCTAAATCTTACACATGTAAAAATACCTCACTTTGTCCAACTACTTTTGGTCTGGGCTTTCTCCTTTTTAATTGCGTTTGAACCTGTCAATTGGTTGGCGTGCCATTCTGCATAATGATGGTACCTGGAAGGTATAAATGCCACATTCCACACTCACAGCACATTTGATGCAGTGGCTTAGACAGGGCTTACAATGCAGTGGTAGTTATTGCCTTAACCACATAGAAACATCATTCAGGTTGTGGTTTTTTGCTAAAAACAGATTTACATAAATCTAACGTATTAAGCTGTGGGCTTTCTAATCAAGATGGGAGGTTCAATGGGTTTATGAAAGGAAGGCAGCTAGGAGTAAGCTTCGAGTTCTAATTCAGAATACCCATTTATTATATTAGAGGTTAGAACTACGGACTGTATTTCATCCAAATTACCAGATTTTGTTAGTTAGATTTTAAAATACTGTTTCTTTTTTTTCTTTTACTACCAATGTGTTGATAAACACCTGTTCTGTGGAATTGCCCATTTAATAATTAAACACATGATGGCCATGAAGTAGGTAATAATTGAAGGTGATTTGTTGTTTTTGGTTGTTTTTTTTGAGGAAATCATAGAGTTCTTTACCTATGTTCCTAGTACATTATCTTGGATCTGTAAGAAAATTAATGTTTTCACTGTTTAGGAATAGCTTCAAATTTTCAGGAGCAGCTCTGTGTATAGACCACTTCAAGCATGACCTTGAGATGGAATCTTTGGTTCAGGAGTGCAGCTGTTACTCTTGCTGATACGAGATGAAGTAATAACGCTTATTGAACTTGCTGGTGAGCTAGCACTCTAGGTAGGTCCCAGTTCCCCTAGGCAATGCTGGCACCGGTTTGGGAATCTAGTCAGGCTGGGATCCTAGTCCCAGGGAACAGGGGTGCAGTTTTATTGCAAGTCAAGCTTATATGAGTATAAAATAGTAATTGTGTGGGATGAGTGACCTTATTCTGGAGCAGTATATATTCAGTTTGCATTTTTGTTAGTGACTCGTTGCTGAATCAGGCTCCCTATGAGTAGAAATCAGTCAGAGTAGGTCCCAACTGACAAGTTCAGCAGCAATCCCATGCTGATCTTTTGGGAGCGCAGGACGCAATGCTGTAAATCATGTATTGATTTAGCAGTAAGTATTCATGTTCTTGTATTGATTCTTCTCTTCCCCTCAGAAAGACAGGTTGCTGAATAATGGAGGAGTTTACTGATATGGTCTCTTTAAGACATCCAGGAATAAAATTTTCTTTGACTCCTTGGTAAGGGTGAATGTTAGGAATTGTGTTCATAGCACAAAGTAGCTACCTCGTTTAAGTTTTTAGTTCACCTAGGGCATCTAGACTCCACTCTAGGAACATGCATAGTTGTGAACTGAGGTGTCAGAGGTTTGCAGAATGGTGTAATGGGTCTCAAAGTCCATTTTGCCTGCTGGTTTCTGCTGAGTAAGAAAGTTGCTATTACAGTGTCTTAAGTCTGCGTTCTGCTTCACCTTGGGACCATCCAGCTCCATTTTGGTGTTTGTCCTTGGGCACTGCTGAGCTCTGCTGCTTGACTTGTCCCATCTATCAGGGGGCTACAGGAGGCCTTGATCTCCAGCAGCACCATTACTTTTTTGTGACAACACTGAAGAAATTGACTCATATTACGATATTTTTATAGGTTAACATCTCAAAATAAGCAATTTGTTTTGCACTGTTTGTTTTCTTGCATGTTATTTTAACTCTTGACTATACTGTTAATACAGATTTTATAAAATAAGAGAATTTTTTCCACTGCCTGTCATACTGTAGCATGAAGGGTAGGTCAGTCATCCATGTGGCATTCCATCCATTTATCTCATTTTAAATGTGTGACTTCAGGCATATCTATGTATTGCTTCCTTCTGTAAACTGCAGCTACTGTAGTGCCTTTAAGAAACTGTAATCTTGGTAGTGCCTATGCCGTTCAGGGTTTTTGGTCCTTCAAAGTGGAATGCATAGACAATTTTTTGAAGGACAACTTGCTCATCCTATTAAAACACTGTTTAATCAAATAGGTTCAAATGTGGAATCGCGTTGCTTTCATTTCTTTATTTATATAGGAAAAATGAAGTCGGGCACTGTAAGCAAATTTAGACTATTGTAGAATAACTCACCAGTTCAGTGCACAAGAAGAAATTCTTCATGCTTGCTGTGGAAATAAGAAGACTGACTTAGTAGAAGTGCTGCTTATTTGTGGAGTAAGCTACATAAATTCTGACAAGCTGTATCAGTCACGTTTGTATTCTGCGGTCTTCAGTCCTGAATGCTAATTTCTGTGAACTGTTTTGGATTACTGTTGTTCATCTAGGTCTGTAATTGAAATAGAAGTGAACTGTAATTCTTCAGGATGACACATTGAAAGTTTATAAGTAGATTGCCCTTCAGTTGGGTACAGTTTAGGACAGTGTATGCTAATGATAGTGGAAATCGAAATTACAGGTCATAGGACACTCGCTCATTTCCACTAATGCACAGCTCCTGGGACATACATGTTTAAGGCATTAGAAATTGCTGTGCATGGAATTGTAAGGCTGTTGGAGACCATTCTTTTAGGTGTATGAATGGTTTCACATCTTGTTACGTACAGCAGAACAAGTTGTGTTGAAGAAGAAAGCCGTTCATTACAGATGATGGTTTCATCAGTGTATCACTGCATTCCATGTTAGGATATAAGAATGCAATTTCTTGACGTGTTTTCAAGATGTATTCTTGTGTAGTGGAAACTATTCTTATCCTCCCTGTTGCTGGCATGGGAAAGCAAAAGCTCAGCTTATATTGCTGAATGAAGGGCCTGGACTGAAAGTCGAGTGCTGAGGTTCAGGAGAAGCCTGTTCTCTGTCCTCTGTCTAATCTGTTGTTCGTACTGCAGGCTCGTCTGTTCAGTTATTGAGGCTTATTGTGAAGAACAGAGGAGGCATATTAAACGTGTTCATGTTAGAAGGGGATTTGACTTGAGACTTTTAACTGAAGCATTTTTTCCTTTTAAAGATGACGTTGCAGTTCTCACCAAGTTCAAGCTGTCGCGGTCAGAAGGTATCACACTAAGCAGCATTACGCCTTCCTCCCTTCTGTGCATGTCCTCTATTGTTACTCTCCTAATTTTTTACTCTTTTACTTACTACTGTTGTTTTTAATTCTGAAAGCCTCTTGGTTAAGAACTGATCAAGCATCTCCATTCATGGTACCTGTTGCAGTTCTGGGTTGTGGCTTCTTTACACTTAGATATACGTTTCCTTGTCTTGCTGCCTAGGAACCTGCTTATATGTTTGTCAAGGAGTGAACATTTAATAATGTTGTATATCTCAACTACCTTAGGTTCTGCATTCTCTTTTTGCCTTTTTGTATGCTGCACCAGCCTTAATTCAGTTTTATTTCCCTGGATTAGAAAGACCAAGAGGATTTCTTCTCACACAATTTGTGTAAGTTATTAGCTGAGCTAATAACCAAAAAAAGCAGTTAATAGTAAAACTCTTAATCACACATGTCCCTGAGGTTAAATTTTCCCGACGACAGAACCCATAATCCAGAGAAGACAACCAACTAGGCTGTTGTAGGTTATGGAGTTGGTTCAAGCCAGCAGTAAAGGCAAATGGAATGTCACTGCTCCAGGGCCGAGGTGCCTGGATGCTTCTGCAGTGGGGAGCTGTGTGATGTTGGGGCTTTCTGCTCCTGGGCTTGATACCTTCAACCAAAGTTGCAGTAGCCAACTGCTTCCCAGTGCAATGGGCAATGCAGGCAGTGGAGTGATGGTGATGCTCCCTTTCTTTTTGGCTGTCCTAGGCAGCTGCCTGGTTGGCTTGTTCTTAGAGGTTCCTAGAGGTACCTGTAAGGTAGAGCCTCTCTCTGCAGGAGTATTCTTGCAGAAACAGTGTCTCAAGGAAATTATTCTGAATATTTTGATGGTTGCTGCTTTTTTGAGTAAAGACTTACAGATTCTTATTATGTTTGTTTTTACCCATTTTGTGCCACGTGTTTCTCTTGTTTGAATGTTTGTGTTGTTGGAAGGTGACATGGGTTCTGTTCTGTTCTGAAGCTGTTGCATTAAATGTTTTCTGTTGTTGGTGTTCTGTCTTAGAGTATAGCATTTATGATGTAATTGGGTGGGAAAAGTGAACCTAAATTAGTTACTTCCACACAAACTTTTTATAAATGACTTGACACTGGTCTTGATTCCTATATGAGAGAATCATAGAATTATTAAGGTTGGAAAAGACCAGTAAGATCCCCAAGTCCAATCCCAGCCCATCCCCACCATGCCCACTGACCATATCCACACCTCCATGGCTCTGGAACACCCCAGGGATGGTGACTCCCCCACCTCCCTGGGCAGCTGTGCCACTGCATCACCCGTCTTTCTGAGAAGTTGTTCCTTATGTTCCTGCACATCAGCATGTACAACAAACTTTTCTATAGGAGCACATATAAAAAATTATACGTATAAGTCTTTCAGACTCGTAAGAAAAAAAAAAAGAAAAAAAAAAAAGAAAAAAAAAAAGTAGGTTTATGTTGTTGGTAGGAGTTAAACTAGCTGTAGTTGTTAGAAAGTGCACCAGATATTCTGTCCTGCATGAGCTATGCCACTGATGCTTCCTTGCTGTCTGACAGGGAGGAGCATGATAATTCCCCTCTGTTGGATTCCTGCTCTGGGTTGTGATGAGCTATATACAAAGGCATTTATCCTTTTCCATTTATGGTGGTGGAGTTATTTAGATACCTGATCTAGGATGCTGGTCTGTCAGTCTGATAAGCAGGGACAGAGTTGTTTGCAAAATCTTCTTAGAGCATGAGCCCAGCTTAAGGGCCTCGGGATTGCACTCCAGAGGAAACTTCTGACAGCATGTTCAGATCCACAGATTCAGCCAACCTCTTACAGTGATTTAAAGGTATTCAATGTAACTTCCTTCATTATGTTAATATTTAAGAGGTAATCTACTTGGCAGACCAACTGTATCTGTGGGAAAGTCAACTTAAGATAATATTCTTGATTCTGCTATCCTGTCTCTATTATGTGGACATCTGTAATTGTGATGTTCAATGCCATCAATCCCTTAGCAACAAAAAAATAATTTAATAGTTAACACACAACAACTAGGATAATTGAACTTTGATTACCAAAGCAGCAAAGGTCTGGACTCTCATTAGGTGGTAACCTGTAGGACATTTGAGGCAAGGAATAATTTTATCTTCTCAAACACAAGATGCTGATGGGTTTGGTTTGTCACTGTTAGGAATGTTTATGTGACTGCAAGTTAATACATGCTGAATGTGATGTCTCATGGTTTTTTCTCCCTTCAAAGAACCATTCACGTAGCTAGATATTTTTCTAGATGTTGCTTTTGCTTGCTCATAGTTCCATGCCTTCTGGTTTTACTTCACTTTCAAAAAAAGGATATTTTTAAAGGCCTGTACTTATACAAATCTCTCTTTCAATGTTCTTTAGGGGAAGAAAGCAATGGACCTTTATGTGAAACCATTTCAACTGCAGGATCTGAGGTCCCAAGTGGCTCTGAGGTAAGGTATAGTACAGGATTAATGTACTGCTGGTAGAATGAGAGAGAAACAGTGCCATGAAAAAGAAAATTAATTTTGATTAAGAACACTGCTGCTAGATTCTCATATGTATATCTTTATACATGTAAATGTGTTTTCTTCCTATAATGTTTTGAAGGAGCAAAACTGTGAAAGTAATGCTGCTACTCACTGAGGAACTTCACAACACAAAGCTTTAACATTAGTGGAAAACAATTTGGGGCTTTACAGCATTTTCAGTATCAGTCTTCAAAGAAGAATCACATGGTTGCTTCGGTGTTTTGTTAATGGGGAAAACATCATGCTCCTCCACAAAGCCAGTACTTAGTTTGATACTAGACAATCAAGGCTCTCTTCCATTCCTGTGCTGCAGGTATTTTTAACAGTATAGCTCTTTTTGAGAAAGCCAAAAGAAGGCGAGTTATAAGAGCACCTCTCCCTTGCAAGATGTGCAAACTGAAATGTGTCACCGTTTACTCATTTGTCTTAGTGCCTCATTTCCTAATACAGAGTACACAATAAATAAATGGGGGTACGTGGATACTATTCAGTTAAGAAAGAAATTAAAAAGGATTTTGAAATATTTTCTGAAATGGATGTTTTAATTTCTGTTGTCTAATTTCTTAATTGTTGTTGTGTGTTTACAGGAGGATAGGAAGAGTTTTAGATGAGAATAGCAATAGCTGCTTTGCTGAAGTATAGTCTTAAGTTGCCTATGAGCCCTCATCAGAAATGATGCCATGGAACTGAGTGCTGGCAAAGTGTAGTTTTGTTATGTTTTTAGAATACCTTTCCTCATCTGCCTTTGAAGGTGAATTTAAAGTTGACTTTGTTAAGGCAGGACACCTCATCCTTCTTAGATTACACAGATCTTTGTTTTGCTAGCACGTGCACCATATCACCCACATGTTTTTTTTATGAATCTACAATATTTCATCTGTTATTGTGTTCAGTCTGCTTCCTCCCCTTCTATTGTATCAGTCCCACAGTGATCTTCTTCTCCAGGAAACATTTTGTTGAACAGACATAGCAAATACTGTACTGAACCCAAGCAGGCATGAGCTCAAATTACACTGTATGAATCATTGCACCGTGATAGGCAGCAGAGTCTGAAGCTGTTTCTGAGTTCCTTTTGAATGCCTGTGTTTACATGAAGATTGCCCATTTCACCAAGACTTGAAAGAATTCTGTTTCATGTGGGAAAGGGCAGGAGACGTGGGGAAAAAGGATATGTGACATATTTAATGTTTGGGGACATGGGATTTGAACTTCTTTAATGTGTTCAAATCTTATAGAAAAGGAGGCTTTCATCTTCAGCATTTTCTTGTCTGGGAGGCAGTCTGCTTGCAACAAACACATCCCAGATGCTCTCCGTGGTCAATTCATGCTGTATTTTCTCTTTTTCTACTTATATATGTTCCTTATGTAGTAATTTTTCTTAATTTGTTCTCAAGTATCACAAAGAAATGTCATACTAACATGTCTGTGGTTGACTTAATGACTTTCTCTCTAAGAGGAGACAGAATAATTTGGTTGTTTCTTCAGGTCAGCTGTCCATCTGACACTTGTTACATCTAGATTGATACTTCTCTCTGCTTTACATCACCCTACCGTGTATCCTTTCACACAAAGTCATTCATCAGATTTTTGCTTTCTATACACAAACTTGGCATAAATTTATACAGTTGTTCCTAATCATCTTGCCAAGCACTGTAATCAGCCATGACAGCCTTAGTTTGTAATGATTAATGTCCTTTATATCCAAGCAAAGTGTTTCCATGAATCGATTCCAACAGTAACATAGCCTTCATTTTTTTCATATAATGCTAATCCTTTATCTTGATATGTCTTCACAACTTCAGTTTCTTCTTTATAAACTGAAAGACTTTACTTTCCCTCAGTTCTTTGCTAGCTTGCCTTTGTCATCCTTAATGCATTCCTAGCAGTTGAGTAGGCATGTGAGAAAACCCACTGTCTCTCCTCTTTTTGCAAAGACCTGTTTGAACTCAGGTCAGTGTGTTCTGTTGTTTTGGCAGCCAGTTTGCTTTTCTATTTTACAGATTTGGTGATAGGTGGGTAAATGTCTTCTTGCTTAACCAGGTGCTTAAATTTATGTTCCTGCAACTTGGGTGCACTTTGTATGAACACCTGAAGTCTCAAAGCCATTTAACTTCAGTAACTTCAGTAGTGGAAGAGAGTTACCTGAATTTCCATCAGGTCACAATTACAGCATGCTTGGATTGTGTTTTTTCTCTGCCCCTCCAAAAAAACCCATAACTTAGGATAATGTCATACTTCTACTTGGCAGTAGTAAAAATAAGGTCTCCTGACTAATTTAGAAGCAGGGAGGATTGGGAGAAGTTAACATCTAGATTCTAAAGAGAAAACATTAGCCCTAATATAGTGGCATATTCCTGACTTTTGCAATTTGTACAGTAAAATGATTTGTATACAAGGGACAGTGGAAGTAAAATAAAAAAGAAGGTGAAAAGCAGTCTGTGGTGAAGCCTGTCAGCATTTATGCAGAAGTCGGATGAAGTCCAGAACTCAAAAAGCAATGAAATCTGCAGTCAGCAATGCTTGTGGTCCTTCCTGTATGATTTTGCATTTGTGCTCTAATCTGTTACTACTTTATTTTTTTTTTTTTCTTCATCTGCTTATTAGTCTCCTTATTTATTTACTTAACTCTCAGGGCCAAAAGAAACAAGGGACAATTAGGATTCAGCAGGCCTGGATATTAGAAGCTTTACAGCATGAATCATTTCTAGATGCTTTGTCATGCAGGGAGGCAAAGAGGTCTTTTCAGCAAATAGCAGGCTGGAAAAGAGAAAAAAGGGACGTGGTAGGAATGTTTTCAGATAGGTGCTGCAAAGGGATCTGTTTCCAATTAAGTCTTTGTGAAATCAATTCATAGACAGCCACTCCCATTAAGGATAGACAACTGTCCTAATTTAGTCTTGAAGCAGAATCTACTAAATTAGTCTTTATAGAGTTCCTGTTCCAAGAAGTACATAAATGAATCTTAAAGACTTCAGGCAAATGGGAAGATGAATGAAATAAAAACTGAAAATCTGTTTTCCCCCTGCTTAATGCTTGTGCAGTGAGAGAAGAAAAAAATACCATGAGTTCATTCCATTGATAGCATGTTTGGTGGGAGATGAAAACACAAACCCATTTGTAGTTTATGTAAATCTGTAAGAAGAATATATGGAGGAATACTGTAGAGAAGAGAATATATTAGACTTAGGAAGGAAGATTTTGAAGTATGAAAGACCAGGTGAACACTGCTACCACCAGTGTCAAAGTGTTTGATTTTTGGCTTTTATTTGAAGGAGTTGGGGTTATTTGAGTGTTTCTGAAAGCACTATTTAGTTCTTGTTCTGGAGATTGTACTCTATAAAGAGAAAAGCCCTGCTGTGCAGTACATGGACTTCAGCACATAGTGGAAAAGTGGTCTCTGTGCAGGAGTTTGAATGGACAAGAAATAGTATGCTGACTGTCAGGAACTTTGAAAATCCAGCTTCCATGACTTATTAATTTCAGATTGTACTGAGAGTGAAATAAGTTCCCTAGATTATTAGGAAAGCAGTTCACCAAAGTCTTGGGCTAGACTTTGACTGCTGTATGCTCTCATTTCTCAGCATACTCTTTCACTAGGTATATTCAAGCTCTATCTTTGAGTAAAGCTGTGTGGGCAGCTCTTTAAGGATGTCTAAGGCCCATGTTGACATCTTATCATAGCTGAGATGGGAAGCTGAGAGCAGAAGCAGTACAGGAAGGAGAGGTGGAAGAAGAGCTGATGGATGGCTTCTGCCATGGACATGGGCAGATCAGTAGCCTCAGGAGACCACTGACAGACAAGGCTGTGCCTCCACTGGTTTCCGGTTTGTACAGTGCTTTACATGGCTGATATTTGCAGAACATAACTGGAGAAAACTTTGCAATTAAGTATCAGTGTGCGTTGCTCCACAAATCATAGGATCGTTAAGATTAGAACAAAACCTCAAAGATCCCCTGGTCTAACCCATCCCCACCATGCCCACTGACCATGTTCCTCAGTGACACATCTCCATATTTCTTGAAACCTTGCAGAAATGGTGTCTCCACCAGGATACTGTTGTCTTTCTTGACTATCTGGACATACTTGTGGCTCATGTTCAGCTGGGTTTTTCCAGTAGCAACAGTAACACGAGAGTTAGATTTGTAAATCCTGTTCAGACTGTCTTAAGATAAAGAACAGTAGAGCCATTGTATTGGCATTGCTTCTCATGTAGATTTTTTGCAAAAAGAAAAATTTCTTTCTGTTTATTTGGCTGAATTCAGAAAAGGGTGTTATTGCTTAGATGAGCAAATGCTCAGGGATGGTATCATTAATGAAGAATGGAAAAGGCCATGTTTGCATTAGTTCAACATAAGTAGGATCAAAAGCAGTGTTTGTTTCACAAAATTATATGAGCAGACCTGTGTTTTTTCTCTCAAGTAAAGTTTTAGATGAAAATAAAAATGAAAAAGTCAGTGAACTTGTAATTCTGTAGGCTAGGGACCTAGTTACCTGGAGAAGTAGAGCTCTGCTCAAACTTTGACTGTTGAACTGAAAATCCAACCATCACTCAGAACAGCGTTCTAGTGATTTAAACCAGAAGCTACACTGTTTCTCCTCAAAGAGTTTATTTCTTTTTGAAGCGTCATTTGCATCATTGCTAACAATGTTATGTTTTTCCCGTGATGCCCCTGGCAGGGTCTAAACAGCACTGAGACTACTTTACTCATCCCCGATCATCAAGTGGTAAGCAGTAAGCAACATTCATGCTTCCTTGCATGAATTCGTGTGACGTCTTCTGTTACCATATGCCAAAAAGTCCCTCACTAAAAAATTTTCCAGTTTCGAGGCAGCCATCCTTCCAAACAAATTGCTTTCTTAGCCTGTTAAAATAGATGTGGCTTTTGAGTCTGTTGGCCTCATGACCACATCATGTGATGGCTTAATTGATGAATTCAAGGTAATTGAAAGGGTTCAAATGGTGAATAAAATGTCAAAATTGAGAAGTTAACTGTTGGTGAAGAAAACTGGAAAGTTTGCTTTTTTGTTATTCTTTTGGGTTGATGGGATATAGGGCATTCTGACTATGGTGTGATTAACTTGGGATCCCTTTTTATCATAACATGAAGGATTCTGAGTCAGCATGATACTTTAACACGTTTTAATTACTACACGTTGGTTGTAATTACCAAATACGTTAGAAAACAATCTCCATTATTTTACAGAGGGGGGAAAAAAAATAAGAAAACTTGTTTAACATAAGTGGAGAAGTACATGCTGAAGTGTATTCAAGTTGCTTGCTTACATGGGGCTCTGGTGTCTTCCATTAACATATATGCTCTGTTAGCATACTTTTTAGTTTTCTTGGTTCTGTTCCTGCTCAATAGTTTCTTTCATCCAGAGAGGGCTTTTTTCTGCACATTCAACTTGTAACGTGAACATCCTGAGTGTCCTAAAAACTGCTCTGAAATGCATGTTTTCAAGCTTTCGTGTGTTTGGAATTGAACACAAGTGTTAGAAAGATGCAGAAATAAAAATAATAACAATAAAAAAGGATGTGGGGCTTCTCTTTGTTTCTTATGATGGCAAAGGTTATAGTTTCTGATGCAACTTTGTACTTTGCGTGAAGCATAACTGGAAATGGGGCTGCAGAGAGTTGTAAATGCACTCTTTGGAAGTGGGTAAGTGCTTCAGTTACCTGGGTTGCTCAAGGGAAGAATATTGAAGTGAACCTCAGTAACAGATGTGACAGTGGCTTTGTTTAGTGTGCATTAACTATGGAGGAGTTTGCTTTTTCCTTTTCCTTGCTCTGTGTATTTGCAATTGTTGTGTAAATGCGTTTACAGGAGCTTTTTGCTTTTCAAAATTACGTTTCATTGAATGGTTACATTTGGCTCAGCAGAACTCCAGTCTGAGCGTTACCTGTAGCTGTCAAGATGTTTTGTTCCATGGAAAGGGAAGTATTCACACATTGTACTCAAATTTGCAGTGATAGTGTTCATTCTGTTTTTAAGCTGTTGGGTTTTTCTTGCTCTTTCACATCTGGAGGTTTTTTTGCACCATGGCTCATTTTTAAACCTCTAATTTTGTCTGCTTTTCTATATTCTGCGTTTCTATATGTTTTTTTCTTTCCTGCAATGGATTGTTAGTGAATAAATAGAATCATAGAATCACTTCGGTTGGAAAAGACCTTAAAGATCGAGTCCAACCATGACCTAACCATCCTACCCTAACTAACAACCCTCCACAAAATCATGTCCCTGAGCACCACATCCAAACGGTTTTTAAACACATTCAGGATGGTGACTCAACCACCTCCCTGGGAAGCCTATTCCAGTGCTTACCAGCCCTTTCTGTAAAAAAGTGTTTCCTGATATTCAACCTAAACTTACCCTGGTGCAACCTGACGACACTTCCCCTTGTCCTGTCACCATTGAGAAGAGACCAACCCCGCTCTCGCTGTAAGCACCTTTCAGGTATTGGAAGAGAGCAATAAGGTCTGCCCTCAGCCTCCTTTTCCCCAGACTGAACAGCCCCAGTTCCTTCAGTCTCTCCTCATAGACCATATTCTCCAAGCCCTTCCCCAGCCTTGTTGCCCTTCTTTGGACCTGCTCCAGCACCTCCATGTCCCTTTTGTACTGAGGTGCCCAAAACTGAACGCAGCACTCGAGGTGAGGCCTCACTAATGCTGAGTACAGGGGCAGGATGACTCCCCTGGTCCTGCTCACCACCCCATTCCTGACAAAAGCCAGGATGCCATTGGCCTTCTTGGCCACCTGGGCACACTGCTGGCTCATATTCAGCCTACTGTCCATCAGTACTGTCCATCAGTAAGTAGATTAATTGCTTTATATTGTAGTCATTCTGGTTTGTTTATGGTGTGTACAATAAAAACTGATTAGTGCATGACTATCTGAATTATGCAATAAGTAAATATTTGTTTTGTAAACTATCTTGCAAGCAAGTAAATGAAATGTTGCATGTTTTTCCTTGTAATCTCAGCAATTTTTCTTACCTAATAATGTAGGACTGAGGTTATGCAGTTCTTAGATGTGCTGATGGGTGCCGTTACTGATGTAATTTAGCATTACTCATTGCTGGGAATTCTTCATTGTAGTATAACTACTGTAGATAATATTGAGATTCTGCATCTTGGATAGGTGCTCAGTACCACTTAATTACTGAAATGACAGCTCTAAACGATCTTTCCACTCTTGAGATACACAAACTAGAAGGCAATGAAGGACACTGACCCCTGGATCTCCAGTCCCAGTGCTGCAGAGTTGGATCTTTGTGACACGTGAAGCTCTGGAGGGAGGAAGAGCTGTATATGGGAGCTGCATTTCTTAGCATGGGCCTCTGAGGAAGCTCAAGTTTTCAGAGTAAAATTCAGACAGAAAAGTATTGCCCTAGGCAGTTCTTCTATTTGTCAAGTCCAGACATAGAGAGGGCTGAAACACTTAGTAGCAAGGTGTGTTTGGAGGAAACTTCATTTTACATAATAGAGAGTTATCCCTTGCAGCGTATAACAACTTGACTTTGTTGTTATGTGAGTGACCAGAAATAGAAATCTGTCTGAATCATGAGAAAATAAACAGGACTGAATCATCTGTGCCTGGTATAATGGCACCTGAAGAATAGACTTGCTTTTCCGCTACTTGTAGTGGAGCATGGAAGAAAAGCTGACTGTATTAAGCAAGGTCGGATGCTTGTTCAGGTGAGTCAGTAAGGCTAAGGAAACATTTACTACAGCCTGTGTCACTCAGCTTCAGCCCAGAGTAGTTTCTCTGAGGCACTTTATTACGGTTCTCAGTGGTCACCAGCACTTCCAGCTGCCTGCTCTCCCCTGCTCTTAGTGGTGACGGTCTTGTTTGCTTTGGACCTGGCAGAGCATATCTGAAGCCCTGTGGGAGAAGGCGGCCAGGCTTTCTCCTGGAGTGCTTGGAGAGCGGTTAGCATGCGAGGAAGTTTGAAGGGAGCTCAGTTTAGAGCACAACTGCCAGCTAGCATTTACACACTTCATCTAAACCTGTTTGGGCAGGAGTCATTGTAATATTTGACAGCTTCACTTTGCATTGAGCTGAGCTTTGTTTGTTTCCGTGCTGACATTTCAGTCTCCCCTGTGAGTCAGGAGCTCTTGCTGCAGGGCTGCACTTCGTCTCATACGGGGTGGCAGTCTGCTTACTGAGATTGCTGGGTGGTTAAAACCAAGGTTGTGCGCTCTAACATCAGGCAGGTGTCTAGGCAAGCTAACAATCACAAGCTCAACTATGATGACTGGTATAGTTAGTATGTGCTGGTTATCTTGTAGTTAGATGAAAAGAAAATTTAGCCAGGTTGTTAGTGTGTTCAGCTCATCTGCCCAGATGCTATGAAATCACTTCACTTTTAGAGAGATGGTGAGGCTGGGAAAATCGAGAAATGACTTCAGAACAATGAGTAGTCCTTGTGAATCTGCTTTATTCATCTTCTGGAAGCACTGGCACATGCTGAGCACTGGCACATTGATTCATGGAGTCATGCAGTGACTTAGATTGGAGTTAGATTGAGCACTGGAGGTCTCCTCCTCAAGGCCAGGCTAACTTCAGATGTGGATCAGGTTACAACTGTAGAATGGCTTGGGTTGGAAAGGACCTTAAAGCCATGTAGCTCCAGCCCCCAGCTGTGGTTGCTGTCTGTGGAGCTGTGGATCCAAAGGATGGAGATGACACAGTTTGGGTAACCTGTTGGACCTGTTTCTGCTTAGCCACTCCCTCAAATCCAGCAGGAATTTTCCTTGTTGAAACTTGTGACTTTCACCATATGCCTCTGAGAGAAGGCTGGTTCCATGTCCTCTATAATTCCTCACTGGGCATCATTTAGTTATCCGAAAGCTTCTGCTTGCAGTCTGTCTGTTGTGCTAGGAAGTTTTAATTTGGTTACTTGTATTATAGGAGAAGCCCATCAAAGACCATCTGCTATGATGAGAGGTATAACTTAATAACCGTGGCTTGTCCATGATGAGTTATTTTGAACACAGTTCTGAGAAGACCTGTGAAGAAGTAAAATATAATCCATAGCGTTGTATGATTGGCAAATATAACCATTGCAAGCCATCACCATTTCAGGCATTTTAGCCCCATAAGTGCACATTTAGGCACAGAACAGCATGAATATGCAAGACCAATCTTGTTCTTCCTGTGACATTCAAATGTAGCACGCTGGGAAGGAATAATTTATGGGTTTTGTGAGTATGCCTGTCGTTATGTGTGATGAATAAATTTATGCACAGGAGACAGCTGAGAAGTGTTCTTCACCACTGATCCAGAAGTGACTGCTGCATCTTCTTAAATTGCTGCTGAGATCTTTAGTGACTGAATGGGATTCCGACACATCATGGAGAATAAGCAAACTTGGATGGCACTGAAAAAAACAGTACTTCGGTTGTGGGGAATGATCTAGTAACTATGTTACACAAAGAATTTTGGATGCTCGTTTGGCAAGAGCTTTTTTGAAGTTGTCATTATATTTGTGTATATGGCTTTTGTTTGCTCATGAGGACAAACTCTGTGAGCATCTCTGCCTTTTTAAATTGGTGGTTGAGATGAGATGGTACTCGAGTGCAGCTTAGGGTTCACTTAACTGTAACATTGAATAATTACAGTACTGTTAATACTGTGTAGATTTCAGTGTGGTTTTGTGTGCTAATCAGGCTAACAGCTGCAAATCATGCAGTTGTTTTATTTTTTTTTAACGAACAGAACTGTAAGAGCTGAGCCAAAGAAAGAATACCATTCCCTTCCTCCTATTGGATTCCATGATTATTGATTCAGGCATCTGAATCTTGCCTGATTGCATGCTATGTTTGTAAGCACCAGTATAGGTGGTGAAGGTGCATAAAGATGTACAGCATGATGGAAACACAGGGATTGCATTTATTTTTCAAACTTGAGCATATTTGAACATAAACACGATTCCTGGAATACATGGACGTTATGCACATAGCCTTTTCAGCTCTGGGATTACATGACTGCTGTTTTCCTTCTGCTTTTCAGCAGATCCAACATAACATGGGTGTAATAGGACCATGCACGCTCCATTCATTACCTACTGCCTGTTTCTGTTTTCATATTGTCATCTTTGCATTACATTCCAGAAAGTCTTCCTACTGTTCTTCTAAACTACACTGAAGTATCCAAATAATGGTAATTAGCGCTCTCAGAGCTGTTTAAAAACCCTAGTTTATTATCAGAATGCCAGGACACTTTTCCCTTTAATAAAAAGCACAGTCATGCTGTTTGTAGATGATCATGCTTTTGCTGATACTTGGAGGCATTTCCTGGCTTTGTTAAGCACTGCTCACTGACACCAAGTGTGGGGTGCTGCTGGAGACATCTCCCTTTGAGACTTAGAGAGGAATGGCACGCTAACTAACTACTTGTTGGTTATTCCAGCAGAGTGGAAGGAGATATAATCTGTTCCTGAAGCGGCGACTCAGGGTAAAACAGTGATGAGTGATATTGCAAGTGCCTTGGGTGGCTGTAGTAATAACATGCTTCACTGTGTGATGTCTTCTGTTAACTGGGAGTGAGGTTCACCATTGCAAATATTTTGTGCTTTTCCAGAGCCTTTTTTCACATGCATCTGTATATGGTTTAAGAAGGAGAGAGATGTGACTCTCTGAGTTACCCTTTTTTGTTCCTGCTGTACTAAAATAAAACTCACTTGGATTCTATATAACTGCATGCCAATTTGTTGATTGTCATTAAATAAAAGTAAACAACCAACTTCCTTAGCATGGAATTAAATTTAGCCCTGTGTTTATCTGCTATAGAGAGCTCTTTGCCGTATGAACCTGGAGTCCTTTAGGCAATTTGTAACCTGAATGGGGATGCAATTGTAAATAATATTACCTAATATTAATTTTCATAATAGAAGGAGGTAATTATCTTTCTTTGCTGAACATTAATTGTTCTAACCTATTACAGAATCACAGAATGGCACGGGTTGGAAGGGACCTCAAGGATCATGAATCTCCAATCCCCTGTCACAGGCAGGGCCATCTACCTTCACATTTAATACCAGACCAGGCTGCTCAGGGCCCCATCCAACCTGGCCAATTAGTACATAAGATCAGTGTTATTGATACAAAATTCATATATGCTGATAAATGAAAACATGAGCCTCAATAGTACAATCAGAGTATCAGTTTCCCTGTTGCATTAATGTGTCTCTTTTTTTCATCTGTTTTTTTCTTCAGGGAAGTAAATATACAATTTTGAAATACAACCACTGTGTCATTTGTGTGCCAGTTTGTACATGATCATTTCTGGGACGTAATTCTCTGTAGTAGCTGGCCTTAGTGACTCTTGTTGCATAGAAAGAGATGTATGGGGTTTCACTTCTTGCTGCCTGCTTCAAGTTCTTGAGCTGTGCCCTCCAATGCTTTGGTGCAGAGTGGTGTTCCTAACTGCAGAAAATCTTATACTGCAGAATAATGCTTGTCTTGATCACTTGTGACACATTCTAAAAAGTGTGTAAGAAATGAAAGCATTGTTCACAGGCATTGCTACACTAGCATGCATTGCGTTTACTCTTTGTATACCAGCTATTTACATGTGATGTTTGTGGTTATAGTCAGTTAATGTGAAAATGATTGCAACTGCACAGAGGCCTTGTTAAAAATTGCCTTCAGCTATGAAAAAACTGAAAAACTGAGGCAACTTTAAGAAAACTGCTCTGCCTTTTGTTATTTTAGAGCAATAGCAGTACTTGACTCTTAATCATGTGCCCATATCTTCCGCAGATCGATAAAAGACATGAAAGCAAAGATTCAATATTCTTCAGGGATGGTGTCAGGAGGATTGATTTTGTTCTCTCCTATGTGGATGATCTTAATAAAGAATGGGAAAAGAAGTTGGTAAGTTTGCTTTTTTGAGGTCTCATCAATTATCTATTGTAATCTAAATATCAATTGCTAAGCCTTTCAAATCACTGCACTCAACTGGAACTGAACTTTGTAAAAACATCTCTTAAATGTGTAAAACGCCATTCTGTGTACAGAAATTTGTGTAGTGTGCTGTTGTGTGTTTGGAACCAATTTCATTGGATTTTCGGGACTTCATTTTCTGAATTGATCTCTTAGTTGTTTGGGTCGTTCAATATATTATACAGTCAGTTTAATGCCAAATGATTTTGCTTTCTTTTAATAATCTTAGAAGTAGATGAGGCCTTAGTGAGCCTACATCTGTATAGTGTTAATGGAGGAACTTTCTTCTAAGTAAGATGTTATCCAGGTTACTTGTAGCAATAACATATATTCTTTTGTGCAAATGGGCAGCGTTTTGATTTTTCATCCTTATCTTCCTTTAGCAGAAAGAGAGCTAGATTAGAATCCATCCAATTCTTCTTTTAAGACTTATTTAGGACTCTTTTGTTACTGAATAAGCACAGCATCTCTCTGAGCTTTTGCTTGGATTTTATTTGCTCTACATATGTTCCAGTAAAATACTTAATGTGACTTTGATAAGGAACCTCCTATGGAACAAAGTACACTACAGCTGGAACAAGCAAGCAAGGGCTCCCTCTAAAATGTCAATTGGTGATCATCCTTGGGTTTCCCAGCAAGATCTAGTTGCCTGAATGGCAATATTTCCTGTGGCAACATAGATTCTTACAAGGGCATGCTTTATCAAACCCACCTTGCTTATTTGTCAGGCCATAATCCTGGCTAGATTCCTTTTTCTACCATAAAGTAAAATGCATGTTAAAAAGAGGGAAGAGAATACCAGTCAATGTAGAGAGTGGAAATATATATTGATGCAAAATAAGTGAAAGCAACTCTTAAAATAAACCTTTTCCATTAATCATATTCAAATAGCACGAGGGAAGAAATGGGGAGTATTTAGGCAATACCTAACGCTGGAAGGAAGATGAGCCAGTTGCTCAGTCTAATTACTCATTTTTGTTGTTGCAGCATTTTCTTTCTTATTGCTCATTAGTGGGTGGCAGGAGTCTTAGCCAGTGTGTCATTATTTACTGAAGGAAAAAAAGACCACATGAAAACTAGCGGCTAATATTATAGTTCCTTTTTGAGGTAGAGATGCATTTGATAGGAAGAAGCCTCTGTCTTACGAAATTGCAGAACCTACATCAAGTTTTGTGGGATTTAATTCTCTATGTTTCTTACCACAAGTGTTGGCAACTCCTTGAAAGGAAGCCTGTGGTTGTGTCTGTGCAGGTCAGCTCTGCAGGTGCCACTGGTAGGGCACCTTTCACATGGTCCTTGAGAATCTGCAGAGAAAACAAAATGTACCCTGTATTTATGTCCAGCAAAGACCTTTGTACAATGAACATGCCTTAAATGAATGGAGGCTTTTGTGCTCAGGAGTACTGTGCTGTTGTTGTTTAAATATTGATGTAGTGCAGGTTGTGGAATTTGTTTGAGATCCTGTGCTGGCAATGGCACATTTTCTGTTACTGCAGCACAGTGATGCATCAAATTGTAACAGCTAAGAATGCAAGTGTTCATCAGAAGAGAAAAACAGTCTGACAAAGGGTTCTGTTTCCTTGTCTGAAGGAAACAGCTTTATTCTGCGTTTCTAAGAAGGGGGTGAATAACTCCTTTGTGTGTTTTAACATGTCCCTGATACAGATGCATGAGACCAGCTGTTCGTTCCAGAAACTGACCAGCTTGAAGTCTATTTTGTATTTGCCTTCCATAGTCTACATGAATAAATCCTAACCACAAGATCGCTGTATAAAAAAATTATGATGATATTTTGGTGAGACAGCAGCTTTCTTTCTCCTTAAAGAGCAGAGAATCAGAAGTATTTTATTGATACATCAAAATGTATGAGAATATGGAAAAAATAACATTCCAAAAACATATCTAACAAATGATTCACATAGGACCAAGGCATGATGGTTATTTGTAAGGTTGATGCTCCCTGCCTGCCAGAAAGGGAAAAGTGAAGAGAGTGAGGGAGGTGAGGGTTTGATTAAGAAATATGTTGGAAAACTTAATGGCTTTATTCTTCTGTCATCAAGGAACGGATCTGTAATAGATTTTTCTATCCATCCTGGGCAACTAAAGATGCAGTGCTGCATCTGCATTGGGTATTTTAGTGCTATTGGACTTTGGCTCTTGCCTTGTTAATCTTCTCAGGGCAGTTTGTTGAGCTCAGATACGTAGAAGGTAAGGCTACCCTCCCCGAGCCCATCGGCTAGCCACAGCAGAGCTTGGAAAGGTGAGTGCTAGGTTGCTCTATACCCTATATGGGCCATAGTTGTCTCAGAAAATGGAGTTTCTGTCTTACTGCTGCTCCTGAGAGGTTTAAGAAATGTGCTTAAGCCAAATGTGAGGAAGGGGATTGGCCTGCCATCACTGTCTGTCCCACAGGGCTTTTTGTATCCCACTGGAATAGCAGGGCAGGGTCTGAAGTGGAACTCCAAATGTGTGCCCCAAAAGTGTAGCTTTTTATGGTTAAGGTAGTGAATATAAGATTGTTATACATATATATTAAAACACAAAAGAAAATGGCACTGGGACAGGGGTGCTTTTGTCCAGTTTAAGCCTTTGCTAACAATAAGAGGAAATAGAGTGTTTGGATAGAAAGGAGGGGAAATTTTTTTTTTGTTTGTTTATTTTTCCAGCAGATTGATTTCCTTTGAAAGATGGCTGTGTCAGGTGGCTGGGAACTACATTCACAAGTGTTTCAGGGAAGGTGGCACATGAGAAGAGAGCAAGGTGGTAAAACTTCTACTAGGGCATTTCAATTTATCCTGCTATGTCTATAGTAAGAGAAGCAAAGTCAGACAGGGTTTTTGTGTCCTTTGGCTCTGCCAGTGATTAAGCTGCACAGGTTAAAGAGCTGGCTGAGAGCATCTCTGTTGGCAGAAGCCTGAGCTGGCTTGGATGTTGGATCTCCTCTAGGGTTTGCCAAGGAAAGAACACAGGCAGTGTGCTTTGTTGGGGGAAAATGGCATCCAGAACAGCACATCTCTTTGGATATGAAGCTCACCTATTTGCTAGGTTATCTAGTGTCTAATTTAATGATCAAATATATTTGGCAAAATGAGATATTAGAAATAAGGTAGAGCTTTGCTAGTAACATAGTTAAAGTATCAATGCATTTTAGCATAGATCTGAGAGCTGTTCCTCAGTTTGCATTCACTGATCCAAGTACTTTATGCAAACTCAAATGTAAATAGGGCAGCCTGCTCCTCACATACACAGTAACAGGGAATTGGCTGTAAACTACGCTGGCTTTTTATTTCCTTCATGATGTGTGTGTTTAAAAAACATCATGTAAGACTGTGGTAGAGAACACATGACACATCATTGCAAGTTTTAGCAAGAAATCAACTGGTTGTCCATCTGCTGCTTTCTAATGAGGCCAGGGCTCAGTATTTAGTATAGCTTGCGGTTATTCTGGCACTTCTTCAGCAAATTTTATGCAATTAAAGGGAAATTAATTCAGTCTCTCAATAGGAGCAAAAACTGCTCCTGCGGAGAAAGAGGGGAGGAAAACGTTCTTGCCTGAAGACACTGCCTACAATTACTGGCAGAAGTGCAGGGCTCAAGCAGGATATCTCCATGCCTGTTGCATACTGCCACAGGCACAGTTACTTATCTCTGCCTGAAGTCCATGTTGACTTGACACAGGTAAAGCACATTTGCGCTCCCACATGATCATTTTGTAGCCTTATCTACCTGTCCAGCTAAGCTGTTTATGAAACACATTGAATTGTCTGCAATTGGTACCTGAACGTTTGCATCAGGTAGGGTTATTAAACTGGAGACACTGTAAACGTTAACAGATAACATTAACCCCAAACTGAATGCTTCCAAAATTTTTCTTATTATCTAGTTTTTCCATTCTACTAGAAATACTGCTGGATCTTAATGATAACACTTGCACCAACTCAGAAATGCTCAAGACTTGGCTTGCTTGTCCACTTAACAGGATCACGCAGCATACAAACCTGTTTCTAACCAGTGGGTTAGGAGCAATTGTGAGTTGGCCAGCAAATAAAATGTGTTTATTTCTCTTCAGGAAAGAAGAAAAGAATTTGAGAGCAATCTGCAGAAGGCTGGTTTGGAACTGGAAACAGAAGACAAGAAGGTAGGAAAAGAACAAAAAGCAGCTTGAAAGAAACTAGTACTAAACAAATAGACCTGCAGATAAGTACTTAGCATATAGCACTTTGTTGCCTTGTAAGAAAAATTACAAAAAGCTCTAGCAGATTTCAGTGGAGCGTGACTGAGCTAAGTCTAGCTATATTTGTCTAGTGAAATTATTTTTCCAGGCATGTTCCTAAGGACTGTGCAAAGAAAGCCATTATGTTTCAGGAGGAAGTGACTGTTTTTGAATTCAAAACAAAAAGAAATCGGTTCCAAAGTAGCTTAAACCTGTGTGTAGGGTATGGTCACAGCTAGATGTTATCTCACCAGTTAGCAACATATCTGGGAGACAGTGAATAGATTAACATCTGCTCACTGGATGTGGCAGTTCCCATAAGGACAAACCCTGGTGTAACAACTTCAGGATGTTTGATCTGTGTTACTGTTTGGGTTTTAAGTGGAGAGCAGAAGATGCTGCTTTTACATTCAGTATGTTTTTAGATTTTTCTTTCTTCCAGAGATTGAGTGAGGCAAAATAAACTGTGATGAAGTCCAGGCTATACAGCGTTAGATGGAGATTCGTGGAGCAATATGTTACATTATCTGCTGTCTACTTTCTTCTGTGTGCATATATGTGACATGCTACGATGACACACATAGGGTGATGCCTCAAAATAAGATTATTCCTTATCATAGCTGCAGGGCTGTAATGGATGTTGCAGCTCTTGATAGTGTTGATCTGCTTTGCTGTATAAGAACTGCTCCTCCAGGAAAGAAATCGCCCTGAGAACCTGCAGGGCAGCTGGGCTGCCAAGTGGCAGTGCTGCACAGTGAACCCTCACATTTCCAATGCCCTCAGCATGCAGTGAGCGTGCTTAGGCCTTGCAGTGCAAGGTGAATGTAGTCTGAAAAGCATTTAGTGATGTAAATATTACCTGCATTAACCGTCAGCCATTCACATAACCTATTCAATGTTTAAAATTTAAAGTCTGAAAAAAAGAGAAGCTTTCAAAACTGTAAAAAGAAATAAGCAGCATCTAACAACTATACTGATAAATCTTGCAGTAAAACACAGTAATTCTGATGTCAGCTTTAACTTCTGTGGGACAGGAATCTGAAGATGGCAAAATTTACTTTGTGAAGATCCATGCCCCGTGGGAGGTTCTGATCACATATGCAGAAGTGCTGAACATTAAAGTTCCCATCAAGGAAAATGACATTCCCTCAATGGTGGAGAACCCCCTGGACTGCATGCTTACACCATTCAGGCTGCCTGAGAAGGTGATGCACCCAGAGCCAGATTATTTCACTGCACCGTTCAGCAAGGACAAGCAGGAGCTGTACCTCATTAATGATGAAAGCACTTTCTTCTCGCCGTCCATGAGAAACAGAATAGTACGTATGTGGCTTCTGTCCACTTTCATTTACACTTTGATTTACACTGACTGTAGGAATATATGTTCAGGGAAGGAGAATGTAAGCTGTTGTGCCTGTGGGTAAATATGAGGAAGCCTAGATGTCTGCACAGTTTTCTCAGAACGCTGAATTAATGTGTTTAAAAGTGGCTCTTCTGCACTTCTGTAGAGCAGGTCATGCAGAGAAGGACCTTCTGAAGAACAGCTTTTTCCTTCACATATTAGTCTTGCAGATTACACACAGTGCACAGCCATTACAGTTCTGTTAAATGGCCTCAAAGCAGGAAAGGACTGAAATTCATGTGTTTGAATCTCAGGTTAATTACATACTTACACGATGTCCGTATGGAACAGAAGAAGGGAAGAAGAAGTTTGGGATTAAAAGACTGCTGAATAATGGCACCTATTCAGCTGCTTACCCTCTTCACGATGTAAGTATTCTAGCATTCCACTCTCTTGAGTATTTATCAATGTTTTTTATCTTTCACCTACTCTGACATTGCAGTTTACAGCAGAAATGAAAATGTGCTCAAATCCCTTCAGTTTGTCCTGGTAGTTGATTCTGTTTTGCAGTACACAAGAAATATCTGCCAGTCTTACTGCTGGGCTTTTATGTTCTGAGAGGTTTCTTCCCACTGATGAGTTTCTAGGGTCTACTTTAAAAAGTCAGTCCCGTAATTTCTAGGAAATTTATTCCATAGTGTATTCCTATAATGTTTATGATACAGATTATGTGGTAATATGTTAGAAAGATAAATTTAAATTTATAGGGAGAGAGTGTGGCTGATGTGACTCTAGGCTGTACTACTGCCAGAAAGTACCTCCTACTGTTGGAAGCACCAAAACACAGTAAGGAGCAGTACTATGAAAATCTTTTCCATACATGATGAACATTACTAGAGTAAATTAGTGCCAGAATTTCATTTTGTGTGTCTTTTCATTCAATTTCAAAAAACCACAGCACTGAGTACATGCTAATGCAATGACAAGGGCCAGAACACAGCTCTGACTTACATTCTCTGTACAGCTCTCAATGAAATGCTTTCAGCTGTGGAATATGTAATGAAGGACTGCTTCTGAGCTATAGAGGAAAGGATTTAAATTTCCATTATTTTTCCTGAATCGGGAGTGAAATGGTGTTTTTTCTGTTTCTGGGAACTTCTGCAGCTGCATACACTGCACTAGTGTAAAAACCATTTGCTGCAGTAACCTACTGAAGCAAATGAGTATCATAGTACATGTGCTGTACTAGTGCAGCTCTGGTGTAACATAGCATGAAGTCTCCCCATACAGTACAGAATCACAGAATCACAGAATGGCCAGGGTTGGAAGGGACCTCAAGGATCATGAATCTCCAACCCTCCTGCCACATGCAGGGCCACCAGAACAGGTTGTTTTAATGTCTGTGATGTTTACTGCAAATGCAGATTATCTCAGAACATGCATATATGAAGAAGTTTCTTCTTAAAGTGCTGAAGGAGAGCGTGGTTGAGTGAATTGCAAATTATTTTAATTGCCTGTTAAGACATGTACGTTATTAATGCTCACTTCTTTCAATTTAGTGTTTGAATCTGTCGATGAGCTGTTTTGCCTTTCCTCTGATTTGCTCACAGTGCCAGTACTGGAAAAAGGCAAGTGATCCAAACTGTGACAATGAGAGATACACACTGTACATGGAGTGGGCCCGTTTCTTGCGGTTCTATAAAGAGCAGCCTTTGGATCTCATCAGGTAAAATATTGTCTCCTTTGTATTACAGTGAAAGCCAATTTGAATATAATAAGCTTACAGATTTGAATTTTTTCTTGCTGGGAAATTTTTATTTGGTGAAGACCTGGTGAGAATCAGGCACATAAGAGGGCACTGAGTACTTGGAGGAAGTAGTGTGTGTTTTAACTAGCAACTGGGAAAATGCTGTTCTGCAAGTAAAGCCTTATCCAGGCTAGCCAGCACTCCTGGAATTGATAGATGTGAAGGCATATAAGGGAATATTTTTCATTTTATAATAAATATCTGCCACAATTTTTAAAGAATGATTTGAAATTTTCAAATTTCAATGTAGACTTGAAAAAATGTTGATGAAATCATTTTCTGAAGCTTGAGTCATACTCAGTGTTAAACATGATGTTAAGCTAACCTTACCCAACATTTCTTTGATTCGTCTCATATCAGCTTAGTAGCGACCGCATCACTGAATTCATGCAGCTGCCCTTCTGCCATACAACCAGGTCTATTTCTGTGATAAACTGCCTTTACATTCTAACTGTGTGATCAGAACTGTTGTGCCCATTTCTATGACTCCATGGAGAATGAAAAAGTGCATCTTCATTTACGTTATCCTCTTGGGAAAATGATTGAAGCTGGCGCTCTGGTGGAGGATGTGGGAGTGGGGAAGGGGGGTGAAAAGAAGCAATGTGTATTATTCATTCAAATTGTTTGATTTGGTTTTTTTTGTTTGTTTGTTCTGTACACAGGAAGTACTATGGTGAAAAGATTGGAATCTATTTTGCCTGGCTAGGATTTTACACTGAGATGTTATTCCTTGCTGCAGTTGTTGGTGTAATCTGTTTTCTTTATGGCTTGTTTACAATGGATGAAAATATGAGCAGGTGAGTGTAATGTTAAAAATCTCCTGAGCTTGAAATGGTGAAAGCTAAGTAAAGCAAAAACATTGTTCATGTAGAAAGATGGGTAATGAGCTTTTAAACTCAGCAAATAATTTTGTTTTTCACCTATCTGCATTGACCTAAATGGTGGTCATTTACAGTCAGAACATTCAGAAGAAAACTGACTATTCTAACTATTAGAATCATAGAATCATAGAATGGCTTGGGTTGAAATGATCATCTAGTTTCAACTCCCCTGCTATGTGCGGTGTCAGCATCCACTAGACCAGGCTGCCCAGAGCCTGTGCAGCCTGTGGCCTTGAATGCATCCAGGGGTGGGGGCATCCACAACCTCCTTGGGCAACCTGCTCCAGTGTGTCACCACCCTCTGTGTGAAAAGATGCCTTTGAGATGCTCAGCAAAAGGTACAGGTCTCTACTGCACTGGGATCAGACAGCAGCTCCTGCAGTCCAGCAGAAAGCACTCCAAAACCTAAGCAAAAGCAAGCCCTTCTGCCTCTGCTAAAGGCTGGAAATATGAAACTCAACTTGTAGTTGAAAAGCAGTATTTTATTGCCATTTGGCAACAGCTTCTAATATCAGAGTACCTACAGTACATAAGGTCTAAAGAATACTACTGACATATCTTAAAATTGTTTCTTTCAAGTGCATATCATTGCATTATGCTTTTATATTTTAATCTGACTCATGGAGTATGTATTGACCATTTTATGTAGGTCATCAATTTTGCTGACTGCTGGAAGCACGAGTGCAGTACAGGTCAGCAATGTTCTGCCATCAGAGATGACTTGATTATGGCAGAAGCCAGAGTCTTCTTCTTTTTAAATAAACTTATTGGTTTCTTCAAGGACCCCAAGATTTACTGTATTTAAGGATTTTGGGTGGGGCAGAAAAGAGGGGTGAGCTTTAGGTTTTTCTAAGGAGTCTTTGATAAAACGTTAAGTGTAAACTGCAAAAGGTAGCAAATTAGAACTCAGGAGCTAGCTTTTTGCTTACATTTATCTCTGCACAGAATACAGTTGCTCTCATCTGTTCTATTCTGTCACTGTGAGATTTGCACTAGTTACATTCAGAATTCACTGGGGAATAGTGCTGTGTATGTTCAATTTTCTCTGGACAGGAGAGGTATACACTGGATTATAAAATTCACTCACTAGCTTGTTAAATTCAAGTAGTAAATCATATTGTAAATGGTGATCTGAATTAACACTTTCTTTTGGAGAAGGTGTTGTGGGCATCTTACTAACCTGATGTGAAATAATGTGGTTTGTATCTCACATAAGAGCAGTGCAGTACAGCTCTTTTCAGACTTCTGTTTCATTACTGGAAAAAAATAGAATGCCCAAGCCAGGGGATTAGCTAGTGAGCCTCCTTGTAACAGCTTCTTTTTCTTTGCTTGCCCTTGGCTTCTCTGTTAAGGTGCAGATGTTGAGCTTCAACATCAACAAAAGAAGCTTCAACATCTTTGCTTTTGAGGAAATACATTTCATATAGCAGCTCTTAAAATGCTGTAAAAACATATACTATATAACATTTCTGTTCTCAGCAAAGAGATCTGTGATCCTGCAATTGGAGGAGAGATCATCATGTGTCCTCTTTGTGACCGAGAGTGTGAGTACTGGAGACTGAACACCACCTGTGAGTCCTCAGAGGTCTGTACCTGCTTCTTCAGCCCTTTCTCATGTTTATTCACACTGAAAACTGGTTTGTTGCTGAATGTTTCCTCTGTATTCTGTCGCAGTATTCCCATTTGTTTGACAACGTGGCAACTCTTTTTTTTGCCATTTTCATGGGCATATGGGGTGAGTACATTTGCTAATAAGTTTTAAGTAAAGCAGTAGAGAAATCTTGACCAAACTGTTGAGAGAGGTGTGAAGAAGGAGGATGGATGGCTTTAATATCCTGCCTCCAGTGCAGAAGTGATTATTAGCAGCACTGTTAGGATGAAAATCACTTAGATTCTGTTCCAATGAAGTTTATAGGTTACAGTGCATTTTCAGCATTGTTAGGATGAAAATCACTTGGATTCTGTTGCAGTGAAGCTTATAGATTACAGTGGGTTTCGATGATGTGGAAACAGATGAATTTTCTGAGACTGCCTGTAATTATGGGCTCACACTAACTGAAACTGGCTCAGACTTTAAAATTAGATCATTTTGCACATAAGTTCTTTTCCGTTCATCCGTCCTTATAGATGCAGGATACCAAGATTGTTATTTCTCATTCCCTAAATACCATGTCTGCTGGATGGAACACTATATGAGATACAACTAAGTCTTCATTTTGGTTACAAGTCTTCCATTAACAGACACAGATCTGTGTGCTAATGTATTTGTTATCGAAGGATCTAGCAAGTCACCTTTTCAGAGATTTCTCAGAAAAATAATTTTGAATAAGATGATTTTGTATCGCTGTTTCCCTAAACTTGCTGTGGTTATAAGCTCTAGCCTTTGAGTGACATAGATTACTCATTCAGGAAATACCAAGAGAAGACTTTGGAACTGCAAAAGATAAGGTTTCCTGTTGGCTGTATAAGCTACGGAATCTCCACCTCAAATAAGAGCAATCAGATGGCCAAAGGTTTACATTTTAAATTAGTTTACAGAAGGCTTTTAAAACATTATATGATAATGTAACTTTTATAGCTGTTTACATATCAAACAAGTTCTTTCTAATATCTATATATATAATGTTATTAAACAACAAACTTAAAGCCAAGCTCCCTTTTGACCATACAAAGCATTGAACGTCCCCTATTTCTGGAATGACCATCATGTCAAATAGCCATCCAAAAGCAACAAAAATCCTTGAATGTAATATTTGAAAACAGCTCTGCTTACTTGTAACAGTTGTTCACGTGTTACACAATTATACACAAGCAATCAATTGAATTATCACAGGGTTTTTTTCCTAATTCTGTATTATTATTTGTATGTGAGGAGTAATGACAGCTGTAATTGAGCATGGTTGTTATAACCATACCAATAGCCATTTCCTGACTTGGCATTTCCCATTTCATCCTCTTCTGGAGTTAAATTAACTAATACGTGTACTGAAACTTGTTTAAGTCTTAGCTTTGAAATTCAAAAGGTAGCTAATAAAAATAGATGTGTCATATTGTGAGAGAAAATAACAGCCTGAAGTACAGAAACAAGCTTAGTTGGTTCAGAAGGTTTTTCATTTCTCTGTTTTAACTATATTTAACATATCCAACAGTTACACTTTTCTTGGAGTTCTGGAAGAGGCGGCAAGCAAGACTGAAATATGAGTGGGATTTGGTTGATTTTGAAGAGGAACAGCAACAACTCCAGCTGAGGCCAGAGTATGAGGCCAAATGTACCCAAAAAAAGAAGAATCCGGTTACTCAGGTAACATTCAGACTGGGTGGACACACACATTCAGTTGTGTGCTGCCAAGATAGTTTGATAGTGTGTGAGTTCTGTATCTAATCACTAGGTAAAGATCCATGCAACACGTATGGATTGCATTGGAAGAAAAGATTTCTCTGCTGAGAGCAACTGGCAGCAGTGTAGCTGTGCTAGCATGCTGCAGTTAATGACCCTGCCGTCCAGGGGGCTGTTAGCCCCAGGGCAGCACTGCTTCAGTGGCTGAAATGAACAGGAAGCAAGGCCTCTCTGCACTTCAGCCTCTCACATGATGGGCATGGTCCATCTCTTAAACCACAGCACATGTTAATAATTTTCATTTATTATCCTCTAAGGATTTAAATTTCCCCAGGAAACTGATGCATTAAATCAGGAAGACAGAGGCAGTGTCTGTACCTTTCGGATGTCTAACACCATCTTTATGGTGCCCTTTACATTTCAGCACAGCTGTCTCTGAAATCTTCACACCTTCCTAAGCGCTCTTTCTCATCCTTTTACAGCATATTAGGGAGCAGTGGTCTTCACCTAAAGACAGACCAGGGTGACCAGCTGTGGCTTTTCCTCAGATATACAAACACATTGCTGGGGAACACCAGAGAGATGAAGACCATGCTATGGAATCTAATAGAGATATAATTAACCATGCTTTTTGACTATGCTAAATAGTCTTAATACCTACTAGAAGTTAATCATCTTCATTTACATTTAAGTTAGGTAAGAACTGTTTCTCAAATTTAAGGCTTAGATAGTTTCAGTGCAACATCCACCACCTTAATTTGAAGTATTTTTAAATCAATCTTCCTTATTCTGGAGTTGTGTATAAATAATGTACTTTTCCTAATCACGAGTACAATAAGGTAACTCAGTCTTCAGAAAAAAAACCAAACAGAACTTAGTCAGAGTTTGGGAAGCATCATTGTTACATCAACAGTAGACTTGTTTTTCAGGTCTGTCTCCATTCTTATTAGGAAATACACGTGCTAAATTTATTTCTTGTGAGTTTTTCTGTCTCTCTTTCCCCCTCTACACATTCAGCATTAACGTTCTTGCTGTCATACCAGCAGCTTGCACGCTGCAGTCATACAGAGATCTTTGAAGACAAGCGCTATCATTTTGAGTGTAGCTCTGCCAACCTAGTTCAGCTAATTGCAAACAGGTGCCTACATGCTGTGTGCTGTGTGCTAGTTTGCCTCCCTGTGTACACTTCAGTTCAAAACCTCCACTTCCTTCCATAGCTGTGCAGTAGCAAAAAACAGCGGAACAACTGTGGTTCTGCTGCCGTGGAAGGAGAGGGGAGATCAGAAGTAGTTCATGGCCCTAGTGTGCTCTGAGGTCCTGTGCTGCAGCAAAACATGATCGTGTGCGGAGAGGGAAGTAATGGCCTGGCTTGTGGGCAGTGCTTACCTACAGTGGGGACCAAAACCTTTGGGCTGGTGAAATGAAGCACCCACAGCAGTCAAATATGGTACGGGTTAATGTAACTGTCTGAGGGAAAAGGCTGTTCTCTCTACATTCATGCTGCTCTCATAAGTCAGGCAACCTATTTGGAATTCATTCAGGAGATAGAAATTGGACCTTGATATGTTTTTATCTGTGACTGAGATACTGCACTGTTCTGCGCTTTACAACTATGTATTAACATTTGCCATAAAAATTCAATGGCTGCACAATCCTTTATTTTATGACACATAAATTTATTACCTTGGGATTTTCAGAAGCTTTTGTGCAGCTGGGTTTAGCAGTGATCCTTATCAATTCCCAGTTACAGCAAACCAAGCAGGTTGGCCACACCATAATATAATTTCACTACATTAGATAATGTGCAATACTGAGCAGTGACTTCAAATAAATTAATTCTGCAGACTGGGTAAGATGATATAGATGCAGGTCACTGAGTTTCTTGCATCCCAAGGCTAGCTTTGCAAAACCATTTCTGCACTGTTTAACTTGGAGAAGAGAAGGCTCTGGGGAGACTACATTGTGGCCTTCCTGTACTTGACTGGGCACTGACTGTTTACAAAGGTGGATAGTAATAGAACAAGGAATGGTCTTAAACTGAGACAGGGGAGGTTTAGGTTGGAGGAACCTAAAAACCTTAGGAGGAAGTTTTCCCACCCAGAGGGTGGTGAGGCACTGGAGCAGGTTGCCCAAGGAGGCTGTGGATGCCCCATCCCTGGAGGCATTCAAGGGCAGGCTGGATGAGGCTCTGGACAGCCTGGTCTGCTGGTTGGTGACCCTGCACATAGCAGGGGGTTGGAACTGGATGAGCATTGTGGTCCTTTTCAACCCAGGCCATTCTATGATTCTATGATTATTCCTGGCCATGATTCAAAGTACTAGGAGCACTGAAATAGAAATTAGCCATCTTCAGGCTTTAATTAGCACCTCATTTGCTGTTAAAATAGTATTGGCATCATCCTCACGGTGCTCAACAATTTAACTAGAACAGAATTGAAGTCTGCTTTTGCTGATTATAGCAGAATCATTATGATAATGTGCTTAATATTGTGCTGGCCTTTAGTAACCAGGGTTTCTTTGTCCAAGAGAGGCAGAAGTATGCCACGGTGCTCTGGCCTGAAGATTTATCAAATTCAGATTACTTGCTACTAAATTATATTCCATTGGCATTAATTTTTAAATGAGCATTTCTTAATACATGCGATGTGGTATTCTAGGAATTAGAATTGATTGAGAAAGAGAGACCTTTACACCAACATGGAAAGCTGTTCTTGTGCTATGTGGGAATACTCTTTTGGGTAAGACCTAGCTGCCTGATGCTGTGGCAGAGATGGGCAACTAATGAGTGTAGCCATTTCTTCAATTCTAAAATTGAAGGAGTGGAGGAAAATGATTTCTGGCTGTGTGGAAAAACATGGTACATCCAAGTAAATGATTGTTTTGTGAAATCTTGGCATTAATTTCCTAAAATTTAGGCCAGTTCTGACCTCAGCACTCTACGACAGCTTACCTAGCATTACAGTAAGGGTTCTGTCCTCTTGTTGATGTTTTTCCTTCATCTACTAATTGATATTTTGCAAAGGTTTAACCATTCTTTCCAGGTACCATCTTTACTCTTAGCATTGTTATGGCCACTTCTGTCCTGATGGTTTTTATTATTATTTTCCTGCTCAAAATTTCAAAATCCTATCCTATCTACTCCTTTAGAGAGCAGTGGTTCTGAGCAGTTTTCCTTGGATGTGGTTACTTTCACACAGCTGTTGTGAGCTCTGTGTGCTGCTTGAAGGTAGAATAAGATGATAGATTTGTGAACTGTGCTGTGCTTGCTTGACTGTTTCAGGAAATGGAGCCTTATTTGCCTCTAACTAGCCAGGCTGTGCGGTTCTGCATCTCAGGAACTACAGTGTTGTTCTGGGTGAGCATCTTTTTTGAATCATCACGTTAACATCTATCACAGTTGCTGATCACCACTAATGATGGTATTAACACATGCTAGAGTGGTAGCTTGCCACCTGTTACTGTTCTGCTGATTTCCTGCTGTCATGCAAAATGCATTTCAATTCAGAGGGCAAAGAAACGAAACATTGGAAATCCATCAGTAAGTAGCAATTTGAAGAGATCTTATAGCATAGGGGTAACTTCTCTGACTTACATGCTCTAGTGAAAAAATTGTGCAGCAAAGGTAAATAAACGAAATATAATTATTCACTACTGTGAAGTACAGAAATATCCACAGAGTGAATTTCAGGGTGGACAGTATAATCTAACTTGTCTTACCCATTTCCATTTCTGAGATCCTTCTGCACAATTCCGCTTGTCTTCTGCTTACAAAGTAATTTTAGTGCTTTAATGTATCTAATATAACAAATTATTTGTCTATTTTGCATTTCAGTGCTGCTGAACTCAAAAAGAATTGAATTTCTCATAAAATTCATATAACTCGTAAAGCATGATGCTGACCTTATTTCAAAAGATGCATGTGTTGTGGCTATACTGAGCTGTGTGTCTGAAATCTGTCCTTCCTTTAGGTGTCCCTGATTATAGCTAGCATGATAGCTGTGATCGTGTATCGCCTGGCTGTATATGCGGCCTTCGCCAGCCTCATGGAAAATACTCAGACTCTGCAGCCCATCAGTGGATTACTGACCCCTCAGCTGGCAACTTCAGTCACAGCTTCTTGCCTCAATTTTGTCATCATCATGATACTGAATTTCATATATGAGAAAATAGCTGTCTGGATCACTGATATGGGTAAGCTGTGTAAATGAAGTCAGAACTCAGAAGGAATGGCTGGAGGTAGAACCTGTTGAAAACAGAGTAGTTTATTGTTTGCAACTTTATTTGATATCTGTGGCCATGTTAAACATTTTCCTTGCATTTCAGTAGTTATTGTAAGCTCCTTTCTCATAGTGCTGCATTTGCATGTACTAAAACTAGCCTGATGGAGTCAATCGCAATTCTGAACATAATTAAAATAATTAAAAATCATTATGCATTGAGTTTTTAGGAAGCTGAAAATTATTAGGTGATGATTGTGGTTTGTACAGCTGCCATAAAAACAGTTGGGTGATTATCTTTGCATTTTGAGGCTTTACAAGTAGAGAGAAGAATTGGAAGGTGTGTGTTACAGAAGCTTAACAGGACTTACGTTGCCTTCATTTTGATTAATTGTACACAAGTTCTTGCATGAGGTGTGTGTTGAATGCCTCACTTGACCAAATTAGACCAAGAAAAGACAGAACAAGTAACAGATGTTGATCTTTCTTTTCTTTCTCAGAAGGCACGAATGACAATCATAAGGGCTCAGTTATGTTATTTTGCTGCTTGGAAGCGTGGGGGATGAATTTCTTAAGAGAGTGCTGCCTCTGGTTAAGAGAGAAAGGAATTCATTTACTTCTGTGGGACTGCTGCCCTCCCGTGGCAGCTTTATGAAATGCAGCTGTCAGAAGCTTAGAGGTGTGGCTTCTGTCCCTAAAAAACCACCTCACCTTTCTGAGCACTGCCTGCTCTATAGCACGCTGATGTCGGATGCCTTCTGTTCTTCAATCACACAAACTTAAACCACAAACTTAGTCAACACGACAGTACTCAAATGTGAAATGACTTTAGCACTGGACTGGTGAGGTCAACATATTTTCCTGAAGGGGAACTTGAATTTTTGTGGTTTACTTTCTTCTCCTTTCTTCTAGCCTGAATTAGGTGTATGTTAGCATTTAACAGGGTATGTTATTAATAATATGCTTAGGGCTGCCTGCTACCTTAAGAAGATAAACGTGATGGATAATGTGATTATGGAAGTAGGCAAACCTTAAGCAAAGGCTTAGTGATGTCAACAGCCAAGAAGATCAGGTTGGAAAAGACCTTCAAAGTCATCAAGTCCAGCCATCAACCCCTGCTATGGAGTTCTATCACTACACCGTGTCCATTAGTGCCATGTCCATGCATCTTTGAAATAGCTCCAAAGATGGGGACTCTCCCACTTCCCCAGGCAGCCTGTACTCTACACCATTCTTCCCCACTCTGAATTTCTCATCTGAGAGGCAAAGGACCTGTCCAGTTTCAGCTGTCAATTTAAGCTGTGTGTATGCAGAACATTGCAAAAACAGCACTAGCATCATTCTCTGCAAGAAAGCAAAAATATTGCTTATCCTGCCCATTGTCAACATTAGAATTTTCATATTCTAGAAGACTCTACTATTTGCTGGTTGTGATGTCCTATTTCTGATATAAGAGATTTGGGGGTAAAGCAAATGATATTAGGTAGTATGTGGCAGGGGGGTTGGGAGTTTCACGATCCTTGAGGTCCCTTCCAACCCTGGCCATTCTGTGATTCTGTGATTCTGTGAGTATGAAGAAGGCAATGGAATTCAAGAATGGGTTCAAGAATGGATTCCACTTGCTTGCCTACTCAGACCAGTGCCTTGTAAATTAAGAGCAGGATGCCTCAGAAGAGGTGCTTCAACTGCTGAAGTGAATTTGGAGGGTATTTTTGATTTTGTGTTCATTTTCTTTGTGATGTAAGGGCATTGTGGGTGATGAGAATTTATGGAAACTGTATCCCCGTGAGAGAATGAAGGAAAATAAAGGTAATGTTTTCTCATTTCACAGAGATTCCCAGAACTCACATGGAGTATGAGAACAGGCTCACTATGAAAATGTTTCTGTTCCAGTTTGTCAACTACTATTCATCCTGCTTCTATGTGGCCTTCTTCAAAGGAAAGTTTGTTGGTTACCCAGGTGCATACACCTACATGTTTAATCGCTGGCGAAATGAAGAGGTAGGATTTCTTGATAAAGGTGGAATTCATAATAAAGTAATTAAACTCTTCATCCCCTTCAGCCTTTGGAGTTACAAATTTCCAGCTGCAGGTCTGGTCTGCGGGCTTCCAAGTACTCTTCCTGCTATTGGTAGTCAGGGAAACCCTGGCAGTGGAAAGTTGTGACTCTCAGGCACATGGGTGAGAAATCTGAGTGCTATTCTTGGCCCCACTTCTCCTGAAATATCAGTGGATTTCACCATATGTTTTAAAAGTAATTCTCTACTGAAAAAAACTAGGAGAAATGGAAATGGCTGCTGGTTTTTGGGTGTCCCTGCTAACTTATAGCTAGATTTTTCACAGAAACCATCTAGTAAGAGGCACCTCTGTAAGGCTTTGCTTCTTTCATACATCACTGCTAATTATGCTGGCTGTACAGAGATGAAACACAATGTTTAATGAAGTGTTATGTGGAACTCAGTAGTGGAGGAAGAACTTTAGGCAAAGTACAAAGAAGTAATAGTGTGGTTAGTGATAGAGCATCTCCTAATACAACTTGACTACTAAACTCTTAAGAAGGCCACAATAAAGAGCTGAAATTTTGAAAACAGTGTTCTTAGCAAACAACAGAGACTGAATACTGGCAGTTATTTAAATGTCCCCAGTGTAGGAAAATGAACAGAAAATGCAGGTGCTTGCCAGGTCAGGGTTGGCCTGGTGTTCAGAGCTGCTCAGGTACCATAGATTCCCCTGGTTGGGGCTGTGGGAGAACTGCTGCACCCAGATCCTGCTGCTCCCTCCTCATAGTGACCAGTCTGAAGCATCTCTGAGTTACTCTTTCAGTTATCATTATGTTTGAACATGTGCTTTATCAAGCATGCTGAGCATTTAATGCCCTTCTATAACAGCCTTGCTGAAAACTGTATCTTAGCTGGCAGGCAAGGTGAGAATTAATTATCATCCTAATAATTTTTAAGACCTTTTCTTCTCTCCTTTCTTTAATTTATACAGCAGTAGAATGTATTTTGTCTGGGTAATGTCCATTACTAATGCCCATTAATCCCCCAATCTGTCTGTCAGTGTGATCCTGCAGGCTGCTTGATTGAATTGACGACTCAGCTCACCATAGTCATGGCTGGCAAACAGATCTGGGGAAATATCCAAGAGGCCATTGTACCGTAAGTTCTCTTACACTGTGATGCCTGTGTTGTAAGGAAAGGAGTGGTAGCAAGCATTGGCAGTGGTGAAGCTAAGAACAATGTGTGCAAATTAACTGCATAGAAAGTAGACAGTTTTTGACTTTTTTTGCTTCTCTTTGTGAAAATGTTTGTAAAAGCATATTGAAACAAGGAGATCGCTTAGAGGAAGGAATGCTTGATCTGCTTTTCTTATTCTTAACTTTTTCTTGCTAAATGCAGCTGGATTTGTAACTGGTGGGGACGCCGCAAAGCCAGAAGTAATCCAGAGAATTTGTATAGTCGCTGGGAGCAGGACCACGATCTGCAGATATTTGGAGCCCTGGGCCTTTTCTATGAATACCTGGAAATGGGTATGTTTTAAAAGTACAGATTCAGAATGAGGATAAGGTACTTTGCACTGACACAGGAAGACTGCATCTCAACTAGTTGTTGAGGGTAAATTGCACCACTTTAATCTGGTAAACAGGAGAGGGTTAATAGGTCTAAATGATTAAATGGGTAAGCCCAATTACAAATAAATGAAAAGGTGCCTTGTACATCTTTGAATGGGAGGGATGTCACAGAAACACAGTAAACACTGTTTCCCTCATTTGAATGCTGAGCATTTTTCTCATTGCAAACAGCTGTCTCAGTCTGTATCCCACTCTTGTTTCCAAGCTGATGTCAGTGGAAATTCAAAGTGGTGGATGAGCGCCAAATCTGCTGCTAGGGTGTGTGCTGCAGATGTGAGATCTGTGAACCTGATCAGAGGGAATCCATTTGTTTTAGGTGTGCACTGAGAACCAGCAGACCAGCAGGGGGAGCACGAGTAACAAAGAGTTTTTCCAGAGGTTCTGTAAACAGGATGTGCGTATTAAATTTGTTTACAAAACCTGAGTGTGTTGCTGTATTGGGATTTATTGCTATCTGCTACTTAAACCACACAAGAGGTTGTGTTTCATTTCCTGTCCTTAAAATGAAGTGGCAGTGTTAGGTCTGCAGTGAGGACTATTACATTCTGAAAGAGATGTTTCATTTTGGTAATGGAGAAGACTTGTGCAGCCCGATGGAAGTTTGCTGTCTGTCTGCAGTTGGCAAGTTGAACTTTCGTAGGGATAGATTTTGACAGTTTTCTTTTCTTGCTTACAGTCATTCAGTTTGGATTCATTACTCTCTTTGTGGCATCCTTTCCCCTGGCTCCTCTTCTTGCTCTGATGAATAATATCTTGGAGATTCGAGTAGACTCCTGGAAGTTAACCACTCAGTACAGAAGACCCGTGGCTCTAAAAGCACATAGCATAGGAGTGTGGCAAGAAATCTTGAATGGAATGGCCATCTTGTCTGTTGTCACTAATGTAAGTAAGCTAACCATGCCAAACCAACTCTTCCACTCTTTTATGGGCTCAGAATGTGCAGATTTAAAAGCCAACTAATGCTTTATCTCCTTCATCTACACCATTCACTTTATCACGTCACCCTATGGAGATATGGTCCATTTGAGCCTTTTGTCTTGTCCATGTGCTGATATGTGGAGCTTTCAATCCTTATTTCATTGGACTGTAATCTTTCCTTCACATGTCTTCACCTTCTGTCATTTTGAAATGGCAGAAACCAGTCTGAACTTTAGTGTGGTGGTAGGGGTAGTGGCTCAGACTACTTTTTATACACTGAAAACAAAATGGCATGTCAGTATTTTATATTAAGTATAATGTAAAGCAGGCTGCTGATCAAGAATTGCTTCTTTGTAATGCAGAATATTCAGCAGTATCAGATCTGTAGATGTCTTAGGCAGCTGGACTACTGACAGCTATTGCCAAACTAGTGAAATACCTGAGCATTTCAACTATCTCGGGTTTGTAGGCAAAGTGTGCCAGAAGCCATAGTTGACTTCTTAAATACAGCTGGAGAAAAAGGCTTCTCTTCTTTCATCAAATAATTTAGCTGTTCCCTCGCTGAATTCACATTCAGCCTTTCTCACATGAATTTAAACTTGCATCTCCGTTTTCACCAAGGAGTGTGGTTATCACTGTTAGAGGATGCTATTGCTTTGGGGTGGGAAAAATACCAGGAATTTGTCCTGTACTGCATATAGTAGCTGATATTTCTTAAATGAGAAGAAGGGGAAAAATGATTTTTGAAGTCAGAGTACTCTTCTAGAGAAAAGGATTGACTGCCTCTTAAAATAGCTATTCATATGTTTTGTTCACCAAGTGTTTAAAATTAGCTGGTCCTTATGGCAGAGGATAAAGGCAGGTTCTTTTCCAGGACGACTGTGCTCACCCCTACTTTAGTGGATCCTGGGTTATGTAACAGTCACAGTACCAGAAACTCTTTATGGATCCCCTCACAAATTTTCATGCTCAATTTCTTCTCCAATTTCATTTTCAGGCTTTTATTGTTGCATTCACATCAGATATGATTCCTCGTTTAGTTTACTACTATGCTTATTCTGAAAATGAAGTCTCACCGATGTCTGGATACATAAACAATAGTTTGTCAGTGTTTGAAATCTCAGATTTTCCTGAGAGAAACAAGCCTAAAGAGAATCCAGAAGGTTTCACACAATGCAGGTTGGTGTTGGTATAATAATAAATATTTTGTGCCTTTTATAACATAAAAAGCCAGTACAGTTCTGCGTAGCTTACTAGAAATTAAATATCATTTTCAGTGTTCTGAAATTTATGTCCCTAAAGTTGCAACATTGGCCAAAATTTTCTAAGGATTCTAGGCTGCAGTGCTCTGGTGACCATGGAACTGTGATAAAGGGGCAGTTTAGACTCCAAAGGTGGAAATGAGATGTGGCCTTGAAAGTCAAAGTATTAGAGGCTTCTAGAAGAATTGGAGAAGAAGTTCAGAGAAGTCCTGAGTAGCATTTATATTTGATTTGGTGAAGAAAAAAAAAAAAATTGAAATCAAGGTAGAGCTCTGTGATGCTTTTGCTTTAAAGCCTCAGGTGTCTGTCCTACTTACACATGTGAGTGTAAACACCTGATTGAGACTGTGCTTCCATTAAGCCCGGCGTCTGTTCAGTACACAATCTGTCAACATCTGTTGCATTTACTCTATATTTGTCAATTATTGCGTGGTAAGTTCCATCACTCCTGCATTATTTGGTAATTGCCTGGAAGAGAGAAGGAAGCTGTATCTAAAATTTCACTTCTCACACGTCCTCATTTATAAGCTGAGGCTGTGAGTGAGAGTGTTTAAACAAACATAAGATTGAAACAAATTGCAAGGCAACCTTTTCCTGCAAAATGAAACAGACCGTTTAAATCAAGATGAAAAGGTCCCTAAAGTGACAGCTGTATTTGCTTGTAAGTGTCACTGAGCTTGTAGTCTGTCTCAGGCTGAATGTGACATTTCACATTTTTCTGTTCAACAGGTACAGAGACTATCGGTATCCTCCAGATCATGAGAGGAAATATTTACACACAATGCAGTTTTGGCACATTCTTGCTGCCAAGCTGGCATTTATAATTATTATGGAGGTATGTTCCCTATGTTATTCCCCTCTGAAGTTAGCTCCTGATAGACCTTCTAGGTAGTTACTAATGTTACAGAAAAACAGAATTGTTGAGAGTATAAAGTAGCCTCTTCCCTAAGTAATACCAAATAACAAGGTCCTACATGGATACTCCAAGTCTAGCTTGTAACTTCAGGAAGTTAAACTGCAGATTACCAACAGTGAAAACAACTGACTGCAAGAATTGATCTGTATTCAAAATCCTGGAAGTGTTTTTTGGTGATGTGTATTGGTTAAAAAATAGCTAAGTCAGTAATTTGGATAACTAGCAGTGCAGCATGAAGCCCGTGTTTTAGAGCTTGCAGAGGAAAGGGGTGTGCTTGAAGTGTAATCCTTATCACTTCCCCTCCTGTATCTTATCAGTTCTCCCCAGCAGATCGCTATCAGCACGGCATTATGAATTTTTTTAAAGAAACACTTGGCATTAGAAAGTGATGCAGAAATCCAGACCCTGATGCTTTCCTCCTGGGCTTCCTACTTCACAAACGGTTTGGGATTAAGGCTTTTATATAATAGGGAATGTTTTAATCTTTTGGCACAACTCAGGTACACACTGTTAGTTAGGACAGCCAAATGAAACGTGTTCTGTTTCAGGACAAAAAGAGGAGTGGTTTATTTTACATTACGCTGCTTCCTCCAGTTCATTTCCTCTGGCTTCCTTATTTTATTTATTTACACATTTATTTGTTTTGCAGCATGTTGTATTCATCGTCAAATTCTTTGTAGCTTGGATGATTCCTGATGTACCTGCAGATGTGAAAGCCAAGATAAAACGTGAGAAATATTTGACACAGAAAATCCTGCATGAGTACGAACTTGAAAAACTGAAGGAGAGACTGTGTCAAGGTGATAAACGAGCTACAGAAAAGGAATTCATTGCCACAGAAGGGAGAATGGAGTTATCCAGAGCAATGTAGTTGAAAAAACAACTATTTGGGATTCAGCTCATTTTAGCTTCTTTATCTGTGACTTGCTCAGTATGCATCATCTTGAAAGCTGTAGGACAGCTTCAGCCCTTTGCTTTCAGTCCAAAGATTTTAGACTTTAAGAGTCATACTGAGCATTTTAGGTTTAGTGAAAACTATTTAAGGACATGACTTAGGCACCATTCTCTGTGTATGCATCACTTCAAATAATCAATGTAATCTTGTAATCCTACAATTTGGATCCCCAATACAAGGAATGTTAGCGAAAAGGACCCACAAGGTATCATACAGTCATTACCACCAAGCCCTTACCCTGTATCCCAGCTGAATGAGAAAGATATCCCAGAGGACTTCTGCTATGGAAAATGCTGAGCATTGCCTTGTGATGTGAATCTTTAAAAGCAGAAAGCACTCTTGATAGCTGGGATAGGGTTTTAGGGCATTTTTGTATCCACCATGTTTTCTGAAGTGTTTCTTCCTGGCTTATGACGTCTGTACTCTTTTTTAGAAGGAAATAGGTTTTTAAAGATACACCAGTTTAATTCCATTTGGAATTATTTTAAGGCACAGAATTCAGGTAGTACTTACTAATGAAGGAAAAATACCCACTGTAATTTATTTTCATTAAGCTTCGCCAGCAATAGAGTTTGCTCTTTAAATGGAGATACTGTGGAATCATCTAATTGATTTTCTAAAAGATGTATGATTTGGAGAAATACAGCTAATTTATTTCTCCATCACAAAACTTGCCATTGGAAGAACGTGCTTGACATAAGTTTTGGGCCAAGCTGCTCCTTTGGTTGGATTCTTCCCATCTTTGTCAATGCCATCTAAGGCCTTAAAATCACGTGCCCATACCGTGTGCTGTGGAGCGTGACTTCAGAGCACAGCAGGTTGGGAGTTGGGCCCCTGTGTTAATTGATCAAACCACATGATTGTATAGAGAACAGGATTCATATTCAGATGATTTTAGGAATGCCAAGTACTCTATGTTTACGTTGTTGTCCTTACACATAGGAGCTTTTCTTTTTAATCCCCAAGAGGGAATTTCTTTTGTTCTGTCATGGGGCCTTTCTACAAAGTTATAGAAGCTGTAAGCAGGTAAATAACTACTTGTGTATAGGAGCTACCAGCTGTTTATGAATGTGCCCTTGTTTTATAATTTTAAGCAGTTATGCATTTTTTATGATTTTGCTGTATTTTTAAAACATATCAACACTTCCACAATTAGTGCCTTGTTTATTTGCGTTTGGCAAAAGATGTGAAAACAATCACTATGTGGAAATGAGCATTTCCAAAGTGTGCTTGCAGGCATCATGATACTGTGAACCTGCACACATAACTATAGTGCTAGCCACACAATGCCTGCCTTGGCACACTTGTCTTTGTTAGTGCTATGCAAACCATTCATGCCCAGCTGTCCATACCTAGGCTGCTTGGATCAGCTTGCACCAAGCTGTTGAGTTCTCTCATGTGCAAGTACACTGGCTAGAGAGATGAGAGATTGTAACATATTTGCACTTTGATAGTTATGCTTCCTTGCAAGTATACAAAAAAAAATTGGATTTGAATGCCATATCAGCCAATGATGTACTGTTTACAAGATCCACAACCTACAGTTTCCATTTTTTGTTTCAACAGACCTAGCCAATTTTGTCTAGTAACCTTAATGTTGTAATCAGTGTCTTGGGTAGAACTGTAAATACTAGCAAAAGTTCTAACACGGAAGTGCCTACCTCGAGCAAACATTGCATGGTTTGGCTGCCAGTCAAGGATTTGAAGCAGATGTACATTTCTCTCCATTTCTGTAAGTTATTCAGCTTATTCTGTAAGTTGACTTAGTAGATCAAGCATCTTGGTAGTTCACGTTTATGATGAACTGACCGTGTTCTTACATACTCAGATACATTTGAAATAATGGATTTACTGCAGGAATGCATGTATGAGTAAGCTAGCTCTGCTGCTTAATATGTAAGCCAAAGAAAAATATCAGTCACCATGATTATGTAAGTGACACCAGAACTTATATACTGCAAGCACTTTGCTGCTTCTTACATATGTACTGTTAATTAAACTGCTTAATTTAGATTTCATGGTTCTGTTTTCTCCTGTTAGCAAAGCAAACTGTTGCTTTAGATAGTAAAGTAATGAGATGCAAAGTGATACTTTAATGCAAAATATACACATCTGCCTGAAACTGAAAAAAGTTGAAAATTCAGCTTTAGATTCCTGTGTATGGAACATTAGCTTCTTTAGGTCCTATAATAAATAAAGTGTCCTTTCAAGTTACTGCACTCGAAAAGTTGTCAACAAAATTGCTGTCTTGTGAATGATTCTTGCAATTAAAAAGCAAGATTAAGAACAACAAGGAAATTCCTGAGCTCAGGAAACAGCACTGATATTCAGAAGTCCCATGCAAAGGCCCTGAATTTGATTTCATGCTTGGCCTCCATTTCTTGCTTCTTCCAAATGCGTTTTTTGACATCATTTCCTATTTGATGCTGTAGAAATATCTTTTGCAGCAAAAATGAAAAAATCCGGGACCTACTTCTCTAAAATATGCAATGAAGGAATCTATCCTTACACTCCACAGCATTACTTCATGGTATAATAGAAAACTGTTGGCAAGAAAGAGCATTGTCATACTAAGAGCAAATGTCACAAAGAAATCCGAAGCCTGTTTGTGTAACAGTTGGCCTTTGCTTGTCATTCAGCAGTGTTTTGGCAAAAGCTTGTTGGCACACTTAGAAGGATGATAATGGTCTAAGTACCTGCTTCCTGAAGCGCTCTCAAAAAGTGGCAAAAACAGAAAAATGGTCTGGTCAGTTCAAGGATGTAGTTATCGTTAAAAGATTGGGATTTGAGATGTTCAAAGTATGCATCTGAAGGTGTCCTTTGACCAAAGGGAAGTTACTTCCACAGTGGAACTGCAGCAGGTAAAGCTACAGCAGATTGCTTCGTTAGAATTAGTGAAAAAAATCAAATTGGCCTTTCAAGTGTCATACAATCAGGGATTATTGTTTTTTCAGTTGAAATCTAGTATTTATGTATTAGGTTGATATGATCCAAGCAAATGACTGCAAAATGAGTGCTACTATAAAACACTATGCTGTTTTTTTCTAGAAGATATTATTATTTTTAGGTTTTTTATGTAATACTATCAGCTGGAAACAGTGGGAAAGAGTGAAAAATCCATGGACTTCTGTACTGTTCTGACTCATACTGTCATGTAATCAAAGTGGCATCTGTCTGCTACGTATGTTGCTGGTATATATGATACACTAATGTTGGAATAATTTTTTAAACATTGCATTCAGCTAACTTATATATGTACATTTAATAACCTAGCAAATAAAGCAGTGTTTATTTTTAATATGCTGTCAACTTGTTTGTGAAAATGCCAAGAATTCTTCAAGTGAAATATGCCCAGAGAGCCTCACAGAGAAAAATACTTGTACAGATTTCTGCAGCTCAACGTGTGGGATATTTGGGTGCTGCGTACAGATTTCCTACAGTAGTAATTTCAGTAGCCTGAGTAAGAAACTTGGTAAGAAAACCTTCATCTGGCCACCATCTGAAACGATGGCCACACTGCGTAATTTTGTTGCCTTACATTTCCTTAAGAAACTACTTAGCAAGGGAAATGTGGGCTAAATTCTACGTGCATTGTAAGCAGTGCACATCAACTGTGATGAAATGAGTATAGGATACCTTATGAGTGAACTTAGCCTTGAAAGTTTCTCATGTTAGAAGGCCATGGTATAGTGAAAAGATTCAGCCTTCAGGTACAGTACAAACAGTACATAACAAAGTCATTAAGGTTGGAAAAGATCTCTGATCCCCAAGTCCAACTCCATCCCCTCCTCACCACGCTTGTTGATTACATCCTTCATCTCCATGGTTCTGGAACACCTCTGGGGATGGTGGCACATGTAACCCCATTCACAGGTAGAATCATGGAGGAAAAAAAGCAGCAACCTCAAAGGAAATCGTAACCCAAAGTTTGAAATCTGCACATTTCATGTCAGATGTAACCAGAGCTAGAATGACAGGTCACTAGGTGGACCAACCTGTGGTTTGGCAAAGAGACTGGATAAAGGAAGAGCAAATGCAACCCTACCAAAGGGCTCGCTTAGATGTGAAATGCTTCCTTCCCTAAACACATGGAAAGAAGTAAAAGGAAAAATACATATGCGATCATTACCATATTGACGCTTCAAGTAATCAAGAAATTATTTGGTAATTAAATTAATTTGTAATTACAATGAGCCTCAGCTACAGTTCTTGTCTGTCTACCCGCATGCCCAGGGTCATCACTCTGCAGCACAGTTCCAGAATCCTTGAAAAGGAATAGCTATATTAAATCTTGTTCTGGTTTTAAATAATCATTTAAATTCCCCACACTTACATCATTCAGATGCAGCTCAGGAAGTTGGCTTTTTTTTTTTTTTTTTTTTTTTTTTTTTTTTTACATAAGCATGTGTACTGAGAAATGTGCAGGGAGCTGAGTAGGATGTGAAATTCAGCCTCCACATCAATTTTTGGAAGACGCATATGCACATTCCCTTTGCAACAACTAGTGACTATGCTTTCTCAGTCAGAAATGAGTCAATCTAAAGCATTTAGTAAGCGTCTAACTCCTTGTAATTCCTCTTTTAACTCCTAGCAAAGCAGTGCTGTTAAGCAGTCAGAAGCACGTTTTGTGTTCCAGGTGCTGCCTGCCTGAGCCTTGTTGTCTGGTGGCCTGAAGGCCCGCAGCTATTACTTAGCAACACTACATGGTAGATCTGCAGTCACTGCCAAAAGTGACTAGAAACCCCAGCAAATGTTGCGTATCTATCTAAGCTAAGTTGGAATAAAAATGGAGATATAAACTCAGCTGGCTTTTCAAGATATTGTGTAATCTAATCAGAACCATTCATTGTAGGCGGTAATAAAGATATTAAAAAAAAACTACTCTTTTTAGAATGATTCTTTGTTCCCTGGTATCAGGCTCTGATCCGATTGCATACAGTCCAAAGGCAGAGCAATTGCTGTAAAACATCATTGGGTTACTTCTCTGAGTGATGTCTTTAATCAGCCAGCCTGAAACTGCTGTGTTTAAAGGCCAAACAAGAAATGGTGGGACAATCAAAATAAAAACAGCTGTTTTCAACAGGAGAATAGCTAAGGAACTGTTAGTTAGATCTACAAGTTCAAGAATTATAAACAGAGCTGTAAATACATAAAGGACCTGTTTCTATTTATGTATGTGTGCCTGTAAAAGTGGGTCAAGAGATTTGCATAAATACAGCTCACCACGTGATGGAAATCATTAATTATGTGACCACCAGCTGAACCAGCAGTTCAGTACTGTAAGGTGTCAAGACTCCACACTGCTGTAACTAAGATACTAGTGCTTTACAAGCAAAAAGCATTTCCAGCTTTCCCCTCTCATAAGGATTGCCACTGTGCCATGACAGCTTTTCTGACTTCCTCAGAAGTGGCAGTATTACTAAATACTGAATTCTGTGTGCCAGGTAACACTTCCACCCATCTGCTAGCAAAGACTTCCTTTCATAGTGTTACAGTGAGAAGGATTAGTGCAATGGAAAAGCAAGACAGGAGTAGCAAAAGGACAAACCCAGGCTTCATTCTACTTTTGCAGCTGGAAGAAATTAAATGCAAAGGAAGGTTTTGGAGCATTTGCTTCACTTTCAATGCAAGGATAAACTCTGCTTCAAACATCAATCAAGAAAGAAGACACCTCCCAGTGTGCAGGGCACCCCCTATTCTCCTGCATGTACCTCCACATATCACCCATCTCTGAGGACCTAGGCTTGCAGGGAGAAACTCCATGAGGGAGGGATCTCCAACCAGAGCTCCTTCCCCAGCTCCTGCCCCTTAAATGGGGTCTAAGAGAGGTGCAGCCAGGCTCCAACCCTTCCAGTCACACAGCTGAATTGCCTTCACCTGTGCTCTCAGGGGACCCAGTCCTTTCCCCAGGGGCTCAATCAGTGCCTCAGGCTGTGACTCAACAGTTATCATACACATGGACTTCTCTTTCTCAAACAGAGAAGGCTGCAGGGTGACTTCATTGCAGACTTCCAGTACCTGAAGGGCGCCTATAAACAGGAGGGGAGTCAACTGTTTGGGAGGGCAGGAAAATAGCAGGACAAGGGGAAGCAGTTTAAAGTTGAAGGAGGAAAGATTTAGGTTGGATATCAGGGGGAAGTTCTGTACTATGAGAGTGGTGAGGTGCTGGAACAGCTGCCCAGAGAGGCTGTGGATACCCTGTCCCTAGAGGTGTTCAAGGCCAGATTGGATGGGGCCCTGGGCAGCCTGGGCTGGTACTAAATGGGGAGGTTGGTGGCCCTGCCTGCGGCAGGGGGGGTTGCAGATTCGTGATCCTTGAGGTCCCTTCCAACCCAAGCCCTTCTATGAAATAGAATTTCTCAAGAAATACTTCCTATGTGTCAGCCAAGAACCAAACCATCCTTTATTAATGATACTTTCAAGCACTTCAGTGCCTCTGTAGCTTGTGTGTATGTTCAGGCCAGAGAAACTGACAGATGTCAGGTGTGGCATGCAGTTGTCTAGGGGAAAAGCACACTTTCTATCTGTATAACCAATGAATAAAAAGATGTTATAACTATGAAATAAACAAGAGAGTTTGGCTAAGCAGGTTATAACAACAAAAAGAGAACAGATAGAAAGCTTACCTGCATCCTGGGCTCACTGCAAAACCCCAGAGGAGGGATCTCCAGAAGAGATCCTTCCCTACTGGTAGCCAGCTCTTAAGTGGGTCTAGGAGAGGTGGAGCCAGGCTTCACCCCTTCTGGCAGCACAGCTGAATTGCCTTCACCTGCACTCCCATGGCTGACTCATTCAGAGTACCCTCAATCAGAGGTTCAGGCTGTGATTCAGCAGTTCCCATACACCATCCCTCTGCCTTTTTCCATTCTTTTTAGTGAGGCAGCCTTCTACACCATCATAAGGCAATTTTTTACAAAGATTTATCAATGGAAAAGGCTCATGCTCTGAGAGCAGGAACACTGAGATTCTGTGTGCATCATGGTACACCTATAAACTGCTCAGAGCCTTTTTATTATGCTTTTGCTGGGTATCCATGTAAAAATAGCAAGTTATTGGCTACTTTTTTTTATTGGCAGTTAAGACAGGAACTGAAATGAAGTATCTAAGATGTTGATTCAATGGAAAGGGTAAAGCAGGCTTCATTCTACTTTTGCAGCTGGAAGAAATTAAATGCAAAGGAAGGTTTCGGAGCATTTGCTTCACTTTCAATGCAAGGATAAACTCTGCTTCAAACATCAATCAAGAAAGAAGACACCTCCCTGTGTGCAGGGCACCCCCTATTCTCCTGCATGTACCTCCACATATCAGTGATGGATTCACACAGCCTCCTTAAGGTATTTTGCCTCACTCCTGGGCACAAGGACAGGTTGCTTCATGCATATGGTGAGGATGGGGCAAATGCTGAGCCAGGTAACCTCAGTTTTGTTTGTGGAGAAAATAGTTACAACTTCCTAGAGGGTCATCGTGGTGAATTATTTAACTCTGAAACAAATGCCAATTATTTGTGAACAAATGCACAATATTTTCTGTCATTCTGAAGCTGTATAATTAAGTCTCTGTACAGGAAAAGGATTGATATTATTGAGTACAGGAAAAGTAAATAATATAGAGTCAATGTACTCTTCAAAGAATACATTCTTTTACTGCTACATTCTTAAAGTATGCTGTTCGGTCTAGAGATGTTCCAGCAAGGCCAATCCAAAACAGTAATTAGGAAAATTTCTGTTGGTTTTAATGCTTTTGATCAGATTTGTCAGTAAAATGCAGAACACCCCAAAAAATACAGTCCCACCAGAAGTCTCTTCTCAAAACTGGCAATAATGATCCAACCAACTGTGGGATGTTCATGTTAGCTGCAGTGCAGAGAGCAGACTTCTGACAGGTAAAGTGGACACATCATACTTTATGCTTCTGCATTTGGATAGAAAACAGACACAGATTCATGGAGCTGCAGATGTCCTCTTGGACAGTGCTCATAGGCCTCCTGTCCATAGGGCTCACATCTCCATATGGAAAATGGAGAATCACTGAGAGGTGTGCCAGTTTTTCAGACATCTGCAGACAACAAAAATGTTTGATCTGCAGCTACACCTCTCTAGCCCTCCATCTCTCCCTGGGTGTAACTGCAGCAGGAGACTGCTAAGTGGAGCCCTTCTCTCATTTTCTTAGGAATAAACTCACCAAGCTTGGGTTCTCCACTCTGATCAGTTTTGCCTTCCTTTATTTCCTGTAACACTCGTGCAGAATGACTTGCTTCTTTTTGAGAGCATCGATCCATTGCCAGAAAACCCACTGAGTGGGTGGATATTTTCTGAGGATGGCAGTGTGCAGCCTAAATGCTTGCATCAATCCTTTCTTCTGCTCCCTATCTGAGGGGATTTTTGAGAACAGGTTGCTCTCAGACTGGCTTCCTCTTTATGTAACAGCACAATTCGAAGAAGTCAAAAGCTGAAGACATGTATATCCACTATAACTCCATCCTCCCACGGTGTTAGAGATGAAAACATTCCCTGCCATGAAGCCAGCAGCAAAACCCCATCTGTTTTCTGAGATGGGGTTACACCATATACTGACGCCAATGCTTGTATTCTGAAGATACCAATTCAGGGAACTCTGAGGATCATACAGAATGACTTCAGGTGACAGAATTGTTGATCTCCAGCCCTGAATATTCTGCAATTTGGAATGAAATAAAGTAGCCAAAGAGCAGAGCAAGCAGAAAAACCAAAACCTTGATAAATATTATGATTTCAAAATTTTATTTTTAAGATTCACAACTGATCTCTTCATCAAAATATGTTTGTTATTTCTTTTATTGCTTTTGTATTCACCTGTACTATTAAAAATGCCAGTGACACGAGTTAGGATATTTTGAATCCCCACTTTTGGAAATCATTCCTTTGGCTTTCTTTCCTGATTTGTTTCCCATTTTTAAAAAAATAAGACTTTTTATGAAATAGAGGTCTTACTGACCTGTTTTGAAACTGAAAAAAGGCTTTAAACCATACGAAGATTTCTAAATAGGCAATTAAGTATGCTTTGGGGAAAGGCTTAAAATACTAAGAACAAGTTTTCATTATATTTTGTTATCATCAAAGACAAGAAGCTTTGTGGTTCTTGACATTCTCAGTTTCCCACATTGTTCTGCCAGACCGGGTCACCAGTTCCAAAACTTGAGCTACACATGCTCATTTTCCTCAGAACTCTTTCCTGATACAAAGAAAACTATGAATTTCTGAGCCTGATTTCTCTTGAAGTGGCAAATAGCAAGAAAAATTATGTTTAAGTGTTAAGTGTATTGGAAATTGGCCTCAATGTCTGTCAATGTTATCAACTGTTTGCAATTACTTTAGTTTTGAAGGTGATCTCTTTCTATCCCTCTAATCCTTGACAAAAGAGATTAATAAAAAGCTTGGAGGAAGAGGTTAATTCAGCTGTTCCATACATTGGCCATCCCACTTCTGTTGATATTAAACATTTATGCATACACAAAAACCACTGGAGCTGTAACTTTTTATCACCCTACTACAGGGGAAGATGAGGCATTGAGAATTTGGTGGGGGGGGGGGGGGAAGGGCACATGTATGTGAAATAAAAACAGCTTTCACCACCCCAAGAAAGTTCTAGTTCTGGCCTGTTTTCAGGCTGACAACCTGTCAGGGGTGTGGGAAAGCAATTCCAGAACGTGCTTCATTGTAGATATTGTAGCTATTTCTGACAAAAAAAAAAGCTAGAAATCATGGGAAATTCCTACTGTATTAAAGATCCTATTCCTTGAGAGGGACTTTCAGTAGAGAAACTTGAGGGTTTTTTTTATTTATACCATCTGACCTCTTCTATACTCCACTCAGGCTTATGAGGGGAATCCTGCTCTTTTTCTCCCTCTCTGGAGATAGTTTCCCATTTCCTTCAGGATGCACGATTAGTCATCCATCCTTTTAGTGAAAAAGGATTAACATGGATCATTTTGAGGTCTATTAAAAGTGCTGTAGTGTATGGGGCAGCTTTTGAAAGACAAGCAATCAATTTATGAAGCCTTTTGGAAAACACAATACAAGACACGAACGAAGGAAAGATGCCCATACACACTGCAATGGCACGTGCTGCACGAAGCCCTTAGGTGTAATGTTAACCAGATGCAAAATTACCTCTCAGTGATTTATGACGTGTACTGGTGATGAAGCACGCAGCAATCTGAGAATGATTCATATCCTTGTCGTAAACGGAAAGAAGTTGGCAGTTTGTCAAGAAAATTCATCTGTGAGAGCAGAGCGGATTGATCCATCACCAGTGATGTAGTAACATGAGCTGGATTGAACTCAGGGATTCAGTGGAGATTTTTTATTAAACATAAAACACCTCCAGGGAAAGGTGTTTCCATGAGCCATGGGGCCTCCCAGTGGATGAGAATTTGGAAGTGAAGAAGATGTTACCAACAGAACGCATTTTTGGAGACTATTTTCTTTCCAGCCATTCAGTTTGGGAATGTGGTTATTTCTGAGCTTTGATTGTTGTATTATTATTATTCCTAATAGAAAGTCAAAACACCATGAACCATGCCAATCCAAAGACCACAGAAGGTAACCATTGAAATGATTTTGACATGCTCAGCCCTTTGGAACGCATAAGACATCAAGAAAGAAAAGAATATGTACCAACATATAAGTATGTGGTCTAAAACTTCCAGTTTATCCCATTTTTACTTAATGTATGAGTAATTCCTAAATAATTAGTTAAGAAAGAAACACCACTTTTGTACACAAACAAAAATCACCAGCTATCCCAGCTGATACAATGAATTCTGGTTTGGGAAGCTAAATCTGCAACAGGGAAGCTGAAAGTGCACTAATCCTCATCTAAAATCTAGAGCTAAATGTGATTTTTGGCATCAGGGTTGAAAATGGTGAGGAAGAACGTGGTGGGAGAAGGACTCAGCTGCTGACTTTCTAGCCCCTTCTAATTATATCTTCAGAAAGGCAGACACATTAGATCAAGTCTCCAGTTCAGCATGATAAAGGGTAAAAAAAAAAAAAAGGGCATCCGTGCAGAAAACTCATAGCATGATTCAGATGACTATAAGACAATTTACTTTTTTGTTCTGGAAATAGCCCTGGTGATTTTACAGGAGTTTATATATAAATTAAGACCTACAGTTTGGAACTGGAGGAAAATATTAAGTGAGAGAACAAGAAAGTGAACAGCTAAATTTAACAAGTTATGTGTTACAAAAATTAATTACCTAGCTGCAGCCCCTTGGGTGTGATCTTAGGACACCTGGCAAACAGCATAGAACTGTGCTCGTATTCTTTCATATTTCTACACATTTCAGTTGTGGTTTTTGCTTGACTGTGGCGTAATGCATATTTTTTGTTAATAAAGCAGGCTTAGTTTGTAAGAAATACATACCCCTCATAGGCCTTTAGAACAACAAAATGGTGAGAGAACTTCTGAGGACCTAGCATCACTTCTTCAGGCAGGCTGTAGAGGATGTGATTCTGTATATGAGGGGCTGTTAGCTAAAGATAGACTGCTGGTAAAATGCAATGTGCACATTAAGGTTAGTTCCATGCAGAAAGCCAAATCCTGAATTCCTTTATTGTTACTCTGCTGAGACATGCCTCCTGCTCAGTTAGGGAGGAATGCAGCCCAAGCAGAGACTTGGACAGTTGTCCTTTTCCTCCTTTAAATTATTATTTTCTAGTGTAGTGAGAAATTTATGTAGCACTAAAACAGAATAAGGAGCACTGCCTCGTAAGATCTGTCTACACTCTTATATTTGTCTTTAGCAAACAGAGCAGCATTCATGGCTCATACACTGCAGTGTACAGAGATAGCATTAATGGTGAAACTGATCGCTTCTCCCAGAGTGAGAAAAGAAGCTATTTAAGACCTCCCCATTAGAGAGTGCCCATAAGGTTCAAAAGGAAGCAGCCAGAAAGCCTCTGCCACAGGAATAGACAGTAAGTTTCTCAGCTACAGAACATGAGTTGTAATAGTTAGACATGGTGCAGCAGAAGGCCACAGAGACTCGTGTGTAGACATCAGCTATTCAGATGAGGGCTGTTGGGCTGAAAACCAAAGGGCAGAAAAGCTCTTTCTGGCTTCTGGAACGCAAATGCCAACTTAAGAGACAGAGGAGCAAAGCCTGAACCTGGTATGGGCTGAAGGTAGAGACTAAGTCTCTCGAACATTTTGAACTTTTAAGTTTAGTAAGACCAGTAAACATGGAATTACCATGCGCTTCCCTTGTAGAAGACCTGGCATAGCTAAAAATACCCAAACTGGGCACACAGAGATGAGATAAGACATACGCAGGAGGCTCCGTTTGACACAGACAGAATTGAGTCAGCCAGAAGGACTCCTTGAAACATTTCAGTTTGTGGCTCACTGCATTCAGAGGAGCCTGGGAAGGAAGGAGAAGGACAAACCTGGAAGTGAATCAGAACAACACTCTTAACTAAGCGGGCGTGCAAAACCTTAATCCTGTGTGTAAATATATAAAATTAGCATGCTAAATAGGGATCCAGAAACACAATACTCATTTCAATTTGTGTCCACAAAGCCTGCTCCTGCCAGAGCAGTGCCACTCTAATACAGCTGTCAAAGTTCGTATCACCCCATGGCACTACACAATATACTTGGAATCACAGCTTCCTCTGGTGGAATCAAGTAGTTAATCTACCAGGTATGTGACAACGTATTTATAACAAAAAACAAGGAAAAAAAAAATGTATGTTTACACCAAAACACCAGATTATAAAATGAAATGCACATGGGAGTCTAAGCTTGAAGATACTCCTTCTGACATTCAGAAAAAGGCTCCTAATTCAGGAATTGATATTTTAGTTACATTTAGAGCTCACAGATGTCTGATGCCTTGGCAACAAGCTGGCTATGTGATACCCCGATCTTCCCCACGCTCCACAGAACACAATGTAATTAACATGGATCTAGTCAACAGTGCCCTAAAATAAAGCAAAGGTTTTCCTGTTATCTTGAAATATGCATTGTCCCAAGGCTTTCTGGGAAGGAGGAACAGCTTACGCATTCAGCAAAGCAACGGAAAGACCTTCCCTGAGCTCATATTACCTCTGAAGTTATTGGTTTTCCTTTACATGTTGTGGTAAGAAGAGTAACATGAGCTTCTACACCTTCAAAACCATGAACATATTGTCCAAAGAAAATATCGGGTACTTATCTTTTTTAAATATTTGTTGGATCAAAGTGGAGATAACTTAATGGTTTGTACAAAGCAAAGAATCTCAAAAGATATATTGAGGATAACTTCCACTCATAGTTGTAGCAGCTGTACATACCAATTTAACGAGAAAGGAGTTACAACAAAGGTATGATGATGGAAGGACTGACACAATAGAGAGGTACTATAAAGGAAGGGAAAAAGACTGCTCACCTATATCAGAAGATTCTAGGCTCATAGAGGAAAGCTTAACCAAGGAAGAATTCCAGGAAGAGATCCTTCCTCAATAGCAGTCAGCCTTAAATGGGGTCTAAGAGAGGTGCAGCCAGGCTCCAACCCTTCTGTTCATTCAGCTGAATTGCCTTCACCTGTGCTCCTGGGGCTGACCAGCTCCTTTCTCCAGATGCTCAATCAGTGGTTCAGGCCATGACTCAACAGTTCCTATACAGTAATGATTTCTGAGATCAACTAAAACCACAGTAATGAAAGCTGGTTGTTTCAATCCAGCTTTCTAATAAAATAAGACTTGCAGTATTTGTTGTATTGTTTCCCTTCATCAATATTTTTGAACGTTTTCCTCTCAAATTTTCCAGAAGCTTTGAAGTTCCAGAGTTAAGACTTCCCTCTAAGTTCCAGAGAAGTAGTCTACCAGAAGTACTTTTGTAAAGAAAAAAAAAAGAGACAGCGAGAGAGAGGAAAAAGGCATAGAGATGGCGTGACAGTACTAAAGACACAGGCAGGAAAGCGTTTGGGAACATGCATGGGAGGTCTCGAGTTCACATAGATCCTGCAGGGCCTGCTGGAGAAGGGCTAGTGGGAGGCTGGCATTACTAAAGACAGGAAAATGGTGGCTCAGAAAGTCAGATCACTCTAGTGTTCATACAATCAGTGATGCTTGACTGTATATTTTAAGTAAAATGATGGGATCTTCAATTAAAATATTAGTAAGGTAAGGATATGCTGGCATTGCTTCCTTGGATTTATAGAATCATAGAATCACAAGGTTGGGAAGGACCCACAAGATCATCTAGTCCCACTGTCCTCCCATTACCATTGCTACCACAAGCACTAAACCAGATCTCGTTGCTCCTCACCCAGACACCTCATGAACACTGCCAGGGACGGCGACTCCACCACCTCCCTGGGCAGCCATTCCAGTGCCTGACCACTTTGAGAGAAAAAGATTTTCCCTATGTCTAATCTAAACCTCCCCTGGTGCAACTTGTGCACATTTCTGCGGGTCCTGTTTGTTGCTTGGGAGAAGAGGCCAAAAATTTGCGTGGTTTGATGCAGATGCAAAGATTTGACATAAGAACCTGTAGTGGAAATGCTAAGTCACAGCCTGAACCGGTGATTGGTGCAGTTATACAAACCATTTCAGTACTTTTCTACACAGAAGGGCTAGGAAATAACAGTAGAAAGTAGACAAGTGTCCTTAAATCACCGGAACTTATTCTGCAGAGCTCAGTGGTGAAGATGAAACGTATTGGCTGTTTCTATCACCAGAAAATTATGCTTTGTATGTATAGATTACAGTTTTACATGTGACTTTCTCTGTTAAGAAGCTGCATTAAATGTAACAGTTTCTCCATACATTCCTCCCACACAACATTTTCTGTACTATGATTTAATTAAATCTGTCAATAAGCCCGTATTTGACATAAGGGAGAATTATTCTCCATGTTCTGTATATTTATAAAAAATTAACATTAAAAATTGAGGCATGGAAAAATGAAATGACAAATTCAGGCAGGAATATCAATCCCAGACTCAACACTGCAGTCTAAGAGTCTGCCCACAAACCCATATGTCAGTTCCCTGCTACAGTAAGCACAACTATTTTTCAAATACATATGATGAGCTGTTTTTTGTTTGTTTTTTCTTAAACCACCAATAGTTTCCTGTACAAATGGTGCACGTGAAGTTACTTTTGATTTATTTTTAATAGCTATTCTATTAAACTAATATCTGCAGTGCTGCTCAAAGCTGTGATCTGGATCAACAGCAATTCCTCTCAGTACTTCTCTTAATACATTTTAAAATAATTTTAAGAGACAAGTCGGCAGAAAAGAGAGGTATTACTGCAATTTCAGAAAAGATGTTTCTGGTTTTCTAATTCTAGCAATAAACAGGCATCATCATAAATTCTTCAATTGATACATGTATATCAAGGTATTCCAAGGAGTGAAAACAGACCTGATTATTTAAGAATAAAACTCTTGTGTAAAAGCCTCCCTGTGCCGTTAAACCAACCAACGATGTATATCGTGGCACAATAAAGTGGTAGATTAATGTTGTAAAAGAAGATTCCCATCATATTAGCAAAAGATAATATGCTTCAGTCCTTGGCTAAGATTCATTGTGGGTATTTGCATCCCACTCACCAAGTGTTGCATGGCTCGTCTGTGTTCTGAGAGAATTCTTACTCCGTTTCACCCTCAGAGGTAGGTGCGTTTCTGTCTGTAGTGTGACAGATGGCTCGACTTCCTCAGGGGTCCTTTGCATTTAACTCATGAAGAAGTACAGGAATTGAAAGGAGCAGATGTTCCTATATTATTTGGCAGAAAGATAAGCACCCGGATCTACTTTCAAGATAAACACTTCTATAGTGTTGAATTCTATACTGTTGAACTTCTGTGCAGATACACAGCATAAATAAATAAACATTTTAAAATACCAGTGTAATTGCTCTGGCAGTCTAAGAGACATTTGCTATTGGCTGAATTTCTTTTAGAGGGTTGCTTTGTTGCTAATATTACAAAAGAATTGGGAAAAGGAAAACAGGACATTCTCAGTGTAGAACAACTGGAAAAATTCATGTCATGGAGTAGCCATATAAGCTAACTTCTAACCACCTGCTGCTTTGTTTTCACATGAAATGTGGTATGCTATTAGAAAATCAAAGATTTCACTCGTCATTTGCTGGTGGTTTTTACCACTTGGGGGCAGAAGCAGCAGCCTCAACACGATGGTGAAAAATGCGCTGGCAGAACGCGAGGCAAACACACCCTGGATCATCTGAAAACCTGATACTGCCTTGAGAAATAACACTGAGAACTCGTATGTTTAAAACAAGATATTCCTTATTACCAAAAAGAACGGTTTTCAGACATTTTTATGGGGTTCCTTTTGTTTATTTGCCTAATTTGTAAATGACTGTTATCTTTTCCGAAAGCAGCAGCAGATTTCCAAGCACTGGGCTGTGTAACAAATCATCAGTACGTATCACCTATAATAGTGCAGAGATTTCCAGGAAAAGTGCTTCCAATTCAGCCTGGAAGTAGCAAGTGCCTCGTAAGAATAGTGTGGGTCTTCTGTCCAGTAGTACACTGTTATGTTTTCTATTTGCCCCTGTGATCTTGGCCCAAAGTTCCAGATTCCTATTTCTAAGAAGGGAAAGAGTCCTCGTGAATGAGCATTTTCTGTCCACATGCATACATGCTCTAGTATGTTTCAGTATGTCCATGTTCTTTGGGGCATGAAAAAAAAAGAAAAATTAATACTTGTATTTGCAGGGTTGTAGTGAAAACCTCCTTCCTGACAAGCAAGGTCATTATTTGAGCTTTACTTTGGGATTTTACAGTTTCACGTTCCCCCCTAAAAAAATAACATTTATCTGAAAGTGACATCAACTTCCATTGGGTTCAGTAGACAGCTACCATAAATAGAAGAAAAGAGTTGCATCATAATTTTTAAGGCATATTTAAGCTATCCTCAGTCCAAAGTGTCTTGGTATTACAGGCATGCATTTAACGGCATAATTAAGATTTTAAACTCGAACCTTTTTTTCCAAAGGAGATAAAAAGTTTTTAAGAACAACATTTTGGCATCTTCTTGTGCACAGGGAAAATAAAATGTATTAGAAGTAACACATGTGATTGTATGATTTAAAGAAACACACAGAATTATAGACTGGCATAGGTTGGAAGGGACCATTCATTTGTAACCTCCGTGGACTCAGTTGCCAACCACTAGATCTGCTAGAATTTCTTTTAAAAATGGATCATGAAATGCATATTCATTTGTAACCACTGTGTGCACAACACCTGGGAAAGAGCAAATCCATTTGTCAGTGTACTAGCAGCAAAGGTAAGGTCAAAAAATGAATTAAAGTTCACCCTCGGTAAGTTTGGAGATGACACCAAGTTGGCAGGCAGTGCTCATCTGTCTGGAGGATGGATGTGGTTGAGTCACCATTCCCAGAGGTGTTCAAGAAACTTCTGGGTGTTGTATTAAGAGGCATGTTTTACTGGGGAAGCATTGGTGGTAAGTGAATGGTTGGACTGAATGATCTTGGAGGTCTTTCCCAACCTTGGTGATTCTATTATTCTATCACTGTTAAATGTTTTAGCTGAAGGTATAGTTTGCTTTAACAATGCTAAATCTTAGGCAAGAGAAATGTAAACTGCTGTGCTGGTTTCATGGTCCTCAAAATGGATTATGCTATATTTAGACCCAATTCAGAGGTTTGCTGTGGAAAATTTTGAGAATAAGATGTAAACTAAATATGAAAAATTGAGTGAATTCACTTATTAAAATAGCTCAGTCAAAAACCTATAAAAATGGGTTATTTACAGAAATCTCCCTCCAATGTTCTTAGAGATTTTTCAGAACTATTTCTCACTGGATGGCTTTTGGCTGGTTGTCTTTGCTTCTGACCAATACGTGAACACTTACTTAGCAATGATGTTCATGCTAAAATTTTCTGCATCATGTTTCATTTCACCTGGTACTGATGCCAACTCATGATTATTTCAGCTGAGTTGAAATTAGGCTTTTTGTGAGAAGAGAATGTGGACAATTATTCATTATAGAAATAACTATTGATAACAATATTGATAACATTACTGTTATACACTAGTGTATTATTTGTTTCCTTTAAATATGTCTTACTCTCCCAGGATTAAAAAATTAACATATAATACTTAAAAAGCTGATAAGTCTGTGCATCGTTTATAACTCTGCTGACATTATCTTTCTATCCTATCCTATCCTATCCTATCCTATCCTATCCTATCCTATCCTATCCTATCCTATCCTATCCTATCCTATCCTATCCTATCCTATCAATTCTCAATCTCAAACAGTAAGAGCTGAGTTTGGTCAGGATGTAGCTCAAGAGTATCAGCGTATAGGATGTGATAGACATAAAATTTCTACTCTGAATGCTCACATCAGCAGCCTATTCACAATAGTTTTTCATTATCCCACCATAGTTTGCTATTATGGGTATATGACACAATTAATGAGTAACTTACTCTCTCTTGGAAAACACTCAGGAATGTTTTATCTAACCCTTAAATCCATGCTCATGTTGTACAAGAAATTCTCTTTCCAATATCAGATATTGTTTCCTTAAGAAATGCTATGATTTTGATGTAAATTCATGTTGCTACATTGAGCCATAGAAACAACAACACTTCTGAGCTTTCTAAATCAGGGCCAGAGCCTCTTCTTGCTTGTAGTGTGTAAATAAACAGAATACCCTTGCCATACAGATATCACAATTCCTCAAATTCTGAAGGGAAAAAAAAAAGAAAAGAAAAGAAAAAAAAGAAAAAAGCACTCATCACTTTTTATAAAGGCTTTCTTTGTGGAATTCAATCTTATTTTTTCTCTACTAAATGCTTCTCCCATCCCTTTCTGTATATAGGTTTCCTTTGAGCATTTGCAATAGCACACTGGGAAGATTTGCTTATATAACTGTCTAGGTTTGCATGTACAGGAAAATATCCTTTCAGCAGTGCAGTGGGAATGATGATTCTGTGTGGAACCATATGCTGAAAACCATGTTCAGTACATGCTGTAACATAGAAACCAGCTTTGTGTTGTGATGCTAGTTAGAAATGTTTCAATTACATGTAGTTTTATTTGCTACTGTAATATTTCATGGTCCTTTTACAACTTTTAAAAGAAATATTTGAATTCTACAGATCAGTCATTACTGGAATTACAGCATTAAAATAATTAGCTTTTCATTTATGAATTCCATTGCTGTAAAACTTCACTAACCCAACACCAGAGGGCAACATTGGAAACAAATGTTGATATAAATCCAAAGAGCAGTTGCTTTTAGGATACTGTGGCTACAACATACATTTTCAACAGGAAGCCAAATTTTCTCACTGGCTAAGTAAGTAAAGGAGATCAATAATTTTAGAAGAAATCATTTAGATCACAAGTTTTTGTTTGTTTGTTTTTGTAATTAACAAGTCTACAGGGGCTTTAAGATTAGCATGAGTCTTAAGAGAAATAAAATGTTTTGTATGTAAAATCTACTGTGAAATGATAACAGTTGGAAAATTGCAGCTAGATCCTGAAAAGGAAAGTAACTCTGTTATCTGAAGGTGCCAAGCTCATTCCTGTACTATATATACTACCAAAGGGGTCTAAATGTCACATGGGCCTATTGTAATACACAAATGCAGAGGGCATAAACAGTATTAAACTATTAAGCATTTAATAGAAAATGATTGCTAATATGATATGAAATAAGCTCTGGAAGTCCATATGCAGCAAGAGATAAATATATATGCTATTTGTAGCAAGAGCTATACTATTTGTAGCCCCATCCTTGGATGCATTCAAGGCCAGGCTGGATGTGGCTCCAGGCAACCCGGTCTGGTGGTTGGCAACCCTGCACGTAGCCGGGGGATTGAAACTGGATGATCATTGTGGTCCTTTTCAACCCAGGCCATTCTATGATTCTATGATTTGCAGCAAATGCCCCGTTTCCCCAGCAGTGCAGCTGACAGCATGAAGGCCCGGTCCTTTCACCCCACCTCGGCCTCAGCCACGCTCGCCCAGCGGCGCCTCGAGGCCCCGTCCAGTGGCTGCCCGGGGCCGGGCGCTGTCCGCGGTGCTGAAGAGAACGGAGAGGGTGGGACGCGGCGCTGACCGAGGTGCTGAAAGGCGCTGAGGTGCCGCTCGCCGCCGCCTTGGGGCGCGACCTGCGTACGTGGGCGGGCGACAGCAGAGCGGAGCGGACCGGCGCTCCAAGAGCCCTCCGACCGCTTCAGCTCCGGGGCGCCGGGAGCTTCGGGCGCGCTGCTCACTGCCTACCGGGACTAATCGCACCCCTCCCCCTCAGTTCTACAGCCGGGGAAACCTCCGGCACCAAACCACGATTCCTCTGCAACGCTCCCGCGGGGGGCACTCCAACCCCTCCCAGCCGGCTATGGCACACTCCGAGCCCGCCACCGCTGAAGCTTACGGGGCCGAGAAGACTTTCTGACCGTGCCTCGCAGCTCCGCGCTGCCGGGAAAGCCGGGGGCTGCCTGCAGCGCTCAGCCTCCCTCTCGCTGCCGCACACAGGCGCGCTCCCTCGCCCTCTCCCCCCTCCTCCCCCCCCCCCCCCCCCCCCCCAGGCTCTGCACGCCGTCTCTCCCCCTCTCAAACACGCGCGCACGCTTTCTCTCACTCTCCCTTTACTCGGAGCTGCACTGATAGCCATTTAATGACGGGAAAAAGTTAAGGGATTAAACCAATATGAACCATCGTTGCTCGTAGCAGTGCCCTATCCAGAGCAGAGCAGAATCCAGCGAGCATCACTGCAGGAATGGAGTCGGTAAAACAAAGGATTTTGACCCCTGGCAAGGAGGGATTGAAAAATTTTGCCGGAAAATCTCTTGGTCAACTCTACAGGTAAGACTAAAATATATTAGAGAACTCTAGTTCTTAGAAACAATTGAAAGCTTTTGTTAATCGTGAGCTGCTGGTCGAGGTGGAATAGGTGTGCTCTGGGGAGCTTAGTGGTGGAGAGGCTGGGAGCTGTTTATATATCACCGGTGTAATCTGGATACTGGAAACTATTGCTGAAGCTTCTCAATATGGCACCCTTGTAACTTCTCTATCTGATTCGTGGATGCTGCCAGTGAATATGTAGCCAAAGATTACCCCATCTTTCTCACACAAAAACAGGATCCCATCTAGAAACCATATTCAGCAGAGAGCTGCTCCCCTTGTCTTTGCTTTTTATTAATTCTGAAACGTGCTCACAAGACCTTTATCACTGCTTTCACCAATAATTAAATAATAGTAATAATTTAGTAATAATAATCTTTCTGAGATTTGATTAGTCTTAGCCCTTGTGTAATCCACCGTCAGAGGAAGATAAACAAGGATATGTATAAATAATTGATGTCCAAATGATTTTTTTTTTTTTTTAATTCTGAGGCTGAAACGTATGGAGGGATGTGTTTAATTATTTATCCATCTGCACTGAGAAGCATCCACTTGTCTTATAAGTGATATACGACTGTAACTGCTAAACTCACAGGCATGCCTGCATGTTCCTGTGTGTACAAATTTCCACCATCTTCATGATCTGTATAGACAGAAAACAGACACAAATCCACGCATATTTAAAAGGGTATGTACTAAAGTTGACACATCGTGCCCCATCCAAGCTAGTGACTTTAGTGACCTCTAGGACGTTTGAGTATAGCCTGTGAAATTCCAATGTATTTTGGATCTTCTCGTCTGCCAACACTTATCCCAGCGTTGTTTCGAATTGCGGATTAAAGCTAACTGCGGATTTATCTGTCTACTGTAGGTCATGTAGAAGTCTTTTTTTCCGTGCCTATGCGGCAGTATTGGGCACAAGCACAAGGTTCTTCCACAGCATGAATCACAACTTCTGCTGCCATTTTAAGGGAACTGTTACTGAAGTGATAAGACAAAAGTGAAATTTTCATTGTAGTGGAAAGAGTACAGCTTTGAAAAGCAAAAAAGCAAAACTGAAGCCAACAGCGACGTAGTAAATATCCTGCATTTTATCATTATATCATCTTAAATTGTGAGGAAAAATAAAAAGGACTAATTGATAATCCGGAGTAACTGCTTAAAAATGTCCTTAAGGAAATAAACTTCCTATTTTTCCCCTAAGGGATTCAACAAAACATAAATGAAACAACGGTCTCTACTGCTTTTTGTATTATCATACAGTGAGTAATGGAGAAAGCATTTGTATTTTCCAGTAAAACTCCGTTTGAACTCTCCATTAATTAATAAATTATCCAGTTACCTCTTTCATTTTTTTTTTTCTGTTTTGTTTGGTTTGTTGTTTTTTTTTTCTCCAAGGCATAGGATTGACCTATTTTATTTCCGATTCTAGGAATTCAAATACTTTTCACCACCCTTATATGTTAACGTCTTCCGGAAGATATTCCCGTTTAATGGGAAGACATTCGTGCATCTTTTTATTCGCACAAACGAATTTTTAACAAAAAAAAACGGGGGATTTTCTTGTATTCGCAATTTAAGACAATAAGAAACGATGCAGTATTAAAGCACGGAAATAATACTCCCGGCAAATAAAAATCGTTAGGATTTCAACCGAGTAACCACGGGATAAAGTCTCCCATTTGCTTCAAAGCACAGGCAACAATCTGAGCCTAATTCTGCTAATTGTTAGCGCCCTATTAGCCGGATGAGTTAACCTCAAAGAGCAGCTCCTCCGAAGAGAATGTCTGAGGTGAGAAGACACTCCTAAGGCGGGGGTTAGGGCAGTGGCAGGAGAGAGCCCAATGTCGGGAAATGGAGCACTCGCTCCTGGGTAAGAACGGAGCTAGGATGAAAGCCGTTAATATTTCTGTCTTTTCAATATCTCGCTTGCTGCAAAAGAAGATTCAGAGATTCATCATGGAGCATCAGCTTGATACATCCGATATCTTTTATTATCCACTCGGTATTTTTAAAGATTCACACCAAAGAAGAGATAGAATTTGCTAAGTAATCTTTTGCGGGGTTGGGATATTTTTTTTTTTTTATTTTTTGGGGGATGAGGGATGGGTAGGGGGAATTCATCCTTTTTTTTTTTTTTTTTTTTTTTTTTAAGGGGAGAGGGAGGGACATGATTTTTTTCTGTTGATTCGACATAGCTTCAAATGGCCAGCACCCTCCAGATTCCTGCACATTGATTTCTCTGTCTGATAGGATTCCCGTGTAAAACCAAGGAAGTGCGAACGGTGAGATCGAGCTCAGAGCTGAGTTAGTAAAGAAACCCAACCCTAGCTGAGTAGATGCGATCTTTACAAAGGCTTCCCCAAAGTCGTCAGTTCTCTAAAGACAGTCATTTATTTATTTATTTCCCACTGCATGTGCCAGCCATTTTGCAAATCGAAAATAAGTAGCAATACCGCCGCCCCACCCTTTCTGGTACTCTTTCTATTGTTCCCAATCCAGAAGCAAAATGCACGCAGAGCTCGTTCCTCCTTGGTGTTTCTATACGGCAGAGGGAGAATAAAACCTTCTCCAGAACACCGTTCCAGTTTCCGTGCTCAACCTCTTGGGCTGCCCAACATGGCGCCTCCGCAGTTGGCTACAGATGATGTCTTCTTAATGTGTCCTACATATTTACGCAGAAGTCTTTAATGATAGATGAGCAATTCTCAGCTAAAGCTCCTCCCTGGGTTTCTGCAGCGGGCTGTCGCGGGGCGGAAGGGAGCTGGGCATGACTAATCGTGACTCCCACAGGTCACAGCTGAAGAACAAGTGAAGGTGAACGGAAAACAAGGAGTAAACATCCAAAGCAAGCCGAAGGGGCGGGGGGGGCTGTGAACTTAAGCGTTCAGCTACCCGAGGTGGCTGCGCATTCAGGCAGTGGGGAGGCAGGGCTTGACTTTCCCTTCTTGTGTCGGTCAGAGTCCTAGAGAAGAGGCAGAAGCCCGGGGACACCATCGAATTGACGGAAGATGGGAAGCCCATGGAAATGCCCGAGAAGAAAGCCCCGCTTTGCGACTGTACCTGCTTCGGGCTGCCCCGGAGGTACATCATTGCCATCATGAGTGGACTGGGATTCTGCATTTCCTTCGGGATCCGATGTAACTTGGGAGTGGCCATCGTGGACATGGTCAATAACAGCACCATACACCGAGGAGGAAAAATTATTAAAGAGGTGGGAATCCTTCCCTCGTAACTCTCATGCCCTCTCGGTGCACTTCCCAGCTTCAGACCAGGCACCTCAGCGCAGGCAGCCGGGCACCGCTGCAAGGATGCTCCCGTGCCGCCCCTCGGCTCTGCCCGCCTCCCGCCGCCCTTGGTAGCCCGAAACCTTCGTTGGGGAAAGATAATTCATTTCTGCCAATTATTTCTATTTTTCAATTGTAGTTCCCAGCGCAAAGCCGTTTGGGGCTAAAACGAGCGGGCAGATACGTTTTCCTTTTGCACATCACGTAGGAAAACGCAGCTATCTCGTGAAATAAATATAGGGAAAGGAACACACCGAATAAACCGACTGTAAAAGGGTGAAACGTAAACGGGGAGGTTATGCAGGAATGTTTGATAAAGCAGGATGAAATAATTTGCATTGAAAAGGCGTTAAATGCCGTGTTAAATCTGCTTAGAGCGTAGCGGGCGAGAGGCTGTGTGACACCTAGACGAGTAACGGGACAGCGAGCCCACGGTCATCCCTGCCGGGGGGGTCTGCACGATTCTGCTGCTCTTCCATCCGGGGGGCGGCCGGTGTGGGTGCGGTGAGGATCCAGTCGGAAGGGAAGGCAGCAGGAGCTCCTTGTCCCGGGTGCCATCGCTGGCCTCGACCGGCACGGTGAAGCTTTTTACGGGAACTTTCTTTAATCTAGCACGATTACAGCTTCTCTCTTCTCTTTCTTTCTTTCTCTCCCGGGTTCCTTGGCTCTGGAAGAAAGCGAAGTTTAACTGGGATCCTGAGACGGTTGGCATGATCCACGGCTCGTTTTTCTGGGGCTACATTATCACCCAGATCCCCGGAGGGTATATCTCGTCCCGACTGGCAGCCAACAGGTAACGACGACCTAAATCTCCTCAGTTTCATGCACGGGGGCGACAAAGGGGCGGCTCCTGGCCCGGAGCTCAGCTCCGCTCTCCCCGCCCGGGGCGGCCCCGAAAAAACCTCCGCCCGGCCGGGATGTAGGAGCTCTAAAGAAGGAAAGTAGGAAACCAGGAGAAGTGGCTGTTTCCACCCTCCCTCCCAAACTGCTCGCTGGTTTCGCGAGAGATCTCGGCGTATTTTTTTTCTTTTCTCGTTATTTTCTCGTTCAAATTAGCTCGGGGAGGTTGTGGCAGCGCTGTTCTAAAGAGCCGCATTCAGAGGCAAGTTCAAAGATTCATTGTTTCCTCAAAGCCTGAGAGATCATTATTTTCTTCCCCGAAAGAATTTTTGTTTTTTTTCTCCTGTGAAAAAAGAAAACCATCGGCAGGAATTTTCCATTAACGCAAACGAACGTAGAATGGTCGAAAACACGTTTCCATGAGACTTGCACAATGAAAAGAAAGTGCAGATGGTGCGGGGACTTAAGGACTGGTTTCTATGGTGTCTGGCCATTTTTCAAGCACCCAGGGTGCGATTCTACCTGTTAATTAGATCCGCTGAGTATTCAAGACACATGACGCTTTCACATCCATTCTTAATGCCCCAGGCTCATCGGTCGACGACACAGCAAAGGTCCTAGTGCCAGTCTTCAAAACCATAACAAACTAAGTGTAAATGGATACTAAAATCAGCAGTATATACCTTTATCTCTTCTCAGAAGTGTGCAACATCAAAGGTAGGCATAGGCTGATGAATACACTTTGCTTGGGAAGAAAGCTGGCCTGTATTTGTTTGAGAAAGAGGGGAGCTATGGCAAAAATACTCTCTCCAAGGTGAATGCCTTTTAGACAGATATCTACATTACAGATCCTTTGTAACTGAGATAACCATCCATTGATAAACAAACCCAGAATGCAATGTATGTATTGAAGTGGGATATGCATTGTCTGTGAGTTTACAGGTGCCATCTTTTTGTTAATAGCTCAGAAATCTAAAGAGGCTATTTCGAGTAGCAATCAACAGCTGTTGAAGCTGTTCCTTCTTCGAGCTTTTTTGGCATCTTTGCAGAGCCTAGCTTCTCAGGATCAATGGAAGTCTTACCTGAGTTAAGACTGACGAATCTGACTCAGAGAAACAAAAGCCTGTCCTTGTTTGCCCTAGTAATGTCAGTAATTAGAATCAATACAGATTTAATGTGGCGCAGCTACAAAGATTTACAAGACAAAAGCACGGAGTCCCAAGAAATCTCAGTAGTTTGTTTACACGTTCTACCTGACCTTGGGCAATCAAGCTTTCTTCCTCTATATGGATATTTACACTTACATCAGTAAAGGTAGGCCAGTTCTAATTGCTAACCTGGACATATTTTAACCCAATTTTTCATAGATTCGTGATCTGTTATTAGCATCATGGAAAGCTTCTGAAACAACAACGAGGGAAATGACCAGATAAACCACAGATTAAAGGAACTAGCTGCTAGTAATTACAAACGGTAAAATATAGGTGATGTCTGTGACTTTAATTTAGCTTGCAGATAAAAAATGGCTTAGAACAGAGACTTGGATTGTTAGATGTAGTGGCTGGAACAACAACACATCAAGGAGTCCAAACCCTGCTACAGATTTTGATATCTGTAGATATTCAGCTTGAAATGAAGGGGATTGCTGTAGGGTCACATGACACTCAAAATAAGGTGCAAAGCTTGATGTCTACACCTTTTGCAAGAAACCCCACATCAGAAGAAGTCAGGGAGCCTAAAGTACCATTAGAAGCTATATCACATCATAAGCTGTAAAGTTCTGTTGTTTTATATATTCTTCAGCCTCAGCCATTCCATTCAAACTATGCTGGATGACAGACAAGACATTTTTAAAATTATTTTAAGCATCGCTGAATTTGTGAATCAACAGTTTCCTTCGCACTAAGGGCAAATTTGAATTTATATAGAAAACATAATGTCAGATGTCCTCCACATAAAAAATAAGTCTCTACGATAGCATCTCCAGATTGGAGACAAGCTATGAGGAACAGTTCTTAGTTGAAGAAAAAATCCAGATTTTTCAAGAGGGAGAGTAATTCATTCCCCGAGAGTGGAAAAAAATAATTATTGTATCAAAAGATGATAGTGTGAATGAAAAACTGATTCCCAAGTGTCAAGAGTCTCGAGGATGGAAACTGGGAAGAGGGTTAAGGTGTGTTTTGTGAGATTTATTGGTTAACAGGGAGTAGCAAAGTGCACAGGACTGAGTTTGTTCGACATTAGGATTCAATCTAGCAACCAATTATAGAGATTGGGTTGATAGAACATGAAAGTGTCACTAAGACATAACACATAGAAGAAATGACCCTCCAGTGGTATCAAGTAAACCTTTCTACACACAGGGCAGTCATTTCAAGCTTGGCTGAAACCTTTTGTTTTGATTCCACCCTTATTTTAAAATGCCTCCTGCCAATAAAGAATTAGCAACACTGAGCTCTGAACTCTCTAATATATTTTCTTTTCAATGGAGCCTGTAAATGGGTAGCATTTAACTGAGATTCTTTGCTAACTAGAACTCAAGGCTCCTGCTGCACAGACATTCTGTTCTGCTTTGAACCATTGCTCTTACCATGCATAGGCCCCCTGTACTTCTGACACATCACATATAGCAATTTACACACATACAGTGATTTACAGATTTTTAAGTAGTAAATGGAGTTTTTCAGAAATTTGCTGTAGATAGCTTTGGTCTCAATTAGTATTCATCACTGACAATTTTGTTATAGTCTTTTATATTGTTTGCTATAGTAAAGCGTTTAGGAAAATGCTTTATTTTAGGTATAAATTATAGAAGGTTTATGCTGCTGTAGAACCAATGTGATCAAATAAAACCACCTTGTAAAATTCCAGAGAGCACAGAGAAATACTTCTCCTGAGCACTTACTTTGCCAGTGGTCAGTGGCACTTGGAATCAGGGAATCAAAGTTGGAAAAGACCTCCAAGATCATCCAGATAAGCTGTACAGCAGCTACCAATATTTCCTCACTAAATCACATCCATTAGCACAACATCTAAATGTTTCTTGAACACTTCTGCAGATGGTGACTCAAACACCTCTCTGGGCAGCCCATTCCAGTTCCTGACCACTCTTTTGGAGAATAAATTTTTCCTCATATCTAACCTGAATCTCCCCTGGCACAACTTGAGGCCATTCCTTCTAGTTCTATCACTAATTACATGAAAGAAGAGACTAAACAAACCCAGGTCAGTGAACCTGTCAACCTTTGTTTACTTCCATAGAAAGAAGGAACATTCAGCACATTCCAAAAGACATGGACTTGGGCTTCAGGTGCACCCTCATTTGCAATAAGTGAAGCTTTAAACTTGTGACTCTTCAGTCGTGTAGAAATAGAGGATTCCCTTTTGCTGCAAGGCTGGAGAACTTTTCTTGCAGAGGAGGACTGGAACAAAATTAATGTACAAACAGCCACAGTAGGCTGAAGGAACAAAGGAAGTGCAATGTGGAGATCTGTTTGTAGGGTTTATTTCAGCAATATCTTTTCTCTAGGTCAATCAGCAATTAATCTTGCCATCAAGGAAGCATTACATAATGATAGCAGAGAGTACTGAGATATGCTCTGAGCTCTGAGAAAGTGTTTTGTCACAAAGCATCCAGCACAGTTTGTATTTAATTGAGGTTGTTTTTCACAGACTAATTTGTGTATAGCCTTATTCTATAATTCTCTTCTCCCCATATTCTCTGCAATGAGAGTAGAATTGTTTTTGTAGAGATGTTTACGTAAATATATTCATCAAGAACAAAACCAGCAATGATTCAGGGCTTCTGAGACTGTAGGGTCAAAAACAGATGAACAACTCCAAAGTAAGATAAATGCTTGTCGATACAATGCATTCTGATTAGTAATATCAAAGTTTTCTCTCAAAAGAATGAATAAAAAGTGATAATATTTTTTGAGATTATTGGGGATTCGGTGCTGTGTTTTTCACTAAAGTCAGAGTGAATTTTCAATTGTTTGAGTGCGGTTTCCGTGAGAAGAACCTGAGATATTTTTGTTTTGTTTATAGGTATTTTTCCCTGAAAAAGTGCAAGGAAACATGTAAACTCAACTCTTATGCACTAATACAGTGTATCCAAACTAGGTAATTAGCAGAGCTGTTACTCATAGTGCCAGTTAATGCCATTTAAGAGCACAAGTCCGATTTTAATGCTTTTAAACTACAGGTTTGCATGTGAGCATGAGAATGGCTCTCTCCTGGGGGGCTATCATCATGCAATTACTATGTCATGAATAGAAACCATGAAACTCTCAATCTTCTAAACACACTAAGTCTTAATTTCTACCGAAGTCATTAAAATAACTTTGGCTGGGGTTAATCAGACTTTGCCTCTTCTTAACAAATTTTAAAAAAGGAATAATTCTCAGTAGCTGAAGACCTCTTATTAAGAGGAAGAAAAAAGAATCGGTGCTTTGTAGTCTTCAAATTTCATTTGCGTATTTGATTTAAATGGAACATGATGGCCAAGATGTTTAAATGCTTTAAAACAATTCCAGGGATGTTCTGTCTCCAAGAATATTATTTTCTCTGCCTGTATATTGTATAAGACACCAGGTTACCAGGATATTTGCCCAAGTCAAATGCAGTGTGATGGAGCCCCTTCTTGTGTTTTTCACAACCAAGTGAATGCCTGCAGTTAGGCTAGTCATACTCTACCAGTGTGACTAATATGAAGAGATTAATGTGCAAGTAATGCCCAGGGACATATCTACTGCTATCATAATGCTAAGCAGTCCTTAAACAACACCTACTGCTGCATTCACATTTCATCAGCCATTTCAGGAACACTGATAAGCTCATTAGTAAAAAAAAATGGATCAGGCAAACTGGTGATATATTAAGGATCACTTGGTAAAGATTTTGTTCAAAATAATACATGTCCATAATACACAAAATAATACACTCCATCAGGGAGTGAGAAAGCTCTGGAAAGCTGTCATGCTGAGTGAGATTTTAAGCTATTCTATGTGATCCTCTTGTAAGGAAGTCAGTGTAATCCTATGTGTTTTTCTGTCTTTGGAATGGTCAGTGTATTTAGGTCAATGGAAATTACTGTGGATTGTTGCAAGTAATTTGGGTAAGAGTATTAATATGAGTTTTTAAAAAAAATCATAAATGGGTTACAGGAGAGTCACAGAAGTAGTTATAAAATAGAATATTGTGTCATAAAGTGAAATAATAGCAGGAACTATATATTCAGTGTGTCAGTATATAAAAAACAGTAGTTGGAAATAATATGATTATAAAACATGCAAATAGCTCTACTAAAAAAAAAAAAAAACATTGGATGTAAATGTGTGTTTTAGAAAGATGTAAAGATTGAAAGATATAACAAGAATCAGTAAGAAGCAGCCAGATAAATGGGGGTATAAAGAGCAACGTTGAAAGTAACCAGTCATATTTTCTGATATACCCTTTAAAAACAATTTAAAGACATACTGAAAATCTGTAATTAAACCATTGTCCTCACAAAAGCCTTATTATGTTGTGGCAATCTTTCTTCACTGATTTACGAAGTAACAGGTTAAACACATACTTACTGCTATTCAGGAATGATTCCCTGAAGTTAATGGCTCACTGTTAGATTATACATGCTCAGGAATTCATTCCCAGGTGTGCAGTTACATATTTAGAATATAAACACATTTGACTGTAGATGCCAAATAGTGTTTCAAAAAGAGATTTGTAATAATCACAGACTTTTTGGTAAAGCAATGCTGGCTGACTATTTTAACTTGTATATACTTGATCATGAGAACTCTGTTACACAAAGACCTAATGAAAGCAGAATAGAATGACAGTTAGTTAAAGAAATATATAACGAATTGCCTTATAATTCCATGATATGACTTGTATTTCCCATTATCTGTTAAACCACAAATCCTGGCACTATCCACATTAAGGATAATTCTCTAATGTAATTTCTCTACAACTCAATTATCTCTCATCTCTGTTGAACTCTTCATCATTGTCACATTCCAATCTGAATGAAAATACATAAAAATCAAACTCTCTCTTCAAATTCTTGTTTTCCAAGTGCCATTCATCTTGTTATCAAGGGCTAAAACCTCATACCCAGCACATAATCCAGTAGGATTATTTTCATGAATAGACTGAGTGATATTTCAGACAACTGTACATCAGAGCATTTCATCTCAGACCCAAACATTTTCATTGTCATTAACGTGTCACTGAAATCATAATATCTTTCTCCTTAACTTAGTCTTAACGACAACAAAACAAAACATATAAACTGAAATAGCAAGCAACCACACATCTTTACATTCTGCCATACGTAGATATAATATGCTGCTGTTTTTTTGGTGCATAACCACAGAATGGTGAGACTGGAGCCAAATTCTGAACTTCTGAAGACATGAGATGATTCAGTTCAAAATCATGCAGATCTAACTGGTCTACAGTCCCAGACACTGGCGTTGGGTTTGTCTGTTTCCAGACAGAGCAGCCTATTCTGAACAAAAAAAGAAAAAAATCCAAAAAAACCCATACTAAAAATCCCAAATGAGATGATTTTGTTGCCCTACTGCATTGCAGAGTCTTTTAAGCACCAGTTACTGCAAGCAGGGGACTGGAGAGCCATCTCTGGGTGGCTGGTACTGCTGTTCCCTCTGCCATATGGCTCAGGGTCTTTCCATTTTTCTGTCATGAATGATGGAGCTGTTTTCACAATGTAATGATGCAGCAAGGGATTTGGATGGGGTTTTTGGTTGATAAAAGGGGGGCTCAGATGTGTGACAAAAATTAATAATGTACCCAAGCCCTTATTATACTAGATTAGATGACGGGAGGTCGGCTTTTACATATTAATGTTTCATGAAAGGCTTGTAACAGGATTTAGTATGAAAGGCACACAGACATATCCCCCTCCTCCCTTCTACACGTGTATGAATGAAAGTAACTTGTTTTTATCATGTTTTTAAAAAGATAGATAGAGCTGCTGTACTATGGCTTCTGGCCACAGATTGTTACTGGATAGATTGGTTATAAGCAATTCTCTCCATCTTCTCTCTCAATTCTCTCAATTCAGCCAAAGACTGGCACTTGGGAATAAGCATTCCCCCCTAATGTTAAAGGTAGCTTATTCTGCCTGTTTGCTAGGCAGCTGAGTTCATTGACCACTCTAATATTCATGGCATAATCCCAGATTCATTAGCCCTATGTCATTTTATGCAAACAAAGGACCTGATTCAGAAAAAAACCTCTACATTCTGTCTATCATTCATAGAGCCATGAACTGTCATGGTGGACATTTAAGGTGAATATGTCCACAGTAGAAAGGTTAAGAAAGTAAGCAGAAATGAGTCAGTGCTAGAAATAAACCAAAATGATGATATAACATTGCAGAACGTCAGCCCACATGGGGTTCATTTTCACTTAATTCATATCAAATAAGCAAACTGAAGTAGAAAATATCCCAAGGAGGGTTATCAGCATGAACTATGAAGTGAAACGATAACTAGAGTAAGAGAAATATTATCAGGATTACTTAGGTTATTTAGTTTACAGAGGGAATGAGCAAGTGACATGGCAGGTACGCACTGAATACACATAAGTAATGTAAATATTCCAAATTGACTACTCACAGTCTGCAGTCTAGAAGGTAACCACTGAAGCTGGAACAGCTGGAAAAATACGAACAATTGTCGCAATATAATATGGATAAAAACAATTTTTTCAGAAGTTAGTACAAGCACTCTTTACATTGACATAAGGTAGAAGTAAGCAAATCATCATTAACAGTGTTAGAAATTTGCTTGGAAGCTCTGTATTTATCATTAACATTATAGGCTAAACTATTATTTTCTTTTTTTTTTTTTTTGCTGAGAAAAACATGTGTTACTTTAAGTGGACTACTACAAGTCCACAAGAGGCAGATTTATTTGAATCATTTGGATATAGAATAGAAGATATCATCCAGATATGTCAGTATTGCCAATTAACTTCTCTTCCAGCTCTATCCCAGGTCTTCATTCTCCAGAATCCCTGCTGAATGTATGATTCCTCATAACCTTTCAGAGGGGAAAATCTAGCCCTCTCTTACACAGCATAGATAATGCCAGGCACTTTTCCCAACAAGTATCCACAATCACTTCTACCTGCTTTGTTATTTCAGCCCAATACAGTATCAACACTGGATTTCATGCTACAAAATGCAATTGAGGCTGTTGCATAAAAATATTAATGTCGCTGTCATTTTGCTCTGAAAGAATCCACATTTAACCCAAGCAGTGAGGATACTGTCATCTATAACACTTAGTCTTTATATCAGAAAACACTCCACCAGGCAGTGCAAATATAGCCTCTGGGTTTATACATTGCCAGATCCATAAAATATTTTGAAGTATGAACATGAATGATTTATTTTATAACTGCATTATATATCTCTAAATTGAGAGGTAGTTATGAATCACAGTCCAAGGCATGGAACTCAGTAAGATAATTTGAATGAGACGGCCTAGGTTTGAAACATGATCTAGCAAATTACATATTTAAAGAGCAAGCCAACCCAAAGCTAATGAGCTAGAAGGAATGTGTCTGAGTTTTATCTTGACATATATGGGTATAATGAGCTGTAAAACAAAACTACAGTTTGAGAGATTTCCCAGCTGAATTCAAACAGGAGAGAGAGAGGGCTAATTGGGTGATCAAATGAATGAAGAAAAGGAAGATGGGATGGAGATAGCCCAGCTTGCTTAGTGATGCAAAAGAAAGAAGATAGGACTGCTATTGGGTTAGACAGCAGATATGAGAACTGCTAAAATAAGACAACATGAGTGCAAGATATCTATCAGATGTAGGAAGTAACAAGCTGGAAATGCTTCCAAAATAAGTAGGGCACATGCTAATTACTTCTGAGTTGGAACTTCATCTGCTTATGAAAGGATGATGTAATCCACTTGCTGGGAAGAGCATTGATCAGAATTTAATGGCCCAGGAGGGTTTACATCCAGCATCAATTACCAAGATGCTGTCATCATGTGCCAAAGTCTTAAAAAAACAAAACAAAACAAAACAAAAAAACATTCTGTATCAAATATATCTCTGAAGAACAAATGGATCTTCGTAAGAAGTATTTGGGGACTTTGTTTGACTTCTATGTGCCAGTGGTAATAATGGAACTCAGTGAAGGCAGAAGGTCAAAAAGGGACTTCATATTCCTGACAGACATTGGCTTAATCCATACACGGCATTTCTCTCTGGCACTTGGCTCAGTCAGGCCTTGCAAGGTTTATTCTACTAAAAGACTTGGGAATACTTTGGAATTCGCTCATCTTCAAAACATGCAGATCAAGCTATAGCAAATTTGAGTCCTCAAAATGCCCTACATCAAAGTCTTAGAAGACCCCCATCACACTTAATATAGTTGGAGAGACACCTTGTAAGAAGGGAATGTTAAGTAGCAGCCAACAATCTGAAATATACAGTGACTGAACATACAGATAACTCAAAGAAAAAAATGAAGATAAAGATAAATTGTCATTGCTAGCAAGATCTGCTGAAGAAATGATCCTGATAAATCTTTGCATGCTTACAGACATTCCAGCCAGCTCTTGTATTTTTTGCTTAAAAATTTCACTAATAAAAACATTTAAAAAGTTTTAATCCAATATCCAGCCTTGTAGCTCCCCACAGACAAGACATTATTTGGATTGTTAAAAAAAAACAAAGAAAGAAAAAAATAGCATAATCAACTCTATGTTTTGTTGCTGGCCCTTTGTAGGAGGTTTGTCAAAAGATGACAGTCCATGAAGTCAGAGCAGAAGATAAATTTTAGCAATCTTGAGCTGATAGAATAATCTAAAAAACTTTATTTATGTGAAACAGCTGCAGCTGCCAGAGCTGCTCCTGATAAAATAAGTTTTCTTTCATCAACATAATACATTATTTTCTGTAAGGAAGGAAATAGCAATAATATTTTTAGGCTACACTGGAAAAGCTTTTCAAGAAATGTTCATGTTTTCACTCCTCTTTAGTTTACATTCTCGCTAAACAGAGGGATCTCATCTAAGACCAGGAAAAACATTCTGTGTTTGTTAGTGGCCAGATACTGGATTTTGTATGAAGAATTGCCTATATGAAAGACTTGTGCTCAGTTACTACTGGCTTAGCTGTCATAGGACTGTGGGAAAAAATGGGAAAGCATTCACATCAATGAAGAGTCATTAAATACTGGTGGTCATACTAACTCATCTACGATGATGACAAAAAAGCCATGCAAAGAAATATTCTCAAGGTGCTAAAAGCAATTAATTGAACCACTAAAAAAGTTCAGACAGCATTAAAAGAGAAGATAATAATTTGTATAAAATGTTCAATACCAATAATTCACCAAATTAAAATCAAGTCCTTGTAACGTGATCAGTATTACTGTAAAATTGTGAAGTAGACAGGTCGTGTGTCACAAAAAGGAATATGGGCTTTATTTTCCATAGGTTCCTCTTTTCAATCAGAACAACGGATTTAATTTACCGCAGCAGTATGGAATGTTGTACTTCTTCAAGATTCCCTAAGAAATCATGACAACAACAACAACAAACTTTCTTACTCTACAGAGAGGCTTTAGGTGAAATGATGATCATTGACTTTTTGGAGGTGAAAAATACTCAGTTACTGTTCTTGATGGTTGTTCCAGTAAAGTCACTGAAAACTTGTTTAGTTTATAACGAAATCTGATGTGATACTTTCTATGCACTCATAGCTCCCAATTTTATTCCATCCAAGCATACATCATCTTGTTTTGTAGTCTTAGGTGACCAGCATTTACTATCCCTTAATTATTTGGGATTTTAATGACGTGACATTCATAACTTATTCATAATGCATATATTAAAGTGTCTTAAAGCACTTTCTTCTTGAAATGAATAGCTAAATTTACTATTTTGAACATATACAGCTATCTGTTTTTCCTTTTTTAAAGAATGGACATTAGTTAAGGTACTCCATATGCTTTAGATTTGACATATTATTTTGTCTAACTGTTTATTTTTAATGAAAGTAGACCACAATTATTTGAGAATAAGGAGACATAATGTTAAATCTTCAGTGACATTAAAGAATGACATCAATGAAATGCACTAGATTCTGACAGCTGGGGAATTGAGTCCTACCATGCACATGGGAAAAGAGTTCTAGGTTTATGGAGTCATTGGAGCAATTTTCACTCCCAGTCCTTCGGGTAAAAGGATGCTTCCAACCAGGAGTCCTTAATTTCAGATATCATATGCGTAACCCAATATGTCACCCATCTGGTGTTCAGCATTTGGCAAGCATCTGTATTCCCACTGCTCTCAGTTCAGTTTATAAGCTGACACTTCTTTCAACCAAGTAACCAAATCTATAATGCGCTTCCATGCAGAATGCTCATGTAATATGGATTGCATGAAAAAAGCAGATGTGAATAGTGAGACTTCATAGAGATTAGAAATCCAGAGGTGAAAATAAGTGCATTTCTTTCTCTTTAGTTTTTCCCCAAAGAGGAAAATGAGCCAACTGGCTTGAAAATCAAAAAGATTAATTCTTCCCACAACTTCATTCCATTCTAAGTATTTCTCCTGACTTGTCAGAGTCATTTCCTTCCTCTGTTCCCATCCTGAATGTCTCTCAGTCAAATATGATTTTGCTGTTATTCCTACTTGTATTACAGAAGGACCAAGTCCCAGCTCACAACCTCTGTATAATGCTTTTGTCAGTAAAACACTGAGGTTCAATGTTAGATCCTGTCTTTTGGGACTGAATCTACTGAGTCTAGAAATGGAAATAGATAAGCAAAGCATAATTCTTTCTTTCAAAGATTCTAGTCACTTTTGTGGGCTAGGATTTACATTTTTACCTCCTCCCTGACATACTACTACCATGTTTATTAATTTGTCCTTTGTGTATGGATAAATTCTTCTATATATTTAAACCACTTGCTGTTTTGGGGTCAGAAAGAAATTTTTCCTCCTATCCAGGGGCTGCTGAAGGGTTATCACAACAGTTTAGTTCCCTCCTAATGCCAAGGCAGAGAATAATGGCATTGTCATTGGCCTGCTCCATCTCTGTGGCTTGCTGCAGTTTTTCCCAGATTTTACCTTAAATCTACTAAAGCTCTTAATTTATACCATGGAATTTAGATATGTTTTGTGTTTTTTAGAGCATGCCCAGCATGAAACAAATGCTTATGGACACCTCTGAACGAAAATTCAACAGCACAGCTACTTGCAATTCCTCAGCTGGTCTCAGTACAATACAGCAGGATCTGGCTTCCTCTTTAAGAAATGTTGGCATATTTGCACCTGACATATAAAGCCTTCAGCACAAGTCCATGTTGCTGCAGAAGCCATGGCCAAAGGAATGCGTGGGAAGGCATGGTAGCTTAAGACTGTATCCACTGAGAGTCATGTTGATCTGTTCAAGATAATACCAGAATATTAAGAGGACAGACACATACACGTATAAAAAGAACGGTGCAGTGTTGGATAGGAAGGAATATTTGTCCCTTTGCATGCTGGTCTCATTTCAAAGAGAATCATGTTTGTTCAGAAATAAACGTAATCATTTTCAATCGCAGTAAGTACAATTATGAACACTATGGGTCTGTTTGTTATGGAAACACGGGGATCCTACAGAAAAACATGTCTTAACATATTCGTAATCTGTCTGACCTTTTTTATCAGATTTATGCAGATGAATGAGTAGTTAGGATGAGGAGAAAATGTAAACAAGTCATATAATCAGTAGCTTAATAAAGGCAACAAAATGGTAAGAACTGAAATAATACAATTCAGGGGCTTGGTGCGTGGGAGAGTAAAATTCCTTAGAAATGCATTCTTATTTGCCAGAAATCATTATAAAAATAGTTAGCTGAGATATTTAAAACAATATACAGGAAATCTGTATCAAAAAAAGCAGAAGCATATCACAATACTTCATTAGGAAAAAGGATTCAGTTATAATGGGGGAGAGGGGGGAATAAACGTAAGAAGGCAAAAAAATAATATTATTTATGAGTGTGCACTGAGAAATGCAAAGAAATGCAAACCAAATGAAAGATGCATCTGCCATTGACTGGGAGTTACAGAGGAAATGGGCTCTCTACAACAGACGCACTAAAATTGTAGTTTCTAATTTTTTTCTCGAATGCAAATTAGAGAGACATTTCTGACAAGAATCATAAATTTAACTCTTATTTATGCTAACCTCAATTCCATAGCTATTTGGAAGAAAAATTACAGATCTGTTTTTGAGAAAGATTTTGATAAAGCATGGCTCTGAGAGAGAGCTGATGCTCAAGAAACATTGTTGAGTTCTTCTATTATCTGATCCTCAGTGTAACTGAATGTTCACTAGTACTTATGTGTTAAATACAGGCAAGATTTTTTGTTTGGAAGATATATGACTCAGATCATTCTCTGAATTGCATTTTACTTTATTTTCTGGAAGGAACAGATTCAAGGAAACAGCTACTTTTTAGTGAACATGAGAACAAAGAAATTCTAGGAAACACGGCTTTCAACTGTGGCAAACAGAAGCAGATTCCAGATACAGAAGTGAAAAACTATACTAAATTTCCTTGAATAAACAGTTACATAACAATTTTGAAGATCTCATCCTTATAAAGAGAACAATTCACGTTCTATATTAACATGATTTTGCTAGGAACAGTGACTTTAAAAGGGTTGTGCTGATTAATACTAGCTCTAGCAAGGCTACGCACTGACACAAAGCTACAAAAGAACAACTAACAGACAAAAATTAAGAATAATGACCAAAGTCAGGCCAAACCTGCTGACACAAACACATACACCAGTCAGGCCCAGCAAATGCACTGCTCATGCTGCCAGATGAAGGCAGGAGGAAGCTGCACACAGAGCTAAGTCGTGTCTGCCATCAGATACAGAGTGCAGGGAACACAGTGAGATCAGGTTTGAAGCTGTTTAATGAAGCTTCCTTTAAGTGCCAAGCAGTGTTTCTCTGTATGGCTGCCATTTCTTACTTGTCAAACTTTTATACATGGAATATATTCAGCTTGCTATTTAAGTGTTTGCATCAGGCTGTAGTTTTAAACAGATGAGGGCTCTGTCAAATCAGTTCCACATCAGATACCACAGTGTTAACACATACTCAGGATTTTTCTTAGCACTACATGACTTTGTACAAAGAAAATGGACAGTTTAAAGTGGATTTTTTTTAAAATGATAGTTCATTTCATGCTTGTACTTCTTAATGTACTTTAAACAACAGAATTGCTGGGAAGCTGTCAAAGTCAAAATCTATGAGTAAGTGGCCCCTAGAAAAAAACAACAGAAAGGATAATTCATTCCCCATGGAAAATGCTCCTGTGTTTAAGAACATTACATCTCTGTTTGAAATTCTTCCTGCTGCTTTGGCATTTATAAGAGGGGATTCTACTTTAGAATTAGTGAACACGTGCTGCCACTTTCTTATGATCAAAGCACCTATGAGAGTTTCTCTAATGCCCAGCTACCTGTTTTAACAAAACATTTGGAGTTCTAATTTCTCCAGATATTAGAGAATTGAATTAGGTTTGGTTGAAAGAAAAGTAAAAATTAGGGAAGAGTGGAGCAGTATAAAGAGTAAGATACAGGTATGATTACACAAGATGTATTTACTCAAGACACTAGGCAAAATAGATATCTGCATGTCTGTGCTTGGTCTGAGTGCTATCACACGGACTATAAGACTAAATGAAAGTAGATGCTTATCCTGCCCAGCAGTTAGCATATTCCCTATGTAAATTTCATACATTTAAACTTATTTGTGTTGGTATGTGAACATCTGTGAAATAAGTCTTTTTTAAGTCAACATTACAGAAGTTACTTCATTTACTTTTTTTTTTTTTCCACCCTTGCAGAGTATTTGGTGCTGCCATACTGCTGACATCCTCCCTCAACATGTTGATACCATCTGCAGCCAGGGTGCATTACGGGTGTGTCATCTTTGTCAGGATCCTGCAGGGCCTTGTAGAGGTATGGAAAAATAAAATTACCGGCAAATGATTATTAGCATTTAAACAGCAATCATCTCATTTGATGAGGAAAAAAGTTTCCAATTTACTCCTGATTTTTTAGTACAGTGTTACAATTTTTACAATTACAGCAATTTGATTTTCCTATACCTATAAAATTACAAAAGCTTACCCTTGCTGAGAAGCCAGCAAGAACTAACATTGAAGTTTTACTGAAATCCTGTTCTGCACAGGCCTTGCACTGCTGTTATACTCAGTAGTTATTTGCTGTCCAGCAAACTAAATCTGTAATAATGAATGAAGATTCTCACATAGACTCTGACCTCTTATAGCTTCTCTGATCAGATTCTTGATGAAATCAATTTGAGTTCTACAGTGATTGAAGAGGGGAAAAGAATGAGCTTGTCCTCTAAATTTACTTCAGACTTTAGGCATGAGATTCCTGCTTCTTTCTCCCCACGGGCTGTGCAAGCTCACTTTATTTTATGCACTTTATTGTTTATTAAGACTCAAAAAGGAGGTACAGAATATGCCTGGAAGTTAGAAGGCTTGCACTTAAGTTCTTGAACTATAAGTGTATAAATATTGAAATCCTGAAAAGTACTTTGCTTGGACATAGTTGTGCTTGACCACTGAGGAGAAAAACAGATGCAATTATTCATCATTAATTACTGTGATACTGCTGAAAGGAATGGTAAATCTAAGGTGCTCATGCAGTACTGTTTGAGGAAGGATTACAATACATCATGGCAGTCTTAAAAAGATGTGATCTTAAGTAACAAAAACTGAAGTGCACATTAAATTGGTTATAAAATCTTTGAAAATGAAAGAAAGCATTTGAAGAGCTTTTAGTAACATGAGAGTGATAAACTCAACATTTTCCTACTTTTCCAGAGGGAATAAAATACCAAATAAATACAAAAAAAGAGAAAAGTGGCTGTATATAACTATTCAGAGAATAGTACCACAGTAGTTCTCAAGCATGAATTCTGGGAAAAAGCACAGCATATTTCATATTACATTTTCTAAAATTTCAACCCTGTAAGATGCAGTGATTTCCTTGCAGTTTTCCTATTGTGAGTTAAAGGGTGGTTTTGAAGAAAGACATAAAAGATAACTCCTTTTAAATCAAACAAAAAACACCACACAATTCTTTAAGAGCTCAAAAAGGTTCATTAGAAGATAGTGAATTACTTCTGACATTATATTTTTTAACTCTTGTTGATCTTATTTGATTGTTTTAGAGCAATGGAAAAGAAAACTCTATTTGCTAAACTGTATTTGGAATGTTGGAAGGCCATCCTTTGTCCCTCCTTTGATTCTGATACTTGTGCATTTATATTCTCTTTTTCTTCACCATTCTGTCCTGGGAACTGGGAGGCAGAGTAAAAAAGAATATTTATGTTTTATATCTACACCGTTAGCCCTCTGAGATGGATCAGGAGAGATGAACAAAACCCACTGTAGCTTTAATAGAAACTGAAGTTTTCCTGTGCCTGTGCTCAGACTTTGCTGTAGGAATGTAAAGCATTCTCAGCACCTTGTTTGTAGCAGTGTTAAAACAAATATTCACACAAAAAAGAAAAATGAACTGCTTGATTGATCAGCATCATCTAACTTGTGGCATGCCCATTTCCCAGGGGGTCACCTACCCTGCCTGCCATGGGATTTGGAGCAAGTGGGCCCCCCCATTAGAAAGAAGTAGGTTAGCAACCACTTCCTTTTGTGGTAAGTAACTTTCCATTTTTGTCTCTCTTTCATTTGTAACCTGGGAGTACTTTGAGACTTAATTTCCTCACTTTTTCATCCATATATATCTTGTTTTGTAGGTTCCTATGCAGGAGCTGTTATTGCAATGCCTTTAGCTGGGATTCTAGTGCAATATACGGGGTGGTCTTCGGTGTTCTATGTGTATGGTATGCACTTCTCATCTCACTCCAGTATTGCATGACCTTACTCTACCCCATGTAGAGATGTAAAAGTAACCATGAAGAGGCCCCTCCAAAACAGGAATGTCTCCATAATCTAAAAATGCAGTTTTGAGAAAAAGAAAATGAACTGAATTTAAAGGAGAGCAACATTATCAAACAAGACTGGAAAAACCATCACTTCTAGTAGTAGTGCAGCCTGCTATGGAAATCTATAGAAACCCATATTCTCAGAGGTAACATCACTCTTACAGAACTGTAACTTAAGAGTACACCCCTCTACCCACAGTAGTTCTGCTACCTTAAATTACACTGATAGTAAAAAAAAAAAAATGGCCCAAGGGTGTTCAATCAAAAAATTGATGTGAATTAAGGGGAAATATCACAGAAAATTATTAAACTACTCAGGGGGTATGTGACTATGTTGAAAACAGTGCCACAATCTTGTCCTTTGAAGATTAAAAAAAAAAAAAGAAAAAAAAAAAAAAAAGATGTAGTGTAGTAATCAAACAATAGTGGCTTAAAGCAGAACGGACCATCATTTACATGTAACATAAAAGGGGAGTTGTATCATTGCATAGTACAAGTTAATGTTAGAATATAAATGATATTCACGTAGAGTGAAGTCACTCTGTAAATGAAACAGAAGTCTTCAAGGCTCTGCACACATCTTACAGAATTGTTTTTTACAGGATTTGGCTCTTAGAATGATTTGGTAGAGAAGTAGTAACAACATTTGCAATTTAAATTCGTTACAATTATCCACATATTTTCTTTTTTTGCTACTTTACTGTGCATTTCTTTTGAAAGCCTTTTTCTCCATTCCAAAGGGAGCTTTGGTATAGTCTGGTACATGTTTTGGCTTTTGGTTTCGTATGAGAGTCCTGCAAAGCATCCTACAATCACAGACGAAGAAAGGCGATACATAGAAGAAAGCATTGGAGAGAGTGCCAACCTACTAGGTGCAATGGAAGTAAGAATATTCATACACTTATGTCCTATGAGATAGGAACAATAAAAACCAAACAAATAAAACCAAAATGAATCAACATAAAAATAGCAGTATGTTGGATATTTTAAGACAGACAACAATTGAACTTTTCTGGGGGGGATGGGGGATGATCTGAAATCTGCTGAAGGGTTTCTTGGTGAATAGTGCTTCTGCATGAAAAGAACAGAGGTGCGAGAGGATCAGTCATGGAATTCATGTCTGGTCTTTCTCTACTAATGTAAAATACATTTTTAAAAAGAGCTAGAGCTAAAGCTGGAATTGCATTTGGAATTGAAAACTTACTGAGCCTTTCATGCTACCTTGAGTTCAAGTGGTTCATAATTTATCCCTTCTGAATTGTGTTCATCTTCATAAAAGTAAACTAGAGGAATAGCACCACCTTAAGGAACTCAAGACATCAGAAATAGCAAATCCTGTCTACTCTGTATTTGCTTTTAAGGAAAGACTGCCAGATGAAATAGAACATTCTAGTAGATTCATAAGAACATCCCCCATTACAGAGGCAACTGCTGGAGACATGCTATCAAGCCTCAGGAATTTCCTCTAAGCAAAAAAAACTTTAATCTAGATTGAACAGGGAATTAGAAATACTGGCAATATTTTTTTAATGTATAGTTTACATATGAAAATGTTCTCAAGATGTTCTTAAGTATAATTTGATAAGAATACAAATGGCATATGTAAAGAACCAGCAGCTCTTGAAGGACACCCTTCTGAGAGCGCAATGGCTCTCCATTCCCCAGAAAAAGTCAAGCAGGGAAAGCAGGCAACCATCGTGGCTGTGTAAGGACCTGCAGCTTAAACTGAGGGAAAAGAAGGAAATATACAGAAAGTGGAAGCGGGGTTGTGTATCTTGGGAGGAATTCAGGGCTGTTGTCCAAATGTATAGAGATAGGATTAGGAAAGCTAAGGCACAGATGGAGCTGAACTTGGCGAGGGATGTGAAAGACAACAAGAAGGGGTTCAAAAGGTACATAGGCAGAAAGAGACAGGCCAAGGAGAGTGTTCCCCCTCTGATGAAAGATAATGGGGAGCTGGCTTCCTCAGACATAGAAGAAGCTGAGGTACTCAATGAGTGCTTTGCATCAGTCTTCACAGGTGGTCAGGTTTCCCATGTCTACCAGGACCATGAGCCTCTAGGTGACACTGTGGAGAGTGGTTTCTGTCCCATAGTGGAATAAATCCAAGTCCTTCTCATGCAATTGAATGTATATAAGTGCATGGGGCTGGATAATATCCATCCTGGGGTTATGAAAGAGATGGCTGATGTGGTTGCCAAGATGCTCTCCATCATACTTGAAAAATGGCTGGTGAGGTCCCCAGTGAGTGGAAAAAGGCAAATATTACTCCTATGTTTAAGAAAGGGAGAAAGAAAGACTCAGGGAACTACAGGCTGGTGAACCTCACCTCTGTGCTTGGGAAGATCATGGAGCAGATCCTCCTAGAAGCTTTGTTACAAGATAAAGAGGTGATTCGAGACAGCCAGTATGGCTTCACCAAGGGCAGATCGTGCCTGAGCAATCTAGTGGCCTTCTATGATGGAGTGACAGCTTGGGTGGATGGGGAAGGGGTGATGGATGTCATCTACCTGGATTTCTGCAAGGCCTTTGACATGGTCCCTCACCACATCCTTCTCCCTAAACCGGAGAGGTGTGGATTTGAAGGATGGACTGTTGGATGGATTAGGAATTGGCTGGCCGGACACAGGCAAAGGGTTGTGATCAATGGTTCTGTGTCAGGGTGGAGGCCAGTCACAAGCGGTGTCCCTCAGGGGTCGGTCGTGGGACCGGTGCTCTTCAGCATCTTCATCGACGACACAGACGAGGGCATCGAGTGCACCCTCAGCAAGTCTGCAGATGGCACCGAGCTGAGCGGTGCGGCCGATACACTGGAAGGAAGGGAAGCCATCCAGAGGGACCTGGACGGGCTGGAGAAGTGGGGCCATGAAAACCTGATACGGTTCAAGAAGGCCAAGTGCAGGGTGCTGCACTTGGGTCAGGGAAATCCCAGGTGTTTATACAAACTGGGCAAAGAACCCCATGAGAGCAGCCCTGCAGAGAAGGACTTGTGGGTCCTGGTGGATGAGAAGCTGGACATGAGCCAGAAGTGTGTGCCTGCATCCCGGAAGGCCAACTGTGTTCTGGGCTGCATTAGAAAAGGGGTGGCCAGCAGGGAGAGGGAGGTGATCATCCCCCTCTGCTCAGCTCTTGTGAGGCCCCATCTGCAGCACTGTGCCCAGGGCTGGGGCCCCCAGTACAGGAAGGACTTGGAGCTCTTGGAGCATGTCCAAAGGAGGGCACTGAGATGATCAGAGGGCTGGAGCTCTCCTATGAGGAAAGGTTGAGGGAACTGGGCTTGGTTAGCTTGGAGAAGAGAAGGATCTGGGGAGACCTCATTGCAGACGTCCAGTACTTGAAGAGAGCATATAAACAGGAAGAGGGAATGGCTGTTTATGATGGTGGATAGTGATAAGTCAAGGGAGAATGGTCTTAAACTGAGATATGGAGGTTTGGGTTAGATATTAGGAGGAAGTTTTTCACACACGGGGTGATGAAGTACTGGAACAGGTTGCCCAAGGAGGCTGTGGATGCCCCATCCCTGGAGGCATTCAAGGCCAGGCTGGATGTGGCTCTGGGCAGCCTGGTCTGCTGGTTGGCGACCCTGCATGTAGCAGGGGGGTTGAAACTCAATAATCATTGTGGTCCTTTTCAACCCAGGCCATTCTATGACTCTATCCAGTGGGTTGGACTTCTTTTTGAAAAAAACTCAATATTCAGGCAATTTTCAGACACTCACTGGGATCTGGATCCTGCACTTGAATCAACACAGATGGAACAAACCCTGAGCTCACAGAGAGGTGTTGCCACTCAGCAGGACTGTAGTTCTGCCCATCTGTCATCTTTTTTCATTAAACAATTCATTTAAAAAGAGTCATAAAACAAAGCAAAATATATCGACCAAACAGCTTCATAGTTGAGACTTGGTTGAAACTAAAGTCAAATTTTGGAGATCAAGTTCTACATATTAAAATGTGTGATTAAAATGTGGATAAAAAAAACAAAAACATGTACTTGCACACTTGTACTTGTGAAAGTAACACCTTAGATACAGATTTCTTTAAAGGAAATGTAGTTTTGGGCATTGTGTATTCATGTTTACATTATAGAACTAACAGCATCTGTAACTGAACTTTGTGGTACAGATCAGGATCACTGAGTTTCCCCACTTGTGTACTGTGTAATTTTTATTTATGTCTTTATATTAAATTTAAAGTGGTTTTAAAATGCATCCAATTGTGGATGCATGTACTTTAGGACAATTAAAGTCACTGGAATTCCAGTACATAGAATTGTGTATATATTAACTTACTAGAAAATAGGTAAAAAGTAGGAATAGAAAAGGGAGATAGATATTCACTATTGATCAAAATATTGACTGTATCCCCTTCTTATGTTTCAGAAATACAAAACTCCATGGAGAAAGTTTTTTACATCTATGCCAGTCTATGCAATAATTGTTGCAAACTTCTGTAGAAGCTGGACTTTCTACTTGTTACTTATTAGTCAGCCTGCTTACTTTGAGGAAGTATTTGGATTTGAAATAAGCAAGGTATGTAAGAACAAGCTGAACCTTTCATCTTCACTAAGCAAGAATCAGTCACATTTGTAGTATTTATAGGTAGAAAAAAACAAACCCTGATGTTCTGCATTTTCATGTGGTTGTTCTTTGTAGGTTTCAGATCTTATCCTTCATGGCTACTAGGCCATTTACCAGCACCTATGTGTGAAATAATAGCAATGTCAAAGGGTCTGGAGCATATCCCACAGGACAAAAAGCTGACAGACCTGGGTCTGTTCACCCTAGAAAAGAGAAGACTGAGAGGGAATCTGATCAATGTTTATTAACATTGAAAGTTTGAGAGGCAGTTAGACAAGACCAGAATATTTTCAGAGATATATAGTGATAGCACAAAGAGCAACATCCAAGAACTGGAACATAGGAAGTTCACCCTGATATACCCAAGAACTTCTGCATTCTGCCTTCTTCACCTTCTGTGAAGATACTCAAAACCTCTCTGGACACCTACATGTATGACCTGCTATAGGGAACCTGTTTTATCAGGGCATTAGGACTTGAGGTCCCTGCCAACCTATCACCGTCTTACACCTCCTTTTAGTGTGGGGAGAGCAGCATCCTTTCTTCTACTTAGGAAGAGAAACAGTTGACAGGAAAACATGATACCTTAGGGTTGACCCAACATTCCACTTAGCTCATGAATTTTCAGTCAGCCTCTTAAATGGGGCACAATCAAACAAGCCTCAGGAAAATATAGTAAGCTTTTTACCAATATAGATTTCCCTCTTCTGAAAGCAATAAGGACTTGTATATTTCAAGTATTCACATCCTTTTGATATTCTAGGTGGTACTGAACCACACTAAACAAGATGGAGAGCACAGCAATGACAGCAGACAAACAAGGTCCTAGGCCGCAGTGAGGATTTGTTCAAATGCAACAGCCATAAACACAGAAATAAGGGAAAGAAGCCTCAGGTAGACAGGGAACTCCAGCAAGACACCCTCAGCTACATTGCCAACTCTTAAATGAGGTCTGGGAAGGAGTGGATCCTGGCTCCAGCCGTTCTGCTCACTCAGGTGCATTGCATGCAGCTGACCTGCCTCCTACCAGGTGCTCAATCACTGCATCAAGCCATGACTTAGCATTTTCATTACAAGCAGTAATTACTGTGTACTGAGGAGGTACCAAAGTGTTGCAGTAATATGGGGTATTGTCAAAATTATGTAAAGCTAGCCTGAAATTAAAGATGGGCTTCAAAATCAAAATTAATTTCTCAAAAAATTAGGCCTTCTGAGCTAACCCTGTGAGCCTGCTATAACATTAAAAAAAAAACAACAAAAAACAACAACAACAACAAAAAAAAGGCCACCTGTAAAAAGAGGATCAGATTGATAATATCCCAATGTTCAAAGACTGGAACAGGACTGAACTGGCATGTCACTTCAGAGACCATTTTCTATATATTGTACTACATGCAAAGATCAAAGTGAAAGTGTAAATGATTCATGATAGTTCCATCAGGATGGAAAATAAAATATTTGGAATTTCAGTCCCAAATCATTATGTGTTGTGTAGCATGTTAATAGATAAGGATGGAAAATAAAATATTTGGAATTTCAGTCCCAAATCATTATGTGTTGTGTAGCATGTTAATAGATAAAGCAAAACATCCGTTAGTTTGGGTACTTGAGACTTCAGGCCAGCCTACTGACTCCTCAGAATTGTATACAGTGGAATTTTAAATGTAGCTGGAGTTATTTTAAAGAGCTTTGCTACAGCTGAAACATTTTCTGCCATGGATGCAATAAGAACAGTCACATCGTATAGAATTAATCTGGTCATTTTATTCTAGAAGATTTTTTCTTAGAGTGTGTTCAAAGAAATGTGGAGCTTTGTAACCAATGGCAGAAAACATAGTGTTTATCACTTCATCTGCTGTAGACAGATGCTTGTAAAGGAATAGTTATCACTTATTCAGGAACACCCCACAGTAGTCATTGCAATACCAGGACTTACTCATAGTTAATAGCTAATTGGGAGCTACAAGTTCAGTGAAAGCACAGAGAAAACTTCTTTCCATTCCCATGGAATGCATCTGCTCTGCACACTCATGTAATTCACTTCAGCCATCAGGACAGGCTGATATACTATTTAGAAAGGAAATTTGCAAAAGCCTTGGCCTTGCACACACTTTGAGATATAGACAATAATCAGAATTCACAGAACAAAATGTCACACATCCAGAAGGAAGCCATCTGCAAGGCAGTTACAGGAGATAGCGGGTGGCAGCTGGAGCCACGCTCACAGATACCTGCTACTGCTTTGAAGGAACAATCTACAAATATATTACAGTTTGGGACAGTCATCACAAAATCAGTTTGCTAATACGCAGAGCATTTTGTGTATCACCAACAGATATTTAGTATGTTATCTTTCACTATAAGCAGATTTTCTCAGAGGGGTCCTGTGTCCAGATGCCACTTGCAGTGTATCTTTACTGAGAAATCAAAGGAAAATGTATGTACGAGGGTGATCCACAGGGAATCTTTTTGCAGACCTCACACATCTGGACATGTTAGCTTTGCTGGGTGATGCTGTGCCAAGCCCACTGCCAACAGAAATGCAGCAATTCGGTTAGACATATTAGATCATTAATTTTCTGAAAAGGAAAGGCTATAAAGTCAGGGAAAAAAAGCTTCTGGTTTAAATCTAAACAATGAGAACAGTTTATAAATGTGAAGTGTCGAGGCATTGGATGTCCTTAAAAATCTGTCTGCTCTTTGGGAAATGCAACAACAATTCTTAGTTTTAAAACGTCTGAAATCAAAGAGAAACAATGTCTGAATGGTTCTGAAAGTGAAAAATGACAGTTTTCTTGCCATTTAGGCTCTGTTATTTCTCATCATTATTTTAGGTGGGTATCTTATCTGCTGTGCCACATCTAGTGATGACAATTATTGTTCCTATTGGGGGACAAATTGCCGACTTCTTAAGAAGCAAACAAATTCTTTCCACCACCACTGTGAGAAAGATAATGAACTGCGGAGGTAAGGCTTCCCACCTCATTAGAAAAGTTTCTTGTACAGACTTAATAGGCACACAGTGTACTGCATACTTTAAATTTGCATGGTTTTACATATATACGACTAATACTTCAGGGTTGTTTTTTTTGTGTGTGTTGTAGATGTTGTTAATAAATTAATATAAACACATCTGTTCCTACATCCAATTTCAAAAGACATGTTCGATAGTTCTAAAAGCATTTCGATTACTACAGGAGCAGGTGAGCTCTTTTGACATACTCATGTATCTGAGCCCTCTGTACTAAGAGAGCCCAGATTCCAGACCTCATCTCTCAGAGTCTAAACTTACAGAAATGAATCATGGCAGTGATGAGAGCTTTAAAGTTCATCACAGGCTGAGGGTATACTCCCATTAGTTCCAGCCTAATTACAGTTTTTATTTTGAGTTTGAAGGTGGCAGGAAGCAACAATAAACAATAAAATATAGATTATCAGATACAAGCTTTTTAGGGAGGAAAGAAATGCCTGATTCTATTCCATTCCAGGGTAATGTTCTGCATCTGTCTCTTGAACAATATTACCACTATAAAGTCTGTGACACATGAGAGGGTGCTAAATCTGATGCCTGGTTTTCTTTACAATTTCCCAAGGTTTTGGTATGGAAGCAACTCTTCTTCTTGTGGTGGGATATTCTCACAGTAAAGGAGTAGCTATTTCATTCCTAGTGCTTGCTGTAGGCTTTAGCGGATTTGCCATATCAGGTAAGATTATACTGCTGTTATTAATGCATTATTTTATCTTAAGAGACATAACATTTCATTTCGTTTGTATTCATTGACAAAAATTTAAATCATATCTCTGAATTCAAATATTATTTGTGATCACTACAAACTACAATCAGTATCATGTCGTTATTTTTCTCGTCATTTTTGGTGTTGAAATAATCTTTTCCATATGCAGTGCAGCAAATTATTATTTTTTTTTTCCCATGAGGTGCTCATGCTCACCACAGGATTTTCTCAGAATTAAACATATAGCACAAATGAACTACATTATGCACAAACACCTACATATATGTCTTTGTTTAGATATTGACCTTTTACTTTTTTTTCCTCTGCGTATTATTCAATGCTTTTTCATAAAACATGGAGAGTGTCTTATTTTCTAAAAGCTATCCAGCTATAAACACCTTTCTTTTCTCTTTTTGTTATCTTTTGATATCCAATGAACTAGCTTCTGCTTTCACTTACAGAAGCACTTATTCTGGGGACAACAACTTCAGTCACTTTATATAGAACCAAGTCTTTCAAGATATTTTAAATAGTTACCATAGACATTTGAACAAGATTGAGGTATTGATAATGCAAGGAAACAATCAAAGATTGTAAGCATGATTATAAATCATTTAGAGACAGCCTCTTTTTACTCTACCACTCAGAAACAGTAGGGAACTGCCTTCTGCTAGTCCATGTGAAAGAAGAACATGGGCAGTACTAAATGGAAGTGGCACAGGCTGGAAGAAGAAACAACAGGTTACTGACAGTGTGAAAAGCTCACCAATGACAATCTGAAAATACAGAGTTTGTCTAAATATCTTCTGGTTTATCTAAAGAGTTACCACTGGGATATATTTTAGAACTTCAGTTTGGGGAAGAAAAATATATTTGGTATCGTTTTATGATTTTTTTTTTAAAGAAAATGAGGACCTTAAGAGTGTTTAAGTACTGTTACCCTTTTAGAGAAAAATAAATGCAAATAAGTAGCCAAAATACATCTAAGTAAAACCATCGAGTGAATTACTTTACACTACTTTGCAGAAGTGTAGTATTGCTCGGGTTATGGTACAAATGTTTGCTGATGTTTGCATTGCAGGATTCAATGTCAACCATTTAGACATTGCCCCAAGGTATGCCAGCATATTAATGGGGATTTCTAATGGAGTCGGGACCTTGTCTGGAATGGTATGCCCTATAATCGTGGGAGCAATGACAAAGAACAAGGTAAGTGGCAATGCAGTTTTCCAATCTTCCAGTTTAATATAACTCATTCCATGAAAAAGACCTTTTCATTACACAGCTTACCCAGAATATGTGTTACCAACTGAGAGCTCTAGGAGAGAGCATCCAGGAACCAGCAAATTTGAAGCATGTGGCACTCACTATTTGCTCACAATGTCAATGCTTTTGTATACTAATGAATAGTTATTTTCAAAGGAAGATGTATGTAATTAATTGGAAATGGGATATGCAAATGTTTTAGTTTTGCCTTCACAGCCTCAACCACTAGTTTAAATCTTTCAGCTCAGAAGAGTTAGATAAGTGTATGAATTGGTCTGACTTAGCAAATTTCTTCTTTACAGACACGTGAAGAGTGGCAGTATGTCTTCCTCATTGCTGCTTTAGTTCATTATGGAGGTGTTATATTCTATGGCATATTTGCTTCAGGAGAGAAACAACCCTGGGCAGACCCTGAGCAGACAAGTGAAGAGAAATGTGGCTTCATTCATGAAGATGAACTAGCTGAAGAGACAGGGGACATTACTCAAAATTATGTAAATTATGGTACCACCAAGTCATATGGTGCTACAACCCAGGTCAACGGTGGCTGGCCTAATGGTTGGGAGAAAAAAGAGGAATTTGTACAACAGGAAGTACAAGACTCATACAACTACAAGGAAGGAGATTATTCATAACAAACCTAAATATTGGGTATATTTTGTAGTGCTTGTGATTAAATTCATTGTGATTGTTTGCATACAGAAATACAATGTGGTATAAACGTAAACACATATCAAGCGGGAAGGTCTTACTGTAAAAAAAAAACAAACCATTAAAGTGCAATCTGTATGAGTTGTGACGTCATCACATTCATTAGGTTATATTTGTTCAATAAACATTAGAGTTTTAAGGGTTTACTGGTCAAAACTATAGGGGCAATTAGATTCTTACAGTATACAAGAGATAAAACTCATAAGTACAGAGTAAAGCACAACTAAGCAACCAAGTTGGCACATCTAATGCTCTTTTTAGAAAGCCAAAATTACTTAGCATTAAAAATGCACTTAAATATTTGTTACACTGTATTGAAAGAGATTGTGTTAAATACACGCGTTTACTCAGTGCAATGTAGGAATTGTATGTTTAGTCTAAGACAAGAACTTTCTTAAAGGAGGAAGGTTGAGTCCTAGGCATTTACAGGGGACTGATCCAGTTCCTTTAATGGTAATTGTATCAAGCCTAAAAGAACATATAGGGCATATTGTATGTTTATTGTGATTACATGCTGCAGGCTACTCTGTGATGAATAATGGAATTATTTAGGAGTTTTATACTGAATGTTTGGGCACAAATTCTTATTTCTATTCTGCACGGATTCTTATGAAATTATAAGCCTTGTCATGTTCTTCCCTGCATTTATCAACTAATAGAAAAAAAATGTAATGTTAAGTCTGACTGTTCATGCAGACCGTCAAATCTCTTTATCAAAAAAGAAGATTTATTACTATTTCTTTGCGGAATATTCCAAGTTTGTACCCATGTCTTTAAAGAGAAAAAAGTAACACACTATAAACTAGAAAAAGATATAGTCTTATAAAAAAATTCCAAAGAGAAGCCCTATGAAAAAGGATGTATTTGTTTTTCAGAATATTTTGAAACCAATAGAGGTAACATAGAATAATTTAACCCTTATGCTTCCCTTAATAGCGTTCATATTTTTACACATTGTGCCACAGTTATATACATAGATATAAGTTTATTGAAAATACTGTAATTATAGAAAATGTTCCTATTTTAGAAATCCCTGAAATAATAATAAAAAAACCTGTATTTGTCTTTCAATTAAACCTATTAATAATGGACACTGAATATAAACTCACAATAAACCAAAGTGGCAAATAACTAGTGTTGGGTTGAAAGAAGCCAACAAGCATCATGCTTGTCTTTTCAGCATAACTCAACAGTGACTGCAACATTAGTGTACCAAGCAATAAGTGCAATGCATTACAAAGTGCATAATCTTCTAGTCTATTAACCTTCATTCAGCTTGTTGTATATATTTGAGGTTGTTGGGATTAAACCAAACTGAACCAAATTGAAGTTAGCAACACCAGACCACTTCTTAATACTCTAAAATGACAACAATGATCCATTTCCTAATTCAATCAAATGATAATTATTGTATGTAATAATCCATTCTGGATTCTTGGTCTGTTCATTGTATCGTGCTAGTGATTGGAAACCCTGCTACCGCAATATACAACTTGAGGATTGTTTATTCTCCTTTTCCTCCCTCCCTCCCTCCCTCCCTCCCTCCCTCCCTCCCTCCCTCCCTCCCTCCCTCCCTCCCTCCCTTCCTTCCTTCCTTCCTTCCTTCCTTCCTTCCTTCCTTCCTTCCTTCCTTCCTTCCTTCCTTCCTTCCTTCCTTCCTTCCTTCCTTCCTTCCTTCCTTCCTTCCTTCCTTCCTTCCTTCCTTCCTTCCTTCCTTCCTTCCTTCCTTCCTTCCTTCCTTCCTTCCTTCCTTCCTTCCTTCCTTCCTTCCTTCCTTCCTTCCTTCCTTCCTTCCTTCCTTCCTTCCTTCCTTCCTTCCTTCCTTCCTTCCTTCCTTCCTTCCTTCCTTCCTTCCTTCCTTCCTTCCTTCCTTCCTTCCTTCCTTCCTTCCTTCCTTCCTTCCTTCCTTCCTTCCTTCCTTCCTTCCTTCCACTCTTTCACTCTTTCTTCCACTCTTGCCTATTTCCTTCTTTTTTCTTTTCTTTTTATGCAAATCATACCTTAACCTTAAGAAAAAAATATTTTGCTTTGTGCCTCAAAGTGATGTAAAATGTGACCATAGCTTTTGCTGTGTTTAATGAAAAAGATGTGGACTGTGTCACTTTTGTTGCTGCAAAAAGTGTTAATAAAATGCTCTATTTATCCTTTTATATAAAAAAGAGTGCTGTAGTTTCTTGTGATTTTTTTTAGATGCTCTATAATATAGTTGGCTCAGCCTTTCTTCTACACGCTACAAAATCAATTCTGCTGTCAACACAGAGATGATATTTGAGTCTCAGGTAGGAGCTGTGCTGGATACCCAGTGTCCTGCATTACCTGCTCTCTCCTGTGCCCCAGCATAGAAGTGAGGTGAGACAGGACCCTGTCACTGGGCTCTTGTTCCTCCTCCCATAAGGATTCTTGGAGCAGGTGTGAGGGAGGAAAGAGCAGGAGAATCAGTCTGCCAGCCAACAACACAAACTGGGAAAAATGTATAAGCCTAAGGGCTAGTATGGATTAGCATTCTCTACAGCAAATGAAAGGCTATCACGGACTGCTGCCCTTGGAATTTGTTTCCTTCCTTGCTCCCGCAGCAAAACTCCTTAACTGAAACATAACACTTTTTGTTCATCTTACAGGAATCAGTGAAATTCAAAAAATTCTACATTAAAAACGTTTTCTTCTAAAAACAGTCCCTGTTCAGGAATTCTCCTGAATTCAGCAGAAGAAGCTAAAAGCATCAAAGAGAACAAAAGGCCACAAAGAGCAGCTAGAACAGTGATGGGCTCCACACTTCTCACCAGTAGTCATGAGATGCTGAGTCAGGGTTCCTGCTCATTGTCTTGATGGACTATAGTGATGTTGTTACGGAAACATTCTAGAAGATCCACAAGTGGGATAAATAGGGGCTGTAAATGTACTGCTGTGTTTACTAAACCAAGAGGACAGCTCAGAAAATGAAAACTATTTAAGAAAATTAAAACTATTAATCTTAATTTTCAGATTGATTTTACAGATTCTCTATCTTACGGAATTGTTCCAATAGCTTCCTTTCATTAAGCACAGGTAATCTTTTTTTCCTCATTAGCTTGACACCTTTTAATTATTTAGAAGAAAGGGAAGACTTTAATCCAGGCATTATACTCTGCCCTGTTCAGCTGTGCACTGTTCCATGGTAACTCAACAACTGCTTTACTTAATAGAACAGAAAGGCAGAGGAAAAGTATTAATTGGAATGCTCAATAAATTGCTTCTAGGAATGAGGAAGGTGTTTTGCAATGTATTTTTAGAATGTTTTCATGAAAACTGTTCATGTCATAGCTGTTTATCTACCTGGCTCTTCTGTCTTCTGAAAACACATTGTTTATTTTCTTTTTCCCTTCACTTCAAATGCTAAACTACTCTTAAGGTTCTCCACATTCTCTTTCTAGCTGTCTGCTTCTGCTTTGACTCTTTTATTTCCTCTTTAAAATGGAATAAAGAAGGGAGAGAAGCACGCCAGATTTTAAGGTTTTTTCTTCACAGACTCCTATACATAAAAAATATACAGGAAGCGATTATCAGAAACGTCTGAGAAAGAAGGAAGGAAAATGGAGAAAATAACTGGTTCCTTGCCAAGGTTGTTTAAGTGAAGACAAGCAGTAACAGCTGGATCTATTTTAAGGGCAAAGAAGAATTGAGGAGGCATGACCCTTCATCTTGACTCCTACATTTTTTCTCAGTAAATACGCTTATGCTTCTCCCTTACTACTTCCTAGTTATAGAGAGCATGGCTAAACTATTCAGCCTCTTCTGAACAGTGCTCTTGCTGCCCAGAGGCATCTCCTCTGCACTCAGGTTCAAATACTAGCTCCACAGATGCACTGCACTGGTATGATGCAGTGTTCCTCTTTTGGAACTCTCTCAGTCAAATTACCACTATGAATCAGGATTCACAGTCCCTTGATCGTCTTGTTCTGTCAGCTATTTCTCTTCTGTTCCCCTACCTGATACCCTGTGCTTGTATTCTCTCACTATGCTGAATAAAAACAAAGCACTTTTTACTCACACTTTTATTTATCAATCAATTATTTTCTAAGTGAAGAACAGGGCATTAGAGAGATCATGAGAAAATCTGAGTCTAGACGGGGCTAGAATATGCTTCAAATGTTCGTCTTTATGTCCTCAAACAATCTCATATAGTATTATTACTCCATATTAAATTATTTGTATTCATATTGGTAAGATCCCTTCTGTCAATGTATATTTTTTCTTGCAGAGATAAAGCTGTCTTAAAATGCACTTTGCTTTCAGATGTGATCATGAAATTCAATTCACCCAATTTCATAAAAACACTTTCCTGTGGGGAAAAAGAAATCCTCAAGGTAAAGGTTGAATTGTAGTGACAAAAGAATATCTGCAAATTTGAATGAAGACCTCTTTCAGCATGAAGCTAAGCGTAGGAATGAATGTGGAAGTCAGAATAAATGTCACAGTTCAAAACTGTAATGTTGAAAAGATAACATCACAGTCTTTGTTGCTGCCTCTGAAAGATAAAATGCTCTGCTCCTTTTAGGATGTGCTGCGAAGGAGTGTGAAGGCTGGTCTAGATTAACTATTTAACAGCAACTGCTTTTGCTCATTTTATGAATTTGTCTGCATTTATTTGCGTGAATAATTTTGTTGCACTGGAAGTTTTAGAGATATTTTAATTTTATATCAACGTATATCCAATCTGATCTAATTAATGTGTTTGATTTTATTATTCTAGATTTGTTTGGCACTCTTTCACCCTGTTGTAGCACAAAGCAAGACAAAGAATGAAATGTGTTATGTGTGTTCGCATGTACAACTACTGAAGCCTACATGAGTTATATTGAGGTCAAGTGCTTTGAAAGGATCTTCAGTATTTGTTGTTACAAAATGATTGTTGAGAAATGCATCTTTGGAAGGATTTTAACACTAGAAATATATTATCCTTACAATTTCTGCTTTAGATGAAGTTGCATTCTCTCATTCTTCCAAATGCTCTGGGTAAGGAATAAGAGAACAACACAAAATATGTTTCTGAGCAGCACTCCAATCTCTGGCAAGCTCATGTCTATAAAAAAGTAAGAACACAAGAGTATACTTCTATTTCTCCATAAAAGAAGCAATAACAAAGGTAGATTTGGTATTGAACATTAAACACAAATTACAGGAAATAAACTTCAGGGTAAACTTATAGAAGAGCTGCCAAATTTTCTAGACAATTGTGAATAGAAGAAGCAGAAGATGAAGTCACAGAATCACAGACTGGTTGAGGTTAGAAGGCACCTCTGGAAATCACTGAGTCCAACACGTTTGCTTCAAGCAGGATCACATAGAATACATTGCCCAGGGTCACATCCAGGCAGGTTTTGGATATCTCCAGAGAAGGAGAATCCACAGCCTCTCTAGGCAGCTTGTTCCAGTGCTCTGTAACCTTCACAATGAAGAAGCTATTTCTCACATGCAGATGGAACTTCCTGTGCTCCACTTTGAGCCCATTGCCTCTTGCCCTTTTGCCAGGCAACGTAGAGAACAAACTGGCCCCACTCTGTTGATTCCCTTCCTAGCAATAGTCCTACCTATCTGGATAAATCCATGCTATCCTGTGTCTAAGGCATGATTGCTTAAGATTATTACCATCTTCTAGCAAGACGCTATCCTATCCTATCCTATCCTATCCTGTCCTGTCCTGTCCTGTCCTGTCCTGTCCTGTCCTATCCTATCCTATCCTATCCTATCCTATCCTATCCTATCCTATCCTGTCCTGTCCTGTCCTGTCCTGTCCTACCCTACCCTGTCCTGTCCTGTCCTGTCCTGTCCTACCCTACCCTACCCTACCCTACCCTACCCTACCCTACCCTACCCTATCCTATCCTATCCTATCCTATCCTATCCTATCCTATCCTGTCCTGTCCTGTCCTGTCCTATCCTCTCCTATCCTATCCTAGTATTGTTTTGAACATACATCAGGACCTTGAGAGCACTTACAGGCCTTAAGAGTACTGAGCAGCCTCCTCTGAAATCCTGGCTATCCTCCATCTATGACGCAGCAGCTTTTCTGCTCAAGCCTGAACTTTCCTCTCTCTAGTTTGTCTCCTAAGTAGAATCTGGATCTCTGTTCTCTTCTTGGCTCCTGTTCTACCTCTGCTCCACCTCCTGAGAGCAGTTCCTGGGAGATCTCCATTATCCAGGAAGAGGTGTTTCATCTGTCCCAGTATTTTTATGGGACTGAATCAAGTTTTCATCCTTGAACCTACTGCAGGCTTTCTTAGCTGCATACAGGAAGCTGCTGTTCCCATTCCCAGCCCTCCTGTTAGAGACAATGAGCTTTATTTGTACTGTAAGAAGCTTTTCAGTACTGGCATATCTTTACACTTACTTCTGCTTGGGCATTGTTGCACAAGGGCATGGGGTCTGTTCACAAATGTATGCAAGCAAATGATGCTCTTGATCTTCGCACTATCTGGGGTCAGCAGCTAAAAGCAATGATTTTCTGCAAAACTGGCAATCAAGGCATCATAAAGAGGAACACTACCTTGTACTACTGACAAGGAGTTGATGACGAGGTGTTGCTTGTACCCTGAGGATCAAATGGCAGGTTCTGTGCACCAGGAATAGCGAATGAGATGAGCATTCAACATAGACAAACAGTACGGCTGTATTTGGATTAGCAAAACCCCACCTCATGGTAAAGAGTACAGATTTATTCACATCTGCTCTGAGTGTGACACTATGAGCTTTCAATGTAAAATTTATATATGTGTAGATTTGTTACCTGTACCAGTTTTCTTTCAGAAGATAAAGAGATTAGCAACATCACAAAATGAATTGCCTAACCAAGTCAGCAGCAGGAAGAAATTTACTTAAAGTATTAATTATTATATATACACAAAAAGATGGTTATAACATTAATGTAATTGTAAAACTTTAGTTAAAATTGAATGTGAACCATATAGGGTTTATATACACATATGCAATCACATGATATGTATATAAATATATAGAAATTTGGAGTACTAATAAGAGAGAAATCTTTTCATGCAGAATAATTTTATCTTTCCACTGAATTAATCAAAATCCTAACACACCCTTATCAAATTAAAATAGCACTGAGTAAGTTTCTTCTCAAAACCTCTATAATCTTCAATAAGCAATGATGGAAACACCAAGGTAGACTACATCCACTGCACTCCCCCCATTCACCCAGCCAGAGACAACATCATAGAAGGCTACCAGGTTGGTCAAGCACAACCTCCCCCTGGTGAACCTGTGCTGACTACTCCTGATAACCTCCTTTTCTTCCAGTTGTCTGGAGATGACATCCAGCACAAGCTGTTCCATCACCTTTCCAGGGACAGAGGTGAGGCTGACTGGCCTATAATTGCCTGGATCTTCCTTCTTACCCTTTTTGAAGACGGAGTGACATTGGCTATCCTCCAGTCTTCAGGCACCTCCCCCGTCCTCCAAGACCTTTCAAAGATGACAGAAAGCGGTTCAGCAATCACCTCTGCCAGCTCCCTCAGTTCCCATGGATGCATCCCATCGGGTTCCATGGATTTGTGAACATTGGTGTTGCCTAGGCGCTCTCGGACCACCTCTTCCCTGACTGAAGGGAGGTCTTCCATTCCCCAGATCCTCTCACTAACCTCCAGGGTCTCAGATTCGCAAGGGGAAGCTTTTTCACTGAAGACAGAAGCAAAGAAGGCATTCAGTATCTCCGCCTTCTCAGCATCCCCCGTTACCAGAACACCCCCGTCACTTAGCAGGGGAGCCACATTCTCCTTAGTCTTCCTTTTACTGTTAACGTACTTAAAGAAGCCTTTTTTATTATCCTTTATCCCCTTCGCCAGATTTAATTCCAGGCGGACTTTAGCCTTCCTTGTCGCATCCCTGCAGGCCCTGACAACATTCCTATATTCTTCCCAAGTAGTCAAGCCCTTTTTCCACATTTCATGGGCCTCCTTCTTTCCTTTGAGTTTGCACACGAGCTCCTTGCTCATCCACACAGGTCTCCTGCCACCCTTTCCCGATTTCTTCCTCACAGGGACGCACTGATCCTGAGCTTGGAAGAAGAGCTGCTTAAATGCCGACCAGCTCTCACAGGCCCCCTTACCTTCCAACACCCTAGCCCACGGGATCGCTCCGAGTAGGTCCCGGAAGAGATCAAAGTTGGCTCTCCTAAAGTCCAGGGTAGCAATCCTACTTTTTGCTTTACTTCTTCCACTCAGGATCTTGAACTCCACCATCTCATGGTCACTACAACCCAAGCTGCCCCCGACCTTTACTTCCCTGACAAGCCTTCTCTATTAGTGAGAATAAGGTCCAGCAGTACCCCTCTTCTCGTCGATTCCTCCACCACCTGCATCAGGAAGTTGTCTTCAACACATTGCAGGAACCGTCTGAACCGCGCGGGCCTGGCCACATTGCTTTTCCAGCAAATATCTGGATAATTGAAGTCCCCCATAAGCACCAGCGCCTGGGATCGTGACGCTGCTTCCAATTGCTTGTGGAAGGCCTCATCAACCTCCTCCTCCTGATCAGGGGGCCTGTAGCACACTCCCACAACAGTGTCAGCCATACCAACCCGCCCCTTGATTCTCACCCACAAGCTCTCCACTGCTATACAGCTATCCCCCAGGTGGAGTTCAATACATTCCAGCTGCTCACTCACATAAAGAGTAACTCCTCCACGCCGCCTCGCCGGCCAATCTTTCCTAAAAAGCACACAGCCCTCCATGACAACATTCCAGTCATGCGAGCTGTCCCACCACGTCTCCGTGATCGCAATGAGATCATAGCCGTGTGACTGCATGCAGATCTCCAACTCTTCCTGTTTATTTCCCATACTGCACGCATTAGTATATAGACACTTCAGGGAAGCAGCATTCCCCTGCCACACTCCATCCCTTCGAACTCCACCCTCATCACCCATCAAGTTCTCTTTTGAACCTCGAACTACCTGAACCTCAGCAGCCCTCATTTTGTCCCCTTCCCCCTTCTTACCTAGTTTAAAGACCTTTCAATGAGGCCCACCAGCTCCTGGGCTAGGATCCTTTTACCCCTTGCAGACAGGTGAGCTCCATCTGCAGCCGTCATGCCAGGAGCCGAGTAAATTGCCCCATGGTCAAAAAAACCAAAGTTCTTCTGCCTGCACCAGCCTTTAAGTCATTTATTGATGAGGAGGGCTTTTTTGATCCTCTCAGTGTCCTTCCCCGCCACTGAAGGAAGAGAAGACCACCTGCACTCCCACACCATCCAGTACCCTCCCCAGACCCTTGAAGTCATTCTTGATAGCCCTTAGGCTTCTCTAAATCATATATAAGTTCTCTAAATCATATATAAGAGGTTTAGTTGATCTTGTTCTCTTTGAGAAGATGATGAAGTATGAGATCCTGAGGAACTTCAGAACAACAACCTAACTTTTTCAGGGCTGTAAAACTGACCTGAAAACACATTTGCAGGGATATTAGCAGAAATCTCTTTGTGTTGTACCTCTTATCTTGTACAACTGCTACATTCTCCAAGTCACAAAGGTAGGCAAATCAGTTGTTTTTTTTCTCTCAATGCAGGAAATTGGTCCTTGGTATTTACTCCATCCTTAAGGTGATATAGTTAAGGTTCATAACATTTCTAGAGGAATGAGTGACCTAAAAATATTCCTCAACTTCAGGGATGTCCTCAAATTCAGAATGCAATCCTTCAGAGCATCTATAATTGTTCCCAATTGAAAAAGAAATATGAAGAAGAGCTTCCATGAAGAATGGAACTTCCTTCAGTCATTCAAACAGTTGCAGTCTTCCTGTGAGAGTTTTCAAGCTTCCTGTTCTCAGTCTTACCACTGACACAGTAAAAATGATATTTTTCAGGAAATGCTGAACGGAGTAGAGTAGAATTAAAAGGTTCAGATGGAAGGCAAGTACAAGGATCTCCTTGTCCAACTTCCTGACTACTTCAGAGCTAACCAAAAGTTACAGCATGTTATTGATGGCATTATCTGTATGCCTCTTGGACATTGACAGGCATCAGCCACTTCTCTATGTAGCCAGTTTAAGTGCTTGACTTAACATTTCTATGCCACGCAGATGAATATCACATGCACTGTAAATGCAATGTAAATGTGTTAAGGTCCACAAAAACAGTGTCTGGTTTAAATTGATATTCAGAAAATGAAAGTGGATGGATGGATATGTAAGGATCAAGAGAAAGGCAAAAAATCCACATATTTTGAAAAATATTTTTGAGTGATACAAGCCAGATTTAGAAGAATCCTGATGCATGCATGATGATCCTTCATATTTATCTCCCTCTACACTGCAGCAGCACCTGGGAGGTTAAAGGCCACTATAATGCCAAAAACAGATGTCAAGAAAAGCAAAATTAGGATTGGAAGGAGAAAATGAACCACATAAGAAAGCATTCCAAAAACAAATGATAGCATTGTTAAAACTGGAAGGCTGCCATATAATTAGAGTTTGTCTTGTATAATCAATTTAATGTGTCAACACAGTACAATTGCCATAGATGGCCATGAACCACACGAATTTATGAAGAGGTTATTAAAATCTTCTTCAAGATAAGCACCAGAACAAGCAATGCAACTGCTTGCAGCTTTAATCTGGAAATTCCCAGCTCAACTTTTTTCTCTGCTGTGTTTTCCAATGCAGTAATGTCTGCCTACAAGATCAATAAAGCACAACAGTTTACCCTGAATAGATAGAGCAACAAATTAAATTCTATTTCTGGAAAATTGCTTGTCTGCATATACAAGCCTTATGCAGAACATCAGTGATAGCACTGCAAGTTGAATCCCAGCCATCTGCTCTGCTTTAAGAATCCTGAAGGCAATGGTCCATTGATTTTTCTCAGTTGGTAACATGGTGGTGTACAGTAGGGTGGGACTATGAAGAACAGGATAGGACTGTGGTTAGACACTGGCACACCAACTGTGCTTCACGAGTCAGTACTCTACACTGAATGAACATGCAAATCCCAATTACTGTTGACATAAGCCACTCGATAATAAAAATATAAATAATCACTTCACTCTGAGTTATAAAATCAGAGCTAATTCACATGATATGTCCATACATATTCTCCAAAAACATTTCAGTTTGTTTTAAGCAATCTGAAAATTAAATACACTAAAAATTAAATATGTTTAATATTTTAAACAAAGTCATATACCAGAAAAAATAATTTTGGTGATTTTGGTTCCTATCCTTATGTCTCAATCATACATAGCCAATTAAAACCTGATCTCTTTTTCTCGTTCAGATGTAGTCTGGGTCATGCTGACAAGCTCAAAATTTGACTTTTTCATAAATCAATACACCTTTCCTGTCAAATAAAACAATCATTTCTGTGTACTGAACACATTCAAGAGAGACAGATGTAGAAAAGCAGAATTATCTCTTTGGGCCTATAATTTCACAGGAGAATATTTTTTTGTCTGTGCTACATATGAATGAAAACAAAGGAAATGCATTTAGAAAAAAGCATTTTCTAATTCATTTATTTCCTTGTATTTGAGTATCTTTATTGACCTAGAAACTCATTCATACAACGACAGCTTTACTGCAACCATCATTTATTGTTTATGTTGTTAGATGGAATTACTCGGTGTTCTATTTAGAATAAAATCCTCTGGTTTGTGAGTGGTTTATATGTCCTTGCACATTCATTTGATGTAAGAGGACATAAAAAGTGCTCAGCAGAAAACATGCAAGCTGAAATAATTGCTGTGAACTTGAAATACCGATGATATTCATCAAACCTCCTGAACATGTAACAATCAGTGTTTTATTTAAGATCTATTCCCTAACTGATGCTTTAATGCACAGAATGTGAAACTTTGGGGAACTGGGACCACTTGTCTATCAGAATAACCAGATCTGCTCCTTATGGGAGCAATGTGATGTGAAGACACTGACTTCAACACAAGGAAGACAAACTAATTTATCTTCTCAGGATTTCACAGAAAGAGCAGATCAGCTCCAGAGCAGCTCCTGGCTATGGCTGCTGATACAACTGCCTTTCATATCCTAGGCAGGTACTCAGGCCCTTCAATTACTGAACTTTCTGCAATCTCCTGATCACCTAGCATGAAGTATAGAGCATTTGAAGCAAAGAGAAGTTACATCCTTACAGCAAGGAAGAGAACTAGGAAAGAGAAGGGCACATGTCATATCCCCCAAGCAGGGGCTGTTCCACATGCTCTGGGGCAAGTTCCAGTTAAGCAAGGCATCTTAACACACCTGCATTTCTACCATCTGAGAAGGCAGTGCCACACAAGAAGGTCAATTCCATAGAATAACAAATAACACATAACCCAGAGGCATTATGTCATCAGAAAAAAAGCTCAGACCAACAAGTAAACCTGAAGGTACTGCTTGGAAATGCTTATTTTCTTTTTGATATTTATTCCTCTAATCTTGTGAATCTATCACTATCAAGTATATTACAAAAATGAAGTAGTGAATCATCCGTAAGTTGATTAACAGCAACATCTTGGCAGTATGACTTAATCATTCTCTGTCAGATTGCTATTTCTTTTCTCATTCCTTTCAATTCAAGCAACGTTGACTTTCTTTTTCTGCAATGAAATCACAAATTCATGTCATTCCTCCTGAAAGAACCACATAAAATAATCTAAAAAGCATACAGGAAAAGAAAAGCGTGAGAAGTAATAAGACAGGCAACAGTCCCCTAGATGAATGAAAGCAAATTAAAGGTAACCATTAAAATGCGCTGCAAACCAAATGTCATAAAAGACAATGAAATGTATTAACAAAATTGTATTGCTGATAATTGAAAGTTAACTCTATCAGCAACAGTATATATTGATGTTATGCATTCAAAGACTTTGGGGAAACCATCCATCACTTCCAAAATGAGAGATCTGGATAATTTTTATTAAGAGGTAATTTTCTTTTAAAAGCTTTTTTGATGTCAACATGTTAGAGCTTATATGGAAAAGTGTTTATGGAATAGCTTGAAACCTGACATCCCACTATGAGTGATTTTGCTTCTGTTACCTGAATAAACAGGGTAGGATCTACATGAGACTCTGTGTCATCTGGAGTGAAATAGTGTATATCTTCCAGGGAAAAATGCTGGAGTCAGTCTTTTCATCTGGTGTGCGTGGCCATTGATTTAATTTGTGATGATTAGCAAAGTTCAGGACGATATATGCAGATGAATTATTGAATTGCTTTTGGGCACTAATTAGAACAAGTTTTCAGTTCGTATCTGAAGTATTCTTTATCTTGTATGTAATAACAATAAAAACAAACTTGATTTGTTCTCTGTTGATCTTGTGATTGATTGAATGTATGAAAATTCTTGGCCTCTTCTCTCGTCCTTGGCCTCTAGTGGTAGAACTAGAGGGAATGGCTTCAAGCTGCACCAGGGGAGATTTAGGCTGGATGTTAGGAAATACTACTTTTCTGAAAGAGTGGTCAGGCACTGGAATTGGCTGCCCAGGGAGGTGGTGGAGTCACCAACCCTTGAGGTATTCAAGGAACGTTTGGATTTTGTGTTGAGGGACATGGTTTAGTGAGTGCTATTGGTGATAGATGGATGGTTGGACTGGATGATCTTGACGGTCTTTTCCAACCTTGGTGATTCTGTGATTCTGTGAGAATAAATCAGCATTATATTCCTAAAAGGCTATTTGCTCTTCAGTTTGCGGACACTGTTCTCCCTGTATACATGCAAAACCAACAGAATTGTCAGTAACAGCGGCGATGGGAGGCTGGGACTTGTGGCAAATTTAGCTGCATGCTAATATTTGATTTGCAGCAGATAAAATCCTTCACAAAGAAAATATAGCAAAAATGAAATGGATGGCATTTTATATAGCAACCCTTGATGACATGGCTATATGCTGACAATATCTGCCTCCTTCTTCTTTCTCCCCTTCCCATGCTGAGCCTATGATATGCCAGGTGCTGCTGTAGCTCCACTGGCAGCTCCCCTGTGCCCGGGCTGGGCCAGCTGTGTGCTTGGTGCTGCTGCACTGTGCATCTCAGTCCTTCATCTTCAGGCTGTATTCACAGTTATGAGACATCAAAATTAAACTGTGTAAGCACAACACAAGTCATCTCCTTTCCCAGATTTATTCTGGAACAATGCATTAAAGCATTTTTTTTCAAGACCTCTGTGTCATTTGGTACATGAATAACAGATGGGATTAGCAGCTATCAGATCTGTTTTTTTATATTCCTTGTTCAACGTTATCACCCCATTTAAATCCTGATTTGGAGTCAGAATGATTAATTTCCTTATCCGCTTTTCAATAATACTCATCACTACTGTGTGCTAGTGCTTCAGACATTGATTCACATTTCCTCAAGCACCAAGGTTAAGAAGAGGGCCCTGATTGCATATGTAGGTTGAGAACGAAGTACAAAAATATGAAGATGATAGCCAATTTAGGATGCTGATTTGAGGCAGATTCATTCTGATTTTTCAGAATAATTGGCAATAAATAAAACTACTTAGGTTTAGAATGCAGTCTCCCGTGTCCATTGTAGTTCTAAATGCATTAATGCCATCAGATCAGACCATATCATCTCATGGCATTTTCCTAAAAACAAGAATTTTTGAATATCTAGAAGTTTTGTTTGTTTTGTTGAATAACCCAGCAGCAATTTAGAAGTTTTGGAATAATTAAAAAGGAAATCAGTTTATTGGAATGGCATTCAACAGTCTTGACTAAAACATCACCCTCCTTCATTAGCGATCCTGTGACTCAGTTACCATACTGTTTCCTATCTAATGAATTAATTGATCTTACAAGAACAGTAGTGCCCAATCCCCAAATCTCTGTTTCTTGCCTCATTCTCTGTCAATCCAAATTTGGCTGCAATTTCCAGCCCCAGTCATTAGTCTCAATTCCTTGTCCCCTCTCCAGCAGCAGGCTTGTCCTCCCCTAATCTTGTCCTTCCCCAGCCCAGCCTCCAGACCTCCCCTAACTCCAACCTGGCCTCATTTCCCAATACTATTTGCCAAACTAGCTCTCTCATGCCCAGGGCTCCTGGTGAGGAATCAAAGAATAGAGGAGACTTGATTCTGTACCAGGTACTAGTTACAGATTCCAAATGCCCCTCATAATATGGAGATGGAATTTGGCACAGATACAAGACTCTTTACCAATCAGTAGGAAAAGCATAACCAAAATGGTAGAGTCCAAAAAGTCAAAAAGACAAGTAATTTAAATTCATGACATATTGCTGTAGCCTCGGCTTCCTTTTTCTCAGTTCTCCCCTAGTAAGTGGTAATTAAATGGCCACCAAAGAAAAGAAAGGCAGCTCACTCTTTCAGTAGTATTCCCAGGATTCAGCATTTCACTATCCAGATACTGGCTGCATCTCTGTATTTAAGATAACTTAGTGAGATGGGAGCAAAGGCGGCTTCATTGGAATAGCACAAATCTCTATCCATATTCAAAGCTTTCGTGGGGCTGTGAGAGCAGCCATAAGAAGCTGTATCACCCACAGAATCTTTTGTCACAGGGATTCTCCACTAGCTAAACTGCATGGGGAGTCTGCCTTGATGCATGCAGATAACTAGTTGTCCATTTGAAGGCAACGATGTAACTGCATTTTTTACTAAATTTCAGAGGACAAACATGACAAATTTAAGTGCCACCCTGGAGCTGAAAGTTGCACTTTTAAGTATTTCACAGTTTAAATCTATTAAACTATTTAATATTGCTTCAATTTTACAGTAATTTTCAATTTCCAAAAGATTTTCTTTTTGCTGTGGGAAATAGAGTTTTCACTTTTTTCATGCAGATGGACAGAAACGGGTTGGCTGTTGCCAGTAGCAAAGCAAAAGGCTTGCAAGGAGAGTCATTCAGCTTTTTTAATGCAGCTCTACTGTCTTCGGATGACTCAAGACAGGTTGACAAGAATAAGAATGGTCCTAATACCTCTGAAATTTCTGAGGACTTCAGTACGTGCATTTTTTCATGAGTCAACACGTATTGAAGAAAATCCAGGTGAAACTCCAAGATACAAATCAGCTTGAAATTGAAAATGAATATAAATAAACTGGTAAGCTCTTTTACAAAGGAATTTTGTCCTCAAATATCTTGGTTGTTTTTTGTAGCTATTTACTTGAGAATCAAAAAACTATATGCAGATTAAAGCAAATGCAGAATGAAAACCTTCAGCAACCTGCGAATCTTGTGCAGGAGCTCAGTCTGAAAAAGGCAACTCCACAAGGAGCCACTAGAGTATAAGAAATTTCACTTATTTTAAGATTCATCAGAAATACAGTTTGTAAAATCCAGACTATGAAAAATGAATGGTTCTCAGCAAAGGGGAAAAACAACATATTGTACAGCTGACAAAGAACATTTTGGCACCCAAATAATGACAAAAATACTGAATATAAAATAAATAGTAAGTGACACTAACACTTGTGTATCTCAAAGCTGCCAAATGTAGTGGCAAAGTATACAATTTGAGGATGTTGTCCTTTATTTACATGAAGAATGGAAGGCTGGAGGCAGTTTTGTATTGTGAGATGGGAAAAATACAGTTATGTCAGTATCAGGTAATTCTGAGATGCCTAACCATGTTGTAGTTATTAACATCAACTTTTCTGAAGTGTTATTTTGAAAGTGAAAAGCTGGCTATTAGCTACACTTAAAATATATAAATAAAAAACCTCATGGCTATTAGATATATAGCACCAAAGAGCTGTCAGTGTGATATGCTGCAGTTCAAACTCTACACACACCATTTTATATTTATAGCTACTCTTACTTTTTTAAGTCCTACAAAAGAGAGAGAGGGTCTGACTCTGGTGTCACTCCTGGATGCTGCCAGGCTACCGCTCAGTCTCTACTAGGGAAGTTGATCACATCTAGCATCTTATGCACCAAGGACAGGATTTTGATGTGACAACTGTTGCCATTTTCCTTTTGGCAAGCTGAGTTTCTTTCAGCAAAGTTTCACATAGACTGCACTATTGTGGAGAGAAACATTGGCTCAAACTAAAATTTTAGCACAATTCAACATTAGACGAGGCAACTGTTGAGTTTTAATTGGACTCCCTCACCAGCACAGTTTTCCTTATGTCCAAAGCTTATTAAATCAATTCTTTGTCCCTTTTCAGATTTACAATTTGAAGTTTCAAATTCTTACTGTCAGGATTCTGGCATAAAAGATCTTGCAAATTCACAGCAACATAATTTGTAATGTGCACCACCAAAAATAAGTGCACGTGCATCCCTGGATCCCTCCCTGGATCATGCATTGCACTGACACATTCAGAAGTGTAGGGCCAGAGCCCACCCACGAGTGCAGCTAGGGAGTGCTGAGGATTCCTTGCAACAGAAGTGCCTTAGAATTGGGTGTCTGCTACTCATCACTCTGGTCACATGAGGATTCAAGAACACTTGGAATGTTTTGTGGCAGGTCACCTTTTTAAAGGAAAAATGATAATAATGGGAGCTCTGTGACAGCTGCTCTGTGGCGTGGAATGTAAATGCTCATCCCAGTGGAGGCAGAGTAGACAGCAACGTGCAGATGAAATAGGAAAAGGTGAAGGGTCATTCACCTCTGACATGGTTCTCCAGAACATATCTTAATGATCTTCAACACACAGTGATGCTGGTTCATTTATTACGCCTTTTTAGTTTTGCTTGAGTGCTCAGTAAAACTGAAAATATGGGCAAATATAGATTACATAGTCGATATACACATAAATATACCAGAACTAACGTTTAGCACTCTAGAAACCTTTATGAGTAATTTGTATTTTAACTGGCAGGGCATTAATTACATGCAGAGGAAAACTCTTAGTTCATTTATCTTCCTTTTGTTGATAAATTATCTTTGCCCAAAGCACAGACTGTTACCATATCTAAGTATTTTCATTGTAATGCTTACTGTTAAGAAATTGACACTGGCAGCTAACAGTGACAGCCAGCCAACCAATTTTTCTACATGGGCAGTCCAGGAATAGATACACGCTGTATTCCCAGCAGCATCTGATACTGTACAGAGCCACCTGAAACTGCTGGCAGCTTCTATAAGGTCTGGGAAACAGGATATTTTATGAGGTCATTGAGAAGTGTTTCTACTGTATCACCCTCTGATGCAGCACGCCTGCAATGCAGCTTCTTACCTCACCTGGCAGAATGCACTTGGTTCCTTTGCAAGAGAAAAAGAAGGTCAAGTACTTCTTTGCCCAGTCTCTCTTGGTGTAACAACAGATAGTACAATCTGCCACAGAATTTTTAGTGGCAACTGTGTCCTTCTTAAGGATATACCCCCTAGTAACACTGTCTAACTAGAGGTCTGAAAAATCTTAGTCATACCATCTAGTTTCATTTCTCCCTTTTAAAGTTACCAGAGATAGTGTATATGTATCTATATTCAAAATTGCTCCTAAAAGAACATCTTAATTGTCAACATTTTGGTAACAAAAGAATTACTGGTGTCTGAAATACATGTACAATAACATTTTTCAAGGATCACTTGACAGATTTTGCACTTGTATTACACACAAAATGTACAGATGAAGAACATCAGGAAGAACTCTCAAGCCATTTTAAATTTTTGTTTTTCAAATATTTGAAGTCCTGAATTATTTGCAACCTAAACAGAATCTTTTAATATATTTTTTGCATACATTTTTGCAGAATTCCGTATTAATTTTCCACTCAGAGAAGCACTCTTTTGTCACCTGAAACTTCCAAGAGGTCTCTGCAGCACTCAGAAAGTGGTTAACACAGGAGAAAACACCAAACACATCCAAGGTTCTTTTTCCTGTTAAGGCACTAACATGGACTGTATGTATCTTGATGCTCTATAACTTTGCACCTGACAATTCAATGTCACATGTGGCAGCTTTCAGATGCTACGTAAGTGGGCTACTTAAGTGGGAGGAGAAGACAAATATAAGCAGACTAACAGCATTGTTTTTTTCTCTAATCAAAATGCAATGGCGGGTGTGGTGGGTTGATGGCTGGACTAGTTGTTCATAGTATCTTTTCCAACCTTAATCATTCTGTGATCTTAAGGTTCAATGCTAGTTTGGAAAAAGAAATTAATGCTGGTAATAATAGAGACACTCCAGTGGAGCTAGTTACTATGTACAGCAGACACCATCACTGTAATTAATTCATTCACTAGATCTAAATCAAGGAAAAACTCCTTTAGTTGTTATCTTGCATAAGGAATGACTTGAGTCTGTGTCTCAGTGTCAGAAACTAATGTAGTCTTGTGGGGGCTTGAAATCTGGCAGCTGGCAAACTGTGATGGTGGATAAGGGAAAGAAGCAAGAGCAATTTTATTTTTTAAAGTCTGACCCTCTCTGTTCAAAGCAGGAAGATTTAATATTTTTTCTCTTACCCTTTCTTGGGTCTCTGCATTTAGAATTTACACTGAAGCAAATGAGAAGGTAGAAGCTCAGTGATCAGGAAACTGGGATTTAAATTTTATGATTACCATTTATCTCATTCAAGTTACATCATGGTTATCTTAATACAAAATGCTAACAGAAGCACAGATTGCTGTGAATACAGCACTTATCATAACATTTTACCTCAAAGGGATATTTAACAAAAATGTAACTGTTCCAAGGTGCTGGTCCAGCGTGCCATCATTCAGTCTCACTTCTGTGACGAAAAGCAGAATGCCTAAGTCACCTGTCTCGGTCCAGGATAGGAAGAAAGACATCAAAGGAGAAAAGTGTAGATATGCTACAGCTGAACTACTATTTTGTTTTGTGTTTATGGTAACAATGCTAAAGATTTCCTATATGTTACCTGAGAGACCTCAAAGAAAAGAAAGCATTGTGCTCTCTTGCAGGTATATGCATATACATTCACTTGGTCTAATTGGATTGGACTTGGATTAGTTTAAGGATAACGTCATTCTTGATCTTAACAGAGCTTTGGCTCATCATAGTCTCAAAATTGTGGCTGAATGGCTGGGAATGTGTTTTACCAGTTCTTTACTTATCCAGATACAGGCATTGAAGAATTTGAACTAAGCCATCACAGTGAGCTCTGAATAACTGGATGGGGTAAAACAAGCCTCTATTTCCTTTCAGAGGTTGCCTTCAAGAGTGCAGACACACTTTTCTACTTACAAAAATTCTATTGTTCTCCTTTAAGGATTGAATTGCTAGAAGCAAAATAATACTGGGCACTCCAGTAAACTGCTTTGAACTACTTGGCTTTGCAGACATGCAATGAATGCTCCTTGAAGAATCACAGAAATTAGCAGTGAATAGATTATATGCTACATCTTCTCTTGCCCACTCTGAGTCCCACCCAGAGAAAGGAACTCTAGAAAATAAGATTAGAAATACTAGAAACATTGGAGGAATATTATTAGGACATAAGCATTTCTAAATGCAATTATTATCTCCTATTAAGAAACAACATCTGCACTTCAGGTTCCACAACTGTTAAAATACAGCATTGCAAGGAAAGTAGCATGAGGAAGCATCATAATTCTATGTGAGGAAATTAAATTTTAGTGAATTTTCTGCACTCGTTTTTCTGAAAAAGCTTAAAACACTGTTTATGGTTTCTGTCATGGAACATAATTCTTTGAATTCCTTCCGTGAGAAATATGTTTGTTTCTGCACAAATATCCCAGAAGAATATAGAATGACTAGTAGATTATCATTGAGATAAATGAGCAAAAAAGCTCTCCTTTTTCTCATTCCTAAGTGTAAGCAAATATATTTCTCCATGCCATGAATCACAAATACGCAAGAATTCTGGCCAATGAGTCAATCAGATATGCCCTCTTAGGATTTAATGTGTAAGAGATAAGCATTCAGTCCTAAAACAATGACAATGCCTTTATCACAACGATGACAGAGCTACAAAAAACAAGGAGAGGTGGAACTTATGCAGCTCTTCTTACCCTCTCATTGTGCTGTTAAGTTAAAAATGCACACAGGTAGTTACCATGGTAATACCTGCATCACATGATGATCTTAAGCTCTTGCAGAGATATAGAGCATCTTTTTAAAGAAGCATGCACAAATGCACACAGATAACTTGTGTTATACTTTACACAGATTTCTTTGTTCTGTACATTTTAAATTAGATCAGGTTGGAAAACATCAGCACAGAAAAGATTGTGTCAAGAGCTCCCCAGCTCAGCATCTGCAGGTGGAAAGACATTCATACCTAGCTAAGCAGGCACAAATGATTGATCAGATTTTAGAGCCCTGAGTTTGAAGTTGCATTAATTTCTTCTATCATGCAAACATATTGCATACCCTTCAAAAAGAATTATAACAGAAGTAACTGATTATTTCCTTTGTAATACGGTCCTGAAAGCATTTGTCGGGTTGAAAAGGCATCTGTATATATTAAATTAAACTCAGACAGTCACACTGCAACAGCAGAATAAACCGGACTTTGAAATTCTAGATCTTTTTCAAAAATCTGAATAACAACTTCCAGGGGCAAAGCATGGGCTTTGGTCCTTTTTTGTCACAGTCTGAAGAAAATGTCCCAGTTGATCAGACAGTAAAAATGCATTTCAAGCTTAGGATTATGTCCTTATCTTCTGCATCTGAGAAGTGAACTCTTCCTTTTTGTTGTTTTTTTTCTTTGAAGCAGTCATCATTCAGTTTGATCCAAATCAATGCCCATTGTGTGAGCGTGTGACCAGAGACGGATGTGAAAGAATGGAAGAAATAGAAAAATACCTTAATTGAAAGGTGTTTGCTTACACTTGTGAGAGTAGAATAAAGAAGAGAGCGGATGAAGGACATAGTGAACCTATCTAATCCCCTTTTCCCATTTCTCTGATGCGACCACTGAGCTTTTGTACGGCTCACAACACAAAGCCATAGGCAACCTTGCAAAATGAAGGCAAACCAGCATTCTCCTTCTCCTGCTCCACATCACTTACAAACACCACTTACCATCTGCTATGGCAATTTTTCAAAGAATCTTCCTGCACACCGGGCCAGATATACTAAAAAGAGCAGGGGGATATGAATGCTGCAGAAGCCTGGCCTCACGTCTCATAGCAACAAAATAGAAAAAATTCATCACAAAAAAGGATGTGATGTTGCCACTGCTGTCTACCATCAGGATTTGTCACAAATTTAAAAGTAATAAAAACTGAATTAATCTGTAGGATTTCTCCAGGTGGTCTGGTGGCTGTATTTTTATCCCCAAAACACTGCCTCCTCAGCCAAATTGACTAGATTTACCTCATGTCTCTATATCTGACATTAGAATCCTCTGAGATCTGCATTTTAGGTCTTTCAAGTTTCACCAATAATTTTTAATGTCTTTAAAAAAGCAAAATTATGACAACATTTTAAAAGCTACTGAAATCTTATCCAGTCAATTACAGTGGCATCCAACACGGACCTGCTGCTATTGTCTGTGCTTACCTACACAACCTGGCAATGCAATGGTGGTGAGATTTTATCACCAGGAAAACGTACAGACATTTTATTTTTCTCTCAATCTGAAATCTCTATTATACAAATGGCCTGTAAGACACCCTGCTTTTGACTGTTCAAGGCCACAGAAGTGAAAACTAGTGTTTAGATTTAAGCCAGTATGCATGGTAAGCACCAGTGTAATAGTGTTAGCATGAAAACATCTCTGAAAAACCAAATGACTTATTTTTTCACTTTTCTCAATATTCTAGTGATTTTTAAGGAAAAACAAATGTACGAAATGATTATAGAGGTAGAGTGGAGCCCAGCTGAGAGGGCTGTGTATAATTCTAACTTGAAAACCAAGACTAGTGCTTTTTTAACAAGTGAAGGTAAAGAGGAAAAATCAGGGGAAGAAGTGAGTGACATTTGATTCTGTGTATAAGCATTTCTGAGAGGAATGGAGCACTTTGGCTTCTATCAGTATCTGAAGACAAGGAGGGATTATAAGTACTTACAAATGATATTTTCAATGTTTGAAAGCTTTTTCCCTCCCATGTTTTTTTTTTTGTCTACTTTCCACATCAGAGCCCTACTTTCCATATTCCCTGTTCTCTGCCATGAGCTACCTGCAGTTAACAAAACTCAGTCTCTGGAAAATGTCAAATATAATGAAAAAGAAAGAGGAAAAGTTATAAAAGAGAGAGAAAGCTGGCAACAAGTCCTCCTATGGGTCACATTCTCACAGGTTCTGCAAGTTCTTCTTTTTCATTCACTAAAAAGCCTGCTACCACTTCAGCTTCTACTGCTGCTGCCACTGCTGTTTGGGTTTGGGCCACCAGGGTATTATCCTCAAAAAAAGAACCAACCAAACAAAAAAACACCTCTTAAAGCACTGCAGAATGTCAGTGGTGGCTGACAAGGTGGAAAAACAGCTTTATGCTTGAAAAATAAAAAAAAATGAACCACTGGGATTTTCTTTCTTTACCATGAACCAGAATGTGAAAGAAACGAGTATAATAATACCGTCGAAGAAAGAATAAACTACATATTATTGTAATGTGACATTCAAGGATGATTTTGAGAATCATTTGGACATATGTTGGATCAGATTCTTCAGTAAAGTCTGGAAAAGAAGTGTTTGAGGTCCTGTAATATGAAATCCAACACCAGGAGCCACAAAGAAAGAGGAATTTACACTGGTTTGTCACTGATGTAATCAACACAATGGTATTTGTTCTAGCTCTCAGAAGAGATAAATAGAGCTATGATTTACAAGAACAAAAGTGGAGGTTAAGATTAAAAAAGGAGCTAGTGGGCAAGTGGTAAAAAGCAATAGGAGGCATGACAGAACATTTAAAATATGTTTTGTTATTTTGATTCTTTATGTTGACAGCCATCAGTTTACACCTAGAGTAAAACTCAATCTTAGAAGAATGGAATAAGCCCACCTGTCAACCAGATACCTACACAGATACACCTGAGAATCTCCTGAGAGACTTCAAAGACATCTTTGATAATGACTATTTTACGGAGACTTCAAAATGAACCATAGTGAACATAAAGATAATAACAACAATGGGGAGAAAATTACGAATTATCTGTATTAGAAATAAGGGTCCATAATTTCATAAAAATAAGGTTTCATTCATCCACCACTTATTGTTTTTTGTGAATATATTATATAGTTGTAGAAATTAGTAAATCTAAATTACTTCAGCATCTGCCAGTTGGAACAGGCAAAGGGGGGGTGGATGAAATTTGTGTCTGTGTAACATAGGAACAAAAGTACAAGCTCACGTGTAAATTACAGAAGTCTGAATACCAATTGTCTAGTCATCAGACCAATGGGATCCTGGAAGACTTTTCTACAAGGATGCTGAGGACCTGAAAAGTAAGTACTTTTAAGATTGATCATTTTCTGGAAGTGTGAATACACAAGGACTCAAGTTTATCTCTAGTTCCTGTAACATGTGCAGTTATTTTAAAGAAAGAAAAAGTAACTGTGGGATATATTCTTAAGGGAAGCATCTCAACATTGCTTCATATCCACTGTTCTGTCAAATTAATAAATGCTTAGTCTTCAGAAAACACAACGTGATTTTCTTAGTAGTAAATTGGATTCTTTGGTTTAATTTCACAGTGAATTCCTGAGGTAGAATTACTATGCACAAGTCATAGAGTCAAATTAGGGTTGCTCCTCCTGTTACTGACAAACTGAGGATAAAAACACTATTAACTGCACCTATTATTGTTTCAGAGCTGACACGTATGTCTCTGGCTTTTAGGTTTACACCTCCCATGTATCACTGTAACACTCAATTCTCCAGAAGTGCTGCTTCAGATTGATAGGTACATTTTCTGGTTGTAGAAGAAAAGAAAGTTTTGTTCTCTAAATAACCAAATACATCTTCTAATTTTCAAGAATATAAAAAAATTATGTGAAGACCAAGATGAATCAGTTGGCACGTGTATATTTCAATGAACACATGAGTGGATGTTAGAACGCTTTATCCTCACTACTATTATCTTTCATGCTACAGTTTTTTGTCAAATTTATCTCATCAATTCCACAGAATCCTAACAAAATTAGTCACATTTTTTCCATATTGCAAGGAAGGATCAAAGAACACAGAAACAGTCACACTCGTTCAGCCCAGATAGCTTTGACTCCAGCAGTAAAGAGAAGTGCGCACCCATGGAACAGTACAAACCAAGCAGGCACACATGATATTTCCCATTAATACTCTCTCAGCCTCCAACAATTTTCAGCTTGGAAAATTTCCAAAGTCTACTGGCATTTATCCACTGAGTAATCCTCAATTAATCTCTGTTCCACATAGTTTTCTTGTCTCCTCTTAACACAGTGTATGGTGGCTGCTCTGAAAGTAATGCCTCCTATTTCACTATGTTGGCCCAGGATATCAGAGGAGGATGTTGGTGGTACAGTATTGCAGGCTGAACCTTCCCACCTGATAGATTTTGTTGCCATGTGAAAAGTGGGAGCAGAGGAGCAGACAGACAGAATGCATGACATGGAAGTACAAATGAAGGAAAAGTGGTATTGAATTCCTCTTGGTGTCAAAAATTTCACTCACTGAAATTCATCGACACTTGCTGAACATCTGTGGAGAGCAAGCAGTGAATGTGAGCACAGTGAGGTGTTGGTTGGTGCATGTCAGAACTGGTGACAGTGACGGTGGTTCCCATCTGTTGGAGCAGATTTTTATGAGGGTGGCATGCAGGCTTTTGTTCATTGCTGGTGAAAATGCATAGCTAATGTTGATGACTATGTTGGAAAAAAAGTGCTGAGAATTTGGTCTATCAAATAGTGCTATTGTGCTCTTTGTATCTGTTGTGGGAAATCACTTTCAGAGCAACCAAGGTATTTTATTATCCAAAATATCCCAAAGCAAAGGAAATTTACAGGTCTAGAACAACTTCTCTCTAAACTTTTTCTTTTTTTTTTTGTCAGTCCCTACCTGCCTAATTTGATGGTCCTGAATTTTTTTTTTTTTTGATGTTGGAAATAACAAATGGCACACCACCATGCTATGCACAATTTTAAAGACTTCTGTTGTCTTCATTCCTGTGTTGAAGATCTCCAGCTTACACATTCATCTTCTGTGTGGAAATCAATAAATTCTTCTGAATTCCCTTTCTCTGGACTTTTTTAGTATTTATTTTTGAGGCCAGAGAATAACAGGTTGATGGTGTTAACAAACTAGGATTCTCTTTTCCTGTTCTAGCCATCTCAAATTGTGGAATTTTTCTTTACTGAGTTCCAAACACAGCATGGCTCTCTATACTATGATTTCTAAATGGTAATGGTCATCATGTTGTATATGATATGTGTAATATGAATTTAGGAAAACCTTTCTCATGTACAAAACTCTAGGATAAATGCACTCAAGCAGTACATAGTTCATAAATAAATAGTTTAGTCCAGAAATGAAAACCAGGAATAGTAAGTAACACAATCAGTGGCATATGGAAAAAGGAGATCAGATTCTTAATGCCCACTCCGATAAATAATTTATTTTTCATATTACTTACTGATAGAAAATTAGAAATATATCTTGCCCTTCCTAATTTAATACTATAATTAGGTTGCAAGCTCTTTTGCATGTCTCAAACATGCACTTTCTCTTGTAGTCCTACATAAATATTTAATTCCTCAGCTCAGAGTGGGACAGCTTCAGGCAGAAATGACAGACAACATATTATTACGTGCTGTTTTATTGGCTATGACTGAAAGAAGAAGAAAGGGAGCAAGGGAGATACAGAAAGAAGGATGGAAAGATAAAGGGGAAGAGGGATAGAAGTGAGAAAGAGGGAAGGAAGAAGTTAAGATCTGTTAGACAAAATAAGGAAATATAGACCACCTTAGTCTTTGTTTTACTGAGCTATTGGATTTTGGAGCATCTACTTCTGCTTTCAGTTGAAAGAGGATTGGTCTCACCTCAGAAGAAGGACTGACATGCTTGATTCTAAGGGAAACTTCAAGAGAAAACTGAGAACTGAGAAAAGTGTCTCTGATCAGTACTCAGGTCAGACTGAGCCTTTTCATTCCTGGATAGATGAGTTCTCGTAATTTCCTGTTTGCATTTTACAGCTCCCTGTTCAGTCTTCTTATCTTTGCACAGCATGTCATTGCTAAGCCTTACTACTTACGTACTGTGCTGGACTAAGGGACTTTGGCAGTGAAATCCACATGGCAGCAAACGATCAAGTTACGATCTTCCAGGGCAGGCATTACAATATGCAAAACCCGCTTGCCACTGTAGCCTCTAAGTGCAACTGAAAATCAAATGCATTTAAGATCATCAAGCCTGAAGTCTGACCTTGAAAATCATTACACTTCTCTTAAATAGAAACACAATGGCTAAATATTTTTGAAGATTTTGGCGCAAGTAATTTTTTTAAATGACACTTCAGTTCCTGAAAGAACTAGAAATTGAAACAAAGGATGAAACCATAATAAGGTATCTTTAATAGATAACATTTGAAGGGCCTTTTCATTAGTTCATTCGTTTTCCCACGTAAGGCTATTATAGTAATGCTTTTATTCCTGCTTCATTTCTCTATGGATTTCATGCTTTTAGGAATATGGGCTATTTTATACTGCAGCATCTAGTATAGCAAGGTCTGAATAGCAGCTATGGGCTATAGTATCTTTGGCAATATCCTGATCACCCATTTCACTCATAAATGAGCCTTTTTTTGTGACTGCCCTTTTGTCACTACCGTTATAATGTCGTTTCCTCTTGTGGAAAGAAAAAAAGCTTGTAGAATGGTGGTACTTGTAAATACCATGGCCAGCATACTCATTAAAATGTTTGGCTCCTTATCTGTGAAGAAATCTGCAAAAAATCAGCAGTCTTTAAGGCGCTTTGAAAATCCAGGTCTGTAGGATGTGTGTGCTCAATTCATATTGATATAAAAACTAAATAGTTGAATACCTTGTGTAGCTCTGAAAACCATATCTTAAGATTTATGACAATGTCTAGGAAGCTAAAAAAAGTATTTCTTCATCAAGAATGTATATTATTTATCTCCATTTCAAGCTGTATTTTCATTCTTTAGCAAAGAAGAGAATAGTGATAAGCCTAACTTTTTTTCAAAATACAATATACAATTGTTTTCATGGGTAGCAAAATGAGTTGTATTCAACTACGCACTACGCCTTCTATGTTAAGCTATATAATACAAACCAAAGGCTTTTACTGGCTATGCAAAATAGTTTATTACTAATAGCTACACATAGCCAGGCTTAGTTAAAAAAGAAAAATATGGCTTGATTTAAAGAGCTTACACCCTCCAAAGACCTAAAAATAATCAATTCTTTAAGAGGTTCTGGAGCTTTCAAGTATGTTTTTTAGAGCAGAAATCTGATGTGGATTATAAAAAGAAAACAGTACTCTAATAGCTTCCAGGATTATTTTACATCACAAAATTGCACAACCCCATGTGTAGACTGCATAACACAGTCAAAATCTGTGCTTCCACGTGTCCCTGTTTATTTCAATATGACTTGAAGTGTTCATACCAGAAATAAAACTACTCTTAAAAAATGTTAGGCTGTAATATCACTGCAATTAGATGCATAGTATTAGTGTACTCTGTGCAATGCTGCAGAGTTTTTGCTTTGGCCAAGACTTCCTCTGTGTCCAAAGGTGCTGGAGGCCTCCTGGAGGTGATCCAGGGCAGGTCTACGAAATGTGAGCACTCCTACAAAATGAAGGGATCACTACCTTTCAGTGCAATGTTTGAGGGTACGAAATCTGAGAATCCAGAATTGAACATTTTTAATCAAGCCTAAAAACTAAGGGATTAGGGGAAAAATAGAATGACAGAATTTGAATGCATTAAAATTTAGTTCAGTCAGCTGTTCTCTGGGGTTGGTTTCGCTTTGCTTTTAGCTTTCTGGGCACTAAGACACTGGATCATAACAGTGTCATCACATTACACTTCCTAGTTTTCTTCCATTTCTATAAGGACCAGAAATTGGCTTTTAAAAAAAACTGAAAGTTTGTGATTCTTGTGAAAGTGGCTGAATTAAGAATTAAGAACAAAACTGAAGCACGGTTACACAGAATCACAGAATCACAGAATGGCCAAGGATCATGAACCTCCAACCCGCTGCCACATGCAGGGCCACCAACCTCCCCATTTTATACCAGACCAGGCTGCCCAGGGCCCCATCCTGTCTGGCCTTGAACACCTCCAGGGATGGGGCAGCCACAGCCTCTCTGGGCAGCCTGTTCAGCACCTCACCACTCTCATAGTAAAGAATTACATTCTGCTGAAATGTTGACGATTCAATTAAAGACAGTTACCTCAATGGTGCTGTTTTCAGTTTCCAAGGGGGAATGTGCTCAGGCCGTACTGGCTACATACATCAGGATTTCTCCTCTCCTTAACTACCTGTAATAGTAGTGATGCTGTAATCTGTAGAACAGCTGGGACTAGAAAAATATTTTTACAAAAGAGAAGTTCACTATTATGCACCAACCTGTCAGAGCATTAGCTTTGTATGTGCAGTGAAGAAGAAGCAACTCAGATAATATAATGCATGACATCACCCATCCAGGACACCAGCCTTGGAGTTAGAGCTAAAGGCTTTTCAGTTTGTTTCCAAGTCCTGACATTAAAGAGAAGGGAACTTTTGGCAAGGAGAATAAACTAAATAAAAATGAAGCTGTTGTTCAGGTATCTTATGTGATATATGATATGGTATATGATATGAAGTATCTTGCATAACAAAAAAGTTGAAATATTCTGATTGCACTGAAGTATCATTTGTCTGAAGAATTTAAGGGCATTTCAAGAATAGAACATTCAGTTTTGGTACTCCTAATCTGAAAGCTTGTATTTTTTCTTATACATATTAATGAAGCAAAATAAGATGTTTCAGCATATCTTTTTTGTTTGTTTTTTAAATTCTCATTTTAGATATTCCAAAACTTAGATGATTTTCTCCTAAATAGAACAGAAACAAATGCTGGAATCTCAAGCTTTCTACAGGCTGTATTTCCTGTCTTCAGTGCAGCATTTATTCCAGTTTGTCAGAAAAGAAAGACCATCTTTGGCTTAGACTCCCATTGGTGATGGGAACTAAGCAGTATCCTGGGAAGTGATTTAAAAACTATATTATTGAGCTGCACTTCCAGCACTCCCAGGAGAATGAAAAAAGACAGTGTCATGAAGGCAATAACGTCCATACTATGACTCTAAGTTTTTAAGAGTCTCAATAGCACTCAAAAATGCTGTCACAGAATGCTGAGTTGTATTAGATGACTGTTTTGTTTGGCATTCCCACGCCCAGAGAACAAAAACAAACAAACAAGAAAATAAATAATGTCTTAAGCTGTACTAAAATAAAAAGACATACTCAGCAACTTAAAGAAAGCCTTTTGGTAGCTTTGTAGTTCTTGGGTGTCTCCAGCTTGCTCCCATAATTAATAGAAAGGTGGCATAAGGTCACAGAAGAGAATTTTTCTTCTCAATATGTAAAGAAATTACTGATTATATACACAACCATTAAATCAGCCTGTCTGATCACAGCTATGAGTTTGCATGGTTTGCTTCCAATGATAAACACACATAATGAGAACAAAGACATTTAGATCTCTATGCATCGCACCGCCATGCAACAAACACAAAAAAGTTTGTGGTTAAACAGAATTGCCAGACATTAAAAAGAATAAAATTGATTATTCCACTTTATAGATTTGCTAAACCTATAAATAATTGCAGATGTTCCACCAGCTATACATCCCTTTCCAGGTAAGCTGATTACTAATTGTGAGAGTGCTAGCACACAATGGCAAATGACTATTAAAAAACCCTTGTGGAAGATGATAGAAAAGAACCAGTTATTTTCATTATGTAGAAAGTTTTTAGCAATATTTACTATCCTAAGTTTTCTGTTTCTATGGGGGAAGGGTAGGTACAATATACTCAAGCGCTTAGCTTTTGCCTGTCTAACTAAATTCATAGATCCTGGCGAGCTTTGCTCATTTATCAGAGCACTTTGCTCTGCTTGGTTTCACAGTAGCTGTGAAATGGAGCACCAAAGCCGATGCACACCACAGTTATTTACACATATAAAGAGATGGAGGCAAGAGAGAGCTTTCAAAGAGAGGGCTGGAGGTTCCCATCTGGAGCTGTAAATGAGAAGCTTTGGCCTCACACCACCCCACAGGGGACACGTGCACCAGTGCAATAACGTTTTCTATACATCTGGTTAAGCCAGCATTAGATTGAAAAATGCCAGTTTTCATCCACATGCCACCATCTCCTGAGCCCTCAAGCTTGTTCTCGGGTCTCATAAAATACTTGCTTCCACCTGTTTCCACCAGTATCCCCTAGAGTTTACCAGGAATTTAATTGCCTGCCAGTTTTTATGTCTGCTTAAACTACAAGACCTTTAAATAATTTATATCCTAATTACTGTTCATCATTTTTTAACTGGAAGGCTCAGTTCCATTCACACAAAAGAAAATTCATGGCATTTGTTCTAAGGAAATACTTTCAAGGAGCCACATAAAAATAGCAAGTGTGATCATGGTTTTGAAGAATGAACTTAGACTTACTTTAATAAAATATCATAAAAATATTAAGCATTCCCTCCTGATGTGGATCACAGACATTTTAGCACAGTTTCTATTAAATAAGTTCATAGTTCATGTGAAATGTAATATCTCTGATTTCTAGGAGAGCTTATTTATTGATCATCTCATTCAGGGTTACCGTTCTGCTTGCCGTTTTTTATTCCTTTCTCCCAGTTGGCAGGATTAAACCCAACTGATGTTTCAATCAATCTCTGCTAACACAACCTCAGGCTATCAAATTCATCTATGATAATTTGGAGCAGAAGCCAGCAGTGCCTCTGGGCCACAGTTCAGAATTAAACTTTTTTCCTTAAGAGGAAAGGGGGGGAGAGTGATTTTTTTTATTATTTTTTTCTTCAAGACTATAGTATTTCCAGGTACAAGTTAGCAATGCTTAAAGTTGCTCGATGATTTGTAGCTGGGCACTGGAGGGAGAGGGGAAATCATTCTAATGGAGTGTTATAAGATTCTTGAGTTCAACAAGTTAATAGAAGACATACATCTGGAATGATTTTGCTGTTAGCATTTTGTTTGAGAAATATACACAAAGGAAAAACAGAAGATGAAATTATAGGACAAGGGCAGACTGAAGGCTTTTGAAGTTTTACTGCTGCTACCAGGAATAGCTGTAACTCTTTTACAGGTTTATGGCATTTCTGTTAAGGGTATCCTAGCCAATATTTTAAAAATCTGATTGTGCATCCATGCACGATTGCTTCTCTGCTTTTGCCCAATTGGGCCTATTTAAGAGAGTAGAGGCCAAAAAAAATCAAGTGCTCTAAGCATCCAGAAGCTCCAAAAATGAATTCATTGTGAATTTGAAACATACGTGATTTTGTAGACAGAAGTATCTGTTACAGGAGACACGGGTTGTTAAAAGATCTGCAAAGGGCTAGATATTGAGCACTGGAGAAGATAAGAACAAAAATAATCTTTGAAGACATTCTTGTGTAATTTTACTCAAAGGAGCAGTGTTATGTTTATGAGTAAATGTTTCTAAGACATAGGACTGAATTTGTCAATAAATTCATATTCTGTCTCAACTCCGGTTTGTCAGTGAAATTCAGTGCTGGGTCTCCAAGTCCCCTTCTCAAAAAGCCCTCCAAGCACAATCTATCAGAGAAGGTTTCTGACCTCCAATGTTCAGAAATGCAACATTCATGATGAGAACAAGTACCGAGAGTCCTCACATTAAAACATATTCACATGTGCATTCACGAAAATGGTGCTGTTTGCTTCATGCCTCCATGAGTGTGTACTGAATGCTGGTGATGCTGCATTTGGTCACATCAGAAGTGCCCCTGTAGTTGGGCAAATGGGGAAAGAGCATATACAGCCCTAAAGTAGTTTCAAAAAAGACTACTGGCATTTCCCTTTCCTCAAAAATTGAAGCATTTGGAGAAAAATACAAAGAGAACTACTAAAAAACAAAAAGAAAAAATGAACTCACCCCAATACCCAGTACATTCCATGATTAAATATTTAGATTTACAGAAGTCATTTCTCAGTTGACCATATTTATCTTGTTTTAGTTGAATACCTCATCACATTTGAGCTTTGGCTATCCGCAGCTCAGGAAGCGTGATTACATTTTTTATATAATACTGAAAGATGTGGGAAAGATTTCTGAGCTGTCTTTGTTCCTCAGCCTTCACCGAAGGCCTAGCAGATACTCTGTTTTTTTCCCTCAGGAAAAGCAACATATGGAAATAATATGGGGCAGATCTCACTCCAAGATACTTTTATGGTCTTGGAAATCTGTCTGTTCAGGAGGCAAAAGTATTTCTTGACAGAACCACTGTCAGCTACTAGGTTCTTGTTAAGACAACCAATTGTGCTCAGTCCAGTGTGAATATAGTGGCCTCTTGGGCATGACAGATCTCTCTTCCTATCTCCAGTAAAGGTATATCGTGCTCCTCGTGGTGTCTATCAATCACCTGCAGCAGCTTACTGTTGTGCAAACTCTCAGCACAGCATAACAGTGAAACCTTTTAAAGACAGCAGATTTTCCACTTGATTTTGGAGAGCTGTATGTACGGCAAAGATACAACGAGAAACCCACTTTCTCATCTTCTGCCCCTGCTTGGGAGCATCTTGCCTGCAGAAGAATGCTTTGCGTGGCTTCAGTTGGGATTACAGGGCCACTGTTTAAAGCTGAATGTAGAAAGAAGCTCGCACCTACTTCAAGCATGCTCTTTGGATCATGAAGGGTAACAGGAAAGATTTTAACTGCCAAGTGGTATCAAATATGACTCTTTCGCTTTCACTGCACCTCTGCTTTAAAATGAGATTGCTGTACTCTGTGACAGGTCTCATTAATGAGAATGTTGATGTGAATTCATAAAAAGGAAGGGACTATATGCAATCTGCTTAGCAGTGCTAATATTTCTCTGCCAAATGCTTCATCCCAATGAGTTTTGTAGTAATAAAGGAATTTTGGAGGAAGTTGCTGTAATAAATTACTCTTCCTGAGAGAGATTAGAGTCCTCTGATAGTGCCCATGTGTTGTAATATCCGTGGTCTACAACCATTTCATCATTCTGTGGTATCCTTTGTTGATTTATTGCTTAGCTAACAGTCACCAGAGGAGAAACTTGCTAATATTCCATAACTCACTTCACAGAGTATTATGTGTAACATCACATTGCAAGTTCCTTATAGACCAAAAGACATGCCAAGCAGCAGGCCTCATTCGCAAGGAATTAAGCAGTATTGAAGCCCAATAGTTCTGTTCAGACAGCATAATAATCATCAGGATACAAGACTTCTATCACCTGAAGAGACAGAGACCCTGAAAATTATTTCATAGTTTTTTTTACCAGATAGAAGATCGTATCCTATTTCTCACAAGTTGCAATAAAAATCTAGTTTAAAAGACAGCTGAATATAACTTCAAAAATACATGGTGAATGATGAGGAAAAAAAAAAAAAAAAAAGCAATTACTTACTTTTTTTGTGCATGCTATGTCTTTTTCTTTTATGCAAAGTTGTCCATAGAATACAAGCAGAGCCCAGAATTCTGTGGATATAGAAAAAAGAAACAACAAAAAAAAAACCAACAATCAGGAAAATGATTTAGTTACATTAGAAATACAATTCATTGAAAAAAAAATCACTTAATTTGTGTACTGCATCCACAGTGTAAAGGTTTCTAATTTTCTTTACGAGAATTGTGTTTAATCAGTGAATAAAAATTAAACTAAGTCACTAGGAAAAGGAATCCACACGTTTTCTAGAAGGTAATTCATCATTCCATTTTGCAGGTAAAACTTTATTTTTGTTTTCAAAATCAGGAAAAAGAATGATAAGTAGATGCTCGTATGGATTTTCATTAGAGATAGATTGCTGACATAATTGCTTTGCTTCTGCCCTGAAATTTTAGTCTCTCAAAGACTATTTTCTTTAATGAAAGTCTCATTGTCTCTCTCTAAAGAGAGATAACAAGGAAGCAATTTGTGCCTTTGCTTATTTGCTGTATGTGACCTTAAAAGAATAGGACCAAAATAACAATTCACCTATGTTTCTTGATGAGGCTCTAATGTGCACACTTGTTTGAAAGTTATACAAATAATAGTATTTCTAACTGGCATTCATAGTTAGCTTTGTAATGTAAAACAACAACAAAGCCTTTCCATCCACCTAATTGTAGTGCTTAAGGGTCATATATCTTTTTTTCTCTCCTCATCTTCAAATCTCTAATGCAACAGGTACCCAAAATTGCTATGTGTGAGTTTCACTGATATAATACATTCATGTTCTGAATATTCTCTGCTCACAAAAAAAAAAAGGAAAGAAAGAAGAAAAAAAGAATTAAAAGTAGTTACATAACTGCAAGATATATAAGAAATGCAAAGAAAGACCAAGTAAAAAGATTCCCTTCCTTCTCCTTATTTTGTATGCAGAATTCACTCTACTGCAAAAGTAGATGCTGACCTAAAATTTAGACACATACTTATATTCCAAAGCACCCATTTAATAATGGTTTCAAAGTGTTTTTCATCATTGAACAAACAGCTGTAGCAACTTTGTAGACTGGTTGTCCATAGAATACAAGCAGGTTTTGCTCACTGTTACATAAAGAATACTTTCCCTTTAAACAGATGAAACCAAATGAAATAAAGAACAAAGAGGTGGAACATTTTATTACTGAAGAGATATTTCATAATTGTCTTAAGGATTCCAGTTTAATCAAATTCACTTAATGTTATTGGTAGACCAATGCAGCATGGATTTAATCAAACTGATACAGAGTAGTTGAAATCAGTGCTGGGCTTCCCCAGCTTAATACATTTTCATTGAAGTTGGATGTATTGTTTCCACACACGCTGACACTTCTGAAAATGAAAACATCAATAGTGTGGTAGAGTTGTAATGAAAATACACAGAGAAGCTCCGGGATCAGCCTCAGCGTCTGCTACTGATACTTTGGGAGTCTGGGCCACTTCTGAGAGGAACATGGGAACCTGATGGCATTGCAAAGCTGAGCACCTGCGATGGAACAACTCTGTGCAGTCCGGGCTGGGCACTGGTTGGCCAGGAACCACTCTGCACAGGGAAAGAGGGAGGCTTTGGTGGGTAAGGAGAATGTGAGCTAGCTCTATGCCCATCTGGAAATACAGGCCACTGGGCTTCTTTAGAAAGAGTGCAGCCAGAAAGGGAGGAAAGAAGTTTGCTCCCTTCATTCAGCATATGTGAGATAGTATTTGAAGCAAAGTCCAGTTCTGGATTTCCCAGTGAGAAATATGTTGACATATTAGGGTGTACTGGTGAAAGTGAAAAAATAAAGTGATGAAAAATTAAGGCAACAGGCGAAAGGAGGAACAGACTGCAAACAGTTTCTCAATGGGCAATTTGCAGTTATCATCAACTGCACTTAATCTCTCAATTGTCATGGAATGTTTACAAGCAGGTTGTGATTTTCTAAAAATACCTCCTTACATATCTGGTCTAAGCTAATTCACTGAGGTGAACAGAAAGACATTCATTAACAGGGATAAGATAATTTTTCTGGGAAGTAGGTTTAGCTCAATGGATTTGCCAAAAGGAAATCTCTGAATTTAATAACACTGACAGAAGAAGGTGGAAGGATTATTTTATAAGGGTCATTCAATACTACTGCATCTCTGAATAGCATGTCATAATAAATATTATTAATTTATGTTAGTATGTGGTATCCTTGGAGATGAATTGCTTCTGCATTACATTGCATCCAGTGCTTCCTGTACTTTCTCTGTTTTTTCACTGTGACGCAAATGCCCCCTTGTATAATTTTGAACTTTGGTTTCTTCCAAAATATCTTAAGAGCCTGAAAAACCTAATGTCAAGAAAGCTCAGCTCTAAGTGTACTAAACAGAAGGCCTGAGCCTGGCTAAATGCAATCACTTATGGACCACAGAGGATATTAATGTGAAGAGTTCTTGCATTGTTATTGCTAGATCTATTCTCACTTAAATCTCTGCTATGTGATCAGGAAGCTCAGAGTAAAGCTGTAGAATGTAAACTACTTTTATGCTCATTCATTCATCTCAAGTATTTCTTCAATCTGAAATACAACACTCAGAAAGTTGTTTAAAGTGACATCTCATAGTAACCCCAGAGGTGAAATGAATCCTCAGGAGTCAATGTCATAAACACGAGGGCTAACCATCCATTCTTCAAGATTGGGAAACAGGGTCCTCACGTCTCTCAGTGCAGACAGGCTCTTTCCAGACCTGTTCTCCAAGTGCATCACAGCACAGGCACAAAATTGTTTGAGTTGTTTGTCATGGTTAATTGCTAGCACACTCCTTGACATGGATTCGTTCTCCACCAGCCACAGTTGCAAAATGCTTGGGCATGGTATGGAATGCAGTGTTAGATGAGGGCTTCTTTCAGCAGGCAGTACAAGCCAAGGCCACCTCTGGAGGGCTGAGCACGATCTAACCCTACAGATGTGAATCCTGCTGTGCTGGGGAAAGAGTCTTTGTTGATTACATTTGCTTTGACAAAGTCAAATAGAATTCCTTTTTTATGAACCTACCAAAGGTTTTCCTAAGATCTCAATGGCTAAATAATGCTCCAACACTGTAACTTCACTATAAATGAAAGTGGTCATTTTGCATCTCTCTACTAATGAAGTAAAATGCTATTGTTACCAGGGAGGTGCAGCTGAGCACTGCTCTAAAATTTCCCAATGAAATATTCATCAGAATTCAACAATATAGCGAAAAGAGAAGAATAATATTGACTAGACACAACTGAATGTTAATTACTTGTCACATAGTGATTAATGTTTTTCTTTATATATATAATTATATGTAGGTACTATACTGCAGTATAACAATTCTGTAATAAAACTGACAATTTTCTGGGGTAATATGTTTACCATTCAACAGAATGAAAAAGTGATATATTGATTATTTTAAATTTGCAGCAGAGATCTCCCCTATGACTAATTGTGCATTCTGTTGTGCTTCCCATCTCTGATCCCTCTGCACAGCTCCCATGAATCTTTAATTCCCTTCCAACTCAGAGATGCCAGAACCACTTTTCATCATCCAGTCCACTCCGCTGAATTCCAATGATCGGTGCAAAACAGAGTGTTAGAATATATTTCTGAAACTGATTGTTTCACAAGTTACATTGTTTCACAAACTATAATAAAAGAGCGTTGTTTTATTAAACCACGCATTTGTCTTAAAGGGTTTACAAACATTCTTTTCTCTGGAAATTTCAAATATTTGGAAGTAATGTGGGAAAATAAAGGACCTTTCAGTATCAAAACTGGTGATTTGGAAACAATATTTCCATGGAACTGATCATTTTTAATTTCATTGCAGAAGCAATTCATTAAAATTTTAAGGAGGAAGTTTTCTATACATAGCTTGCTTTTATTCCTTTTTGATTAGCCCTTTCCTTTGCTGGTCTCAGCTCGTCATTTATTATTTAATTGTGCTTCTTTTTCTTCCCCATTTTTTGCAGAATCTTTCAAACAGTACTGTTTGTATTGTACATGAATGCATCATGTCCACAAACTTCCTTTTCTGTATTCAGATAAACTTCATCGCTTCTTTTCTCTCTGCATTGCATTTGCTTTGCTTGCATTGCTTCTTTCTTCGTGATGAAGTGCAAGAGTAATGTAATGCAATCTTTCTTACAGTCCATTTGCTATATTTTTGATAATTTTTAATAGGACAATTAATTTTGATAATGCTATAATGGAGTTATCATCTCCTTGGTACTGTTTCTGGAAATAGTCAAGCTGGGAAAATGCAGTGAAACAGAGTTGGTGGAATTCTCTTTCTTACAGACAGCAGGAAAAATGAACAGATCCTTTCAGATCCAAGCCATCCCATGAGTCTATGATTCTACTGTTAGCTTGGACTCATAGTAGGAAAAATAAACTCAACAGCACACATGTCAAAATCTGTGCATGGCACAAGCAAAGGGGAGAAACTTGCAGGAAGGAAGTGCAGTATGCCAAATATTTATATTGCAAGGTATCCTGCTCTCATAGATGGGTACAAACCTTCCTTTGTTCTTTCTTTCTTTCCTTTAGCATCCTTATTTCTTGGATTTCTTGGAGATTCAAAACATTATACATAACTTTATCACGAACACACAAAAGTAATGCTCTGAATTTAGCATCTACTGAACTACTCCATACATGAGATTAAAACCAGAAACAAATTTCATCATTTCTTCAACATTTCCTTAAACATTTTTATTCTAACTGCAGCAATTAAACAGATTTGTAGATATGGGGCAGTAGACCCTGAAAAGCATGATCTGAGCAGATGGGCACAAGCATAGAGACAAATAAATAATTGGCAGTAAATAAGGCTTCACGGTCCCTGCAGGAGATGAGTGACAGACCTCATGCTCAGAGCATTAACATGATGGGAATTCTAAAGGCTCGAGATTTATGTGCGCTGCTAACACAGCACACATGTGCACAAACACATGCAATTTCTTAATCAGTCCTGGCTCAATTTTCATGTACCAGCCCCAGGTCAGAAAGGGTGAATGCTTCCAATCAATATCCAGTTGTTAGAGTAACAGCCATGTCCGTTCTGGATGGCTGAGTGGGTGAAAACATGTTTGTTCTACTTAATGTGACACAGTCCCATCAAATTAACAACCACGATGGCAGGAGCAGGCTTGCTTAATGGGCTGAAGTCAGTTCCACAGAGAATTTATTATCAACACTCAACCAATAGATCTGAAACCTCATTACTAGAGGTTTATTTGCCGATAATAACTGGAGGCACACTTTATGTACAAAGGCGTTGTCTGATTTTGAAGATACAGAGTGCTACGCTGCTTAGTAAACGGATTGCCTTTAAATTGACATGACCTTAAGATAACATAACATCCGTGTGTCATCCAAGCAGTAGAGTTATTTAGTCAAGTCCCTGTTTACACTACAAGAGGTACTATCTTTGTATGTGCAAAGGGTTTATTTTTCCTGCTATATGTCCAAGCTAACAGTAGAAACATCAAATCACAGGATGGCTTGGATTGGAAAGGACCTCAAAGGTTATCTAATTCCAACCCCCCTGCTGCATGTAGGGTTGCCAACTACTAAATTAAGCGCCAAAGCAGGCTGCCCAGGGTCCCATCCAACCTGGCCTTGGACACTTCCAAGGATGAGGCACACACAGTCCCACCGTGCAGCAGTGCCAGGGCCTCACCACCCGAACAGCGAGCAGCAGCAAATCCTTACAAGATATGCAAGAAAGCTGACCCTCAAAATGTGGATGTGAGGTCTTAACTGCAAATTCTAGCAACCATTCAGAAAAGCTGTTTTTAACCAGATATGGCTGGAATTTATCATCCCTGATAAATTTATCTCACCAGAAGCTCAGTTCTCAGCTATGGGAGTATAAACTTTACCTAGCTTCTCAGTTAATCTAATTGTACACAGAAAAGGCTTTTTCTTTACTTAACGCCTCAGTGGTGGATAGAAAATTTTGGGTAGGGATTTTATACTTAGTACCCAGAATAAATGGAGAGCAATGTGCTGCTGAAGCAGTATGGCAGAATGAAAGGGCATGTGAGTTGGCATGAGAAGAGCCTGTCCTCACCATGCCAGGCTGTATAGTGTTGACAGATGGAGTACTACTGCTGCAAGAGTGAGGTTCTGTCACCTGTGCTCCTGCTGCACAGAACAGGGAGGAAGGAGAAAGGCAGAGCTGGGGTTGCCTTTCCTATGGGAATGGAAAGAGAGGATGGCAAATGATGTCTGTGGGATGAGTATTTTCTTCCCAAAGGACTGCAGCATTCTGTCCTTGGCTGCCTGCAGCCAAGTGCTCACCTCACCTTGCCCTGAGCATTCACTCGTGCAAAAAGCAACATCATATAGCTCATAACTTTGTCCATTCCTGCCTGATTTCCACAGGGAAATCAAAACTCAGCAGACTGCAAGATGAATTCCCTGCCACATTTCAAAACCATACTGTTAACTACAGAAAGACTTAAAAATTCACAGGGGAAAATTTCATATTAGCGTACCCCCATTTTGTATCAGCTGTTTTCATTTTCTTCTTCTAAAAATTGTAGAACAAAGTAGTGATCCAACACTAAAAAAATCAACCAAAATGAATTTTTAATGAAACAATTAGTTTGTGAGAAGATCTAATAAAGGAAAATGTTAGTCCCACATATTAAGTTATCCTGTAAATAGATGAAGTGCTTCACTGAAATCACTTAACAGAAATCTATCCAAATCATTTCACAGAAAAGTTTATTTATTCATTAAAAATACTTATTTTTAATTGTTGTTTTTCTAACAAAGGAATCTGCTTTGCTCAGAGCAGCCAAAGTTATGGCTGAAACTTTGGAAGGTAGAAAACTGACCAATTGTGGCTGAAGCTGAACAGCCTTAGGTTATGAGATGCTGCCACCAGAGAGTCACAGGACCTGGAGTTTTGCTGTCTGGTTGGTGTGGAAGAGAGGAAGATGAGGCAGAAAGATACAGCTCAGCTGGTTAGGGGTCTGTTTATGCACCTGGCAAGCTTTATTTAAGAAATAAAGATAATTATTCTAACATTTGTCAGAACTCTCTAAGGATTTTTCCTTAATTTTTTCCTATTGAAAATTCTCCTATCTCCTAAATCCCAAATTAATTATCTCTTTGCTTGCCAGACCCTGGATGACATGCTTGAGTCTGATTTATTCGATTTGTATTTGTTGCTGAGTTTTTTTCAGCAACACATGCCTCCTATCCATGTTCTGGAGAGCTACCAGTATTGCCTATCATATGCCAAGAAAAGTCAGACAGAATAAAAAGGAAAGAAAAAACACCAACCCCTAATCTCTCTGATTTGGGACTGACTGTGTGAACATATGGAGGTGGGCACATTTCGTGTCTGCATTTTAGAGTTAGCTTTCATCTACCAGTTTGTGACTTTATTCATCTCACAATGTACTCTCAATTTATCAGGAATGCTTCTAAGTTGGCTAGAGACCTAGGAAGGTGAGCATAGCAGACCTGGGACAACATCCCAGCCTTATGAGCTCAGTCAGGTTTTGTTCTTGATAAAGGGAGGAAGGGGCTCTCACCCACCCAGGCTGCCATCCCCTCTTGTTGTGACTGCTCTGCCAGTGGCCTCAGCTGCATCCATTGCCAGGCAGCACAGCGACAAGAGTCTGTGATCAGGAATGGAAGAACTGAGCCAGAGCCTTCAAGCAGCTTTGCCAGCAGGTGAGAAAAGAACACCTTGAGACTTCGTCTTGAAAATTTAGCACAAAGCATTATGAAATGGGGTGTAGGGGTATCTATTTTGGAGACTAGGGAGCAAAAAGCTTACTGTTCTGTGACATGTGCCAGTCAAGAAGCAGAAGTTTTTTTGAAGAGATGACAGATACTTGGATACCTCTGCCTGGATAATAAAACTTCCGAGTGTACCAGTGCCAATGATTCAGCTACAACAAAACAGAACTTCAACTTCTTAAAAAAGAAGGCAGGGGGAAGGGTGTAAGAAAAGAGTTTGTAGGATAGGGGAATAAAGAGCATAAATCTCCTTGATATTTAAGTGAAAATAAGCACCAGCCCAGAACACCTAGTAAACACATCAATTGAAATTCATTTTAATATAGATAGGAGTGGCCATTGCTTCTTTTTTGCAACTTGTTGGTTTATAATTCCTCAGTTTTCTTCCGTATCTCTTTCTAAAGGCTCACATCCCCTTTCAGCTGCTCCAAATCACAGTGAGGTTAAAACAGTAGCAGCTGTTTATTACATGCTGAGAGCACAGGTGTGTTTCAGTTCCAGCAGTGACACAGGGTAACATCCCAGCCTGAAAGAAATGGATTTACTGAGTGCTGGCAGGAGATTGAAGGGGGAGGTGGAGGCTGTACATATGTAAAAGAGGGTGATCAGAACAGACATCTGCCGTTTTTATATAGAGCATGGCATCTGAAAAAAGCAAGATAATGCAATTTATCTTAGGATATCAGTTCTGAAGAGCAGGAGCTCTTAAGAACTCCCATCTTAAACAATAAATGCAAACAGTGCTCTCAAAAAAAAACCAACCTACTTTTGCCTTCCTTATCATCACAACTTGTGCCTTGGAGAGGTGAAAAGCAAGGATGGTAGCCAAGCAACAATAAATAATCTTTAAGACTCCTTCTGTCTTCAAAGCAAAACACAGCCTCATCCCACTCCACACCACTCCTCCTTTGTCAGCGCAAGCATCACGCACACAAGCATGAGCCTCCGTGGATTTCTGTGCCTCCAAAGCAAGTAAACAAGATTTATGAACAGATTAAGCTCTTCTAGCATGTTTAGAAATTCTTCCTTTCATCAGAATACAGCAAGGATGACAAGTGAACTGCTAGAAAACAGTCTGGTCACAATTTTAAATAATTGTAGACAAAATTTTGGGGTGGATTTGTGCATGTTTCCCCTGTGCAACAAAGCTAGACTGTGCAATTAATTGACTTGGTGGTTACTAGAAAGAAACACATTTCAATAAATACAGAAAGGTTAGACTCTCAATAGAGAAAGGTCTTGACACTGTGAAACTTTGAGTTTTAGACTTGAATTCTATTCAGTAATTAAAACAAGGCATGGTGGTAAGTCTTCAGAAAAGCCAGGTACATTCCCTCCTTACATTCTCTCTTTCTTTCCATCTGGAAGAGTGAAATCAAGGTACAAGCAAAGGTACAAAGCATTTTCAGATGCTCGTTTATCAGAAATCAACATTTTTTTGCTCAGCTCTGGTGTAGTCTCACTCCTGCTTATCCACACAGGGGTGCTTGGCTTTGCAGCAGGCTCTGGTCCTGGCACTGTTTTAAAAAACTGTCTAACTGAAATAGCTTCAGAGGGGTTGTGGAGTATTATCCATTACCTCTTGGTTTGCCAAACAGAAACACAAGTTATTTCCTATGTAACTGGCTGCCCTAAGCCATTAGTGCTGTTTGGCAAGCTGCTTTTCTTTCCCTCTCCTTGTGACCTTGATAGCACAGCTCAAGCAAAAGCTTTAGGAAAAGAGAGTTGTCTTCTCCTGCCTGACTTCCCCATTTGCAACTTGGAAAGCAACAAAGATCTGAATTGCAAATGGTATTGAGAACTGCTGTGAAGAGAAGCCCATTCCTGTAGATAAGTGCATGCGCACACACACAAAAGTCTAACTGCTAAGTAGTTCACATACTATAAATATTATTTTGCCACTGCAGATGTGGGAACACTAAGTTGTTTAATTACATCTTGACATCTGCTGCTCTGTAATAAAGTAAGAAAGGATGGAATTCTGTTAATTGATGTACAGTCTGGGTTATGCTTGGCTCAACAGTTTGCCACAATGATTTTATCAATTACTGTTTGGCATTTTCCTTCTCCCACAATTCACATGTATGTCACAACATATTCAGTAGGTAATTATAACAGGAACATCAAAAGAAAAGCACCTAAGATGAATGTGTTGTTCACACCATTTTAGTCAAACCAAATAAATGTTGTTGGGAGAAATCTAACACAACTGGCATTTTTTCTTACTTAAATCCTCTTCCAAAGGGCTGATGCATCTTTTTGCAGGAAGTGAACAGAGAAAATGTTGATGAATGGCAAGTTAGCAACTGAATTTAACTAGAGATGTATAATTTGTTATTGTCAGATAAGCAGCTTTTCTGAAGTCATATTCCAGAATCACACACAATCACAGAATGGCCAGGGTTGGAAGGGACCTCAAGGATCATGAATCTCCAACCCCCCTGCCACACGCAGGGCCACCAACCTCCTCATTTAATACCAGCCCAGGCTGCCTAGGGCCCCATCCAACCTGGCCTTGAACACCTCCAGGGATGGACGGGGCATCCACAGCCTCTCTGGGCAGCTGTTCCAGCACCTCACCACTCTCTCTGTAAAGAACTTCCCCCTGACATCCAACCTAAATCTTCCCTCCCTCAGCTTAAAACCATTTCCCCTTGTCCTGCTGTTATCTACCCTTTCAACAGCAGGACGGTGGCCATATCCAACCTAAAGATGACCTCAGATCACCACTTGTAAGATATCTCATGTGAAATATCACTTAACCTTCAGAGATGAGAAAAAAATTACAACTAGTTGATACTGGTGTGTAGATTCCATGGTGCAAATTCCATAAGACATAACCTGTCGCTGTTGTGCCTCAATCCACCTAAATTGATTTTACAAAAGCTGTGTGGCAAGCTTCTGGCACATAGCAGTTCTCTCTGATTAGATACAGTCTACCATGGCATTGTTTCTTATTCCTTTGCAGTTGTCTCTTTGTAACATTTTGCAATGGGAAAACAACTCATGGTGAATAATTTACTTGAAAAATTGAGGCAATACAAACAACACAGGGACACAAGTGTGTCTTTTGGGATCAAATAGGAGAACTGGGGCATAAATACATCTCTGTGCAGGAAATCTGTTTACAGACCTGTAAGTGTGCTCATTATTTGAAAGTATATGATGTTCAATGCTATTTGCTATGATTTAACAACAGTACAATCTTTATAAATCAGAGAAGTGAGAAAGTTGACTATATGCATTCATTGAGAATGCAACAGAATTAAATTATTACTGTCACTGGAATACCTGTGTATCAGTTCAAAATCTAGACAGGGCTCTAAAAGTCTGTGTAATGATGCTGATGCCAAAGAAGCATTTAAGGATTTTATAGGCAGTTCTGTGCTAACTTTGAACCTGCTGCTGTAAGAGTGCAAGGAGCAGCTGAGGGAACTGGGATGATTCAGTCTAGAGAAGAGGATGCTCTGAGGAGACTTCATTGCTCTCTACAAGTGCCTGACAGGAGATTGTGGCGAGGTGAGGGGTCAGCCTCTTACCCCAGGTAACAGTGATAGGATGAGAGGGAATGGCCTCTAGGGGATTGCTCTAGGGGAGGCTCAGGTTGGGTATTAGGAAATAATTTCTTCTCAGAAAGAGCAGCGATGCAGTGGCTCAGGCTGCAGGTCAGGTATTAAGAAATCATTTCTTCTCAGAATGAGCAGTGATGCAGTGGCACAGGCTGCCCAGGGAGATGGTGGGGTCAGCAACCCTGGGGTTGTTCCAGAACTGTGGAGATGTGGCATTGAGGGATGTGATAAGTAGGCATAGTGGGGGTAGGCTGGGGTTGGGCTGGATGATTATGGCAGTCTTATCCAGCCTTAATGGTTCTGTAATTCTGTGACAGCATGGCTGAGGATGTGCTGAGCACAAAATGTGCTGGAGCTCATTGTAAATACTTGCTTAGCCCAAGTTAGCTCATGTACATAGTAGCCTCTCGTTACCAACACTCAGGCCAAAACTGGAAATTGCTGAGCACAGTATGAGCATTAGTCAGAAGAAAGAAGCAATTTTGTGAGAATAAGGAGATCGGAGGATATAACTAACTTTTCATACTCTCCAAGAGGTAATTTTTTTTTGGATGGTGAAATACATCTCAGACTCAGGCAATTTTATCTGATTGCAGTGTTTCCCCTTTCCTTTATTGCCATAGACATGTACCGGTGGGAGCTGACAGTGACTCATTCTCTAGGCTGCAATGAGCAGAGGAATTGTTTCATTTTCTTTTGTATGACTAATACAGAAGAAAAAGACCATTAGTGCAATTAATGCCCACTCATATCTACTATCCTTAAAAAAAGTCTTCCGAAAATAATGAGGAAACAGTCTTTGAGTCAAACGTTATCTTCAGCTCCAAAATGTCTGTCTGGTATCTGCAGTGGAAGACTTACCCAAACTCTGAATCTGAAGGCATTACTTGCTTGAACTTAAATATCATTGGGTGAGTAAGCTATACATTTTAGTTTTCATGGTTACCTACAAACACACACTCACATATATTATCTTTTTCATAACCAGGAATAATGTATAGTGACTGCAGTTTAAATATAGGGACAAAAGTACCTGGCAGAGAGGCTGATAGGGAGAGAATTCGCAGAGGAGGGTTCTTGCAACAAAATAGAAGATGACCCTCCACTTGTTGGCATCTTAAGCCACCTTTTTTGCTTGTCTTTGGAGTTCATTTTGGAGGTGCGAAGATGACTAAGAAATATCCCTTTTAAGTGTAACAGATGGTACAGATTTTCTGTAAGATGTCTTAAAATGATGATACAGTGATACTGAAAATAAGATGGCTAAATGTTTTTGTACTCATTCCACCAGATAATGATCTCCACAGGTGTAAAAGAACATGAAAATTCAGATATTATACATGCATGAATATCACCAGATATTCGGCTTCGTGCTAGATCTTATACTTTTTTAAGGCACTACAGACATGAAAAGTCACACATTTGGCTCTGGTGAACAAGAATCTATGTATAGAGAAATGCAGTATATCAGGGGATGCTTATCACTGTAGTAAAAAACAGTATCTGTTGTACTGTGAGCCTCCCAGGATTTCCCAAGACCATACTGTACCAGGAAGAAGAATCAGGAAGATAAATGGCAAAGACACTTCGCCCCATCCTACTGCAAAGCGGTCTGAGCAGCTCAGCTTCTACTTAAAGCCATAAAGCTTAAAGCACATTCCTGATTTGAAAAAGTACACTGCAATTTAAGTGAAGAAAGAGCCTAGCTCTCTGGCAGAGCTGGCTACAAGCACCTTTCCACCCTCGTACATCATCCTTTCATTTTCATGCAGGAGTAATGAAAGGACCAGACTCCTATATCATTTCTGTGTGTATTCTCAACAATGTAGGTTGCTCTGAAAGTAGTGCCTGCTATTTATTTCCAAAGAAACTACAACAGATGTAAAATGCATAGCTAATGGTGGTGACTATGCTGAAAAAACAGCGCTGTGTAGCTGAGAATTTGCTCTATCAAATGGTGTTATTTTGCTCTTGATATCTGTTGTCATTTCCATGGAAATGAATAGCAGGTATTAGTTAGTTACTTTCTGGGTAACTAACATACATGCATAGAATAGAGTCATAGAATCCCTAGTTGGAAGGGACCCATAAGGACATTGAGTCTAACTCTTGGCTCCACACAGGTCTACCCAAAATTCAAACCATATGTCTGAAAGTGTTGTCCAAAAGCTCCTTAAACTGCAGCAAGCTCAGTGCCATGCTCACTGACCTGGGGAGGGTGTTCCAGCACCAGCCTCTTGGTGAAGAACCTTTTCTTGATATCCAGCGCGAACCTCCCCTGAACATTGTGACTGCATGATAGATAATTTAATTTGGCTATTAAGGAAAAAATATCTTATATTAATTTACTATTTTCTGAAGTCTAAAGGTGGATTCCACTGTTGTTTTCTATGAGATTTTAACATGAGTGAAATGATTGGGAAGAAAACACATTTTTAATCTCCTTGAATCAAAATTTAATAATTTTTTGACCAATTTTGATCCATTTTGACCAATCCAAACTCCATTTTGACCAATAGATTCCAACAGGATGAAGCAATCCAGGTTAAAAAAAAAAAAAAAAAAAGGCAAACTAAAACAAGTCTGAAATTGAGTAATTCCTGAAACGGATGATAGTGTTTACGCTGACTACAAATGTTATGTGGCAGTTATGAAAAGGCTTAAATCTTGTATCTCCTCACAGGTATGTAATACCTGGAATACGACTAGTTTCATTCTGTTAAGACTCTAGAAACAATAGTGCATATTGGAATTAGCATTTTATATGATATCTTTAAGTGAAATCTCCACTTGAATGCTCTAAGCATTGCCACTCTGAAAAACAGCATTAAGATTGAAAGCACAGGCAATGCTTGGTGAATTGGTTCCTTCATTCAATGGGGTTGTGGACCTGCACTGTGGATGCTACAGAATCAATAAGTTCCCAGTGGTTAAGTAAGTTAGTGAGAGAGCTGAACTTCAATTACACAAAGAGCTGTTTGAAGAAGGTGATGTGTTTTCCCACCAAGTAGCAGAGACAGAAAAGGGAAATCATTAATGACATAAACCACATGAAATTTGACTTATGTGAAAACAGCTGCTCAACTTCTCAAAAACTATAACACATGTTGCAAGGACAGTGAAAAACTGATTCAAAAATCCCAATTCTGTCTCTCAGAAAGTACCTTTCTTTTCTGACTGCCTGATTTGATTTTTATAATGCCTTGGAGATGATGGCCTTCCTAATCTAGAGCTAATACATGAATCCTGAAAGGTAAATGTATTTTCGGTATTCATAGTTTTCATTTACTCATTCATTCAACAAAAAGGGAATGGAGTTTCATTATATCTTTTTATATCATCTTATCACTGTCCTTCTGTGTCTTCCTTTGGTAAAGATAAGTCATATGATGGAAGAAAAAAAGTCTTAAATTACCACTTTTATATTAATAACAACAAGTGCTCGAAAAGTGTAGTCTTATATGCCGTAAACCACATTTTCCCATGTATACATCTTCTCAGGATGTGAGCAATCAGAATAACTTACAAAAAGTAAACACTTTTATACATACTTTATCCAGTGACAACGATCAGGTGAAAGTACATAGGAACTGAAATCAATGAAAAAAAGACACGTTTAAAAAAAAAAAAGCCAAAAAAGGAGGTATTATTTCCAACTAATGATTCAGTCATATGTACTTGAAATTAGCATTCAGAAAAACAAACAAACAAACAACAAACCCACAGAAATCAACATGAAGCGCTGCTGCTTCTGGTTTATTTGAAATGCTCTAAGGCAAAAAAAAAAAAATATCCAAACCCACCTCCTTTCAGTGATGGTCACTTGAAGAAGAAACTCAAGTTGCAAAATGAGAACAGAATGTACAGAGAAAGCCAATTCAGGATTTTTTTAAAATAATACAAAGAAATTATGTACAGAATTACTTACTCCACTTTAGTACCTAGTGCAGTCTGAAGCAGCCATTTGTTAGAAGTGGAGAAATGCAGCAGTATTCTGCTATTCATTTCACACCTCACATTACATCATGTTATTTCGGAGTAAAACCAAGCAAGCAGAAGAATAACAAAAACTATTTTTCCTAAGTATGCAGAACTAATAGAGAGAGTTATGAAAGCTTTTGCAGTGCTTTCTTTTTGTAGGGCTTCTGAAAAGAATAAAAGAAATATTTTTTTCACCATTTAACCATTGATTAACACTCAAAATGTCATGTCTGTGGTGGTCTCAAGCTCTCAGTGGTCTCCAAGAGAAGAGAGAAAAGGTTTTCTCTTTAGTTCTTGCCACCAATGCTCACGATGTTGGCCTAACAGGAGACACCACAATTGAATGAATGCTTTTCTTCAGACTAAGAAGAGGATTTTGTAAGTTGACACCACTGGCAAATGCCTCTACCAGCTCCTTCCAGAGCTTTGCAGAAGAGAACATGAGCAGAAGAGCAGTGCCTAAAACTCTGGGCTGAAGTGCCGGCAGAGGTGCCCAGCTACCATCTTGAATCATGACACTGCAGCAGAAAACAGAGCCGTCCCGCAAGCAGCAAGCCTGTGTTTTCACGACATCCTGTTCTCTGGCTTGTCTGCCAAGACTATGAATAACCTTTAAGGCCAATGCAATTAAGCCATTTCTTGGAAAGCCTTGCTGTGCTTCACTGCACTAAGCCAAGTTTAGGCTATATCTGAGCTGCATTTGGGAGCACATGTGTTGTAGTAATCTGTCAGGGCAATACATTGGCAGCAGTGGGAGACATTTTATTTTATACAATTGCTAGTGCAGTAGAGGCATATTCATCTGCACATAAGTAGACTTTATAGTTATTCACATTAGGGGCAAATTTTCAAAGAGTTGCTAAGGTTTTTGGCCAGGTATGACAAGGCTTTTATTGGGAACTGCATGTGTTAAACTAAGCAATGTGCCGTGAGAAACATCCATATGTTTTCTTTTTCTGGCTCAGGAACGTCTCTTTTTTTCCCCTGTTTTTAAGGCAGTGAGTGCAACTGACAGACTGAAAGCTGTGCCAAGAACTGGGGAAGCTCTGTGCCCCTAAGGATGCTCTCAGCCCAGGAGTGCTCTGGCTGTGGGTGTTGGGTCACCCAGCAATGGGACAAGGCCAGAGGTGGAGGAGTCAGGGCCAAAAAGGGATGCTCACAGCTAATCCACCTCCCTCCTCCCCAAGCATGCTAAATTCACCCCCCAAAAAATCATATTTTCAGATCATTTTCCTTTCAAATTTGTATGCTTGAAAAGAAGTCTAAGCTGATACTGAAATGTTTTTTTTCCAAGCTGGATGGCTCAGCATCAACAAAACAAGAGTATCTGTTTCACGCTAGGCCCTTTGGTACTCCTGCTGGCTTCAGTGCAGCAGCAACTCTTGCAGCTTCAATATCCTGTTGCATTCTAAGCCAGAAAAGGACTGGAGGACAGGCTATGTCCTCTTGAACCACATATAGCAGAACAGCCACCAGCACAAGCTCAGGAAGTTTATGCTGCTGCCCAGCATTCCAAGTTTTCCCTGATTATTGGCACACTGTAAATGAATAAATTCAATATTTTTTCTTGTGACTTTTCCTTTAATAATAATCAGAAAATATTTTAATGTTAATATTTATAAAAGCATTAAGATTATTATTTACAACATTATTTACAACATTATTATCTGTCTGTAATTAAACGCACATTTTGCAGTTCGGAATTCAAATTGTCCTCCTAAACATATGAAAGCCTTCTCATAACAGAAAAACACTGTTTAGGAGATGTTTAACAAATTTTTATGCTTCTTAAAAGAAAGTGCTCATTACTTCATGTATTGGGGTAGAAGCTGTATTTGCAGAAAAAGGACAATACACCATCCAAGGAGCTAACTGCATGCGTTAATTACTGTTTAACATGAGTAAAGACTCTGCTCCGGGCGATTTTCACCCAGCATTTGGAAGAACAGTTCAGTTTCAATCATAATCAAATGAGGCATTATGTAAAATCACACCACAGCAACTGCAAGCTCAGTGCAGTATGCATGCTGCCTTTAAAAATAGGTTGGGACATGGGTAGGAAAATTATTTTTCATACTGAAACCATACATAGAGGAGAAATTGAAGCCTCTATACCCTTGTAAAGTAGTTTTGCCATTGGAAAGCTAGATAACAGTGTGAAAACATCAATAGAGAGTTCGATATAGCTGGACTGCTGGAAGAAATAAATGAATGTAATCCACTTTTCAAAGGGCACTGCTGTAAAGAAATACCACAGATTTAAAAATAAAGTTTTGCTGGCACTGGATTTGATCTCTGGTCTACTCTTGAGAAGTCAGTAGCTTCAGTAATGGTCTTAAACTGGAAGAAAGTTCACTCCTTCCTCTCCTGCATCCTAACAGCAAAGAGCTGGCAACATAAGTGATCAACAGACACAATTCCTTATGCTAGTATACTTTATATCAATTTATTTTCTTTGTCCCTGAACTGTTCTACTCGGTATGTGCTATCCTGTGCCAACTGGTTTATCGTTTCAGATCCAGCTGAAATGCTGTCTTGATCATTCCTATGCAGCACTGCATATTTTGTTCATGCAGGCTCTGGTTTTGTGTTGCTTTCTCTCCTTTTGAGCCTCTCATCATGCAGACAGAGCTCACTTTGCTTTGAGTGGCAGTGTCCCACTCCTCACCTGTGACATACATCCCTGGTCCCCACCTACCTCAGCAACAAAAGGAGTGCCTGTTCCTTCCCCCTAGGGCTTGTACAGAGCACTGCAGTGCTGAGAGATCTCCATCTCCTCTCAGCAGTGAAGAATGGCAAGAAAAAAAGCTTGTTTCCTTCCAGTAGCAGACTGTTGATGAGAAAGAAAGGCAAGGCCGCAGCACAGTCTTTCATTTGCTGCAAAGCTATTGTTGCTTACTTCCAAACACAGAAGGGTTTCTCTAAGCAGCTGCAGTTAAAGTGTTGGCCATGATGTGGGATATCAAACCTGTCAGGCAGGACACAGGATTCCACAATTATCTTAAGTGTGTGACTAAGAGAAAAACGTTTGTTTGGTTAGGGTTTTTTTGAGAAAGATTTTGGCGTACGTACAAATACATGTGATATATAAAGCAAAGCAGGTCTTTGCTAAGGTCATCTATTCTCTCACACACCATTTCACAAGAGCTAGACCACTTTGGATTTAGGAGTCTAGATACGCTCCACACCCAAATAATGACTCCAACAGCCTATGGTTAAGACATACCTACAGTAATAAAGCAACTGGATGAAAATAAATAAAATAGGGGCTGCATGCACAGCTTCAGGCCGAACGGTAGTGTTGTATCCCATCTCCTCATTTCAATTCAATACTAACCAAAGCACGACAATGTTTACCTTCGTCTGATCTTTAATTCCCTACATTTATGTGGAATCATGTGCAGACGCTCTGGAAACCAGCCTGGAAAAGCCTGGCATTTTAATTGATCCCAGAGCCTGGCAGCCCCTGCTGCTGCGGGCTGTGCGGCCGGCCCTCGAGCAGCCGCGCGGTTGCCTAGCCACGGCTGCACGAGCTGGATCAGTCCAGGGAGGAACTAACCAATCAATTTTTTAATTTCCCTGTGTAAACAGCAGCAAATCAGAACGGGTTTTGAAATCTCATTAGTGGGAAGTGAGACTCATTGTGCGCATTTTAACATGTGTCTTAACTGTATGCGGTGGCTTGCAGCCAGAAATTAGAATGGCGTGCTTCACAGCTCGCTTCAGAAAACAAGATGAATATATCATGCTGAATTTTGAGTGCTTTCTGAAAATATAAAAACATGCAACTCTTTGTATTCCCCTATCACTTCTATCTACACACCTTGCAGGAAAATGACTCTTGGGCTTTTAAGAGGAAAATATAAATTTGCTTCACTTGTTCCCAAAAGAACTCAATTTGGCACAATGAAAATATTAACCACAGATATCAGAATTCAGAAATGAATTAATATTTTCAGTCATCACAAAAAGACAGAAGTTCTAGCTGTGTTCAAATTCATGCAAGTTTTGCCATGAGAGGAGAAGAGAGGGGAAAAAAACAAAGAAGGAAGAGAAGGGTGAATAGCATTCATGAAATTCTAAGCCCGTCACCATGAGTGAGGCAAATCTGCCCTGAATAATTCAGGCCCAGCAGTGCTCTTGGGAGGTAATATAGATCTAACTCTTACACTGTTTAAAGTACAAACACAGTCTATGGGCACTGACCCATTCTGGCCATTATCACGTCCCATCTGGCATGTTCAAACACTGCTGCACTTCAAAATATTGTGCTTTTTAAATTTTTTTAATTTTTTTTTTTTTGTTTTTATCAGAATAGACAAAATACTCTCTGTTAAGGCCTTTGGAATGCTGAGAGTCACATCTGTGAACCTCCTGATGAACTGCTTTCCTGTAAGGGTAAAGCAAGAATCGCTTGGGTCTGAAGGCTGGCAATAGAAGAGGACAGGAAAGGGCCAAACGACTTCACTGGAGCACCAAATATCTCACTGCCCTTCCTCACACGCAGGCAAGCTCGCAGCATATTACAGCTCATCCAATGACTTCACCTCACACTCCATCACAAGCCTCAGTGCAGATGTCTCCAGATGAAAAGAAAACACATAAAAAAACCACTCATGAGCCAGCAAGAATTCAAAGAATTCCAGGAGCTGAGAGCCAATGCAGAAGTTGAGGTGCAAGGCAAATCGTCAGTTTCTGCATAGCTAGAAGTTCTGTTTTATTAATATCCAGTGCCAGCCAAAAATGCAAGTTTTTCAAGTCCTTCAGAAGTAAGGATAGATTTGATTAAAAAACTACAAATGAACGTCATTTTAAATAATGCCCCACAGGGTGTGAATTTTAGCTATAAAACCCAATCTCAAACTTTTTCTTGAAAATTGAGTTATTAAAGGCCTTAAACTATTCATTCTTACATATAGAGATTTGTACTCATCTAACTGAAAATGAAATGTGGCCTAACAAGAGCAAGTAAGAGCTAATAAATGGACCCAAAAGTCTTCTCTGTAAATTACTGTTTTTGCAGAAAGAATGCTGCTTATCACAGACTCAAATTTTTTGCTAAATCTGACAGATAAGCCTTATTAGTTTACAAGTAGTTGTGCACATCTGATTTTTACATCAAAAAGTAAATGAAACCAGTAGTTGTCAGAACCTTTGTTGTTATCAGTATGCCCAACACATACTAGCATTTGTATGTTCCAAATGGTAAAAGAGCAAATATGGAAAGATGGTATTCTCCATGAACTACCAAGGTCTGCTGTCTCCAGAAGACCTACCAAAGGCTGAATGTGAGTTGTGCAATTGCAGAGTTTATTAAAGGGAGGTTCTCAAATCCAGCACAGTGACACAAAATCCCAACAGCACAACCCGTGAGTCCCAAATGAAAGGCCAGCAGGGACAAAATATTGCTTCCTTGAGTGCTTCTTTTCTCATTTTGGCTAGTGGGAATAGTTCATGAAGACCATATGGCCCTGGAAGATTTTGATAAAACTTTTGCTATCTGTCCCTATGTGACATTCTGGGACTTCTTTTCCATTTACAGACCTGCACTCAGTGCCATGAAGCTCGAAGACCTATCAAAGGAATTAGAGATCCTTTAGAAGCCAGAATTTATTCACTCTGGCAGCAAGGAGTTCCTTCCATGGAGATTCCCCCTCTGCTTGGCCATTGCCCCCTTCTGTCACACGGAACAACACATCTTAGTCTGAAGTACTTTAAACTGACCTAGAGAATCTAACCAGTCTCTGACATTCATAGTTGTATTTTGTGTTTAAAGTAGTGATCTGAATAAGCTAAAATTATCATGATAATCATGATCTGTTTTTCATAATGAAAAACAAACAAACAACAACAACAAAAAACACTAGAGCTAAAGGTAAAAAGCATATTATTTACAAAAAAAAAACACTAGAGCTAAAGGTAAAAAGCATATTATTTACAAGTTGGCATAATTTTTCACTAACTTTTCACTAATTGTCATGGCAAAAAGTGAAGCTTAAATGATATTTCATAATATGTACTATTTTTTACTTCGTTTTAAATAAAAATGCTTTTTGGTGTCTTATGCTATTACAGAACAAAATGGGTATTTGCTTTACTTGCCCAGCAGCAGTGAAAATGCCCTGAGTAAAATTCCTTTGGAAAGAAAGAAAAGAAAAATTACTAAGCATTAGCAATAATCAGCAAAATCCTTTTGTCTTGAGGACTTAGCTTTGCTTCACCATACACAGAAACAGATTTGGCTATGAAGGTCACCAAACAGTTCTTTATCCAATGTAATGTAAAAATAGCATGTTTATAAACACAGCTTGTCCTTCTATCTCAGCCATTGTTCATAGAGAATGGGAAAAGCAAAGGAAAGAATGAAAGGATAATTCAGTCACAGTAGTCTGTTATGTCCTTGACCTCTTTGTTCTGGCCTCCATTCAGATCTCCAACTTGGAGACAAAATGGCATCAATTCCTTTTAGAGATTTACATCCCATAGGAAAAAATAGACTTGCTCCTCTATTGTTTAGAAGATGTATGACTTCTACAGTCTTCAATCACTATCAACTTAAACTGGCTTTCCATTACTAATTCAGGTGAGAACAGTTTCCTAGGAAGGCCAGGAAAAATATCTGTTTTTTCAGATAGCTTTCTTGGAATTCTGGGAGTTGCTGTTAAAATTAAAATAGAAACTTTTAGGTTGAAAATTATTTCAAAGAAAATAGGTACCCACATGCTAGCACTTTTTTTTTTTTTTTTCCTTTAAAAGTATTCTTTTACAGTGAATGGAAGAGGAGATAAAAATATCTTTTACTCAGAGATCACATAGATGTCACAGTTCAGGCATATATTCTATCATCGTTTAAATAGCACAAAAACTGCTGGTAGTCTTAATCAGTTCTAAAACTTACAATCGAATACTTACTAAGAATATTAAAGCAGGATTTTCCTTTTAAAAGATTTTTTTTTTCCAAACATTCATCTTGTTAGATCTGAGGTGTTATAATGAGGGGCAAACCAAAGTAATTTTCTTAAGAATTCAAACTTTTGCAGCAGATTGAAGGACTCTAAAATAAACTTATCTTTCCTATTACAAGTGCAGCCATCTTTCTTCTCTCCATCACCACTTCTTCACACCAAATGGATTTTCCACTTCTTCACCTTTTTGTCTCAACTTAAACGTTAATTTTCCTCCCATTTCATTGTGTGCAACCAGAGAGGTGAAATAATTGTGGATGTTCCCCTTTTTTCACTCTGGTAAATAACAGGGTTCTTTTCATGCTGACAACATGCTCCAAAAAGCCAGACTTTACTTGTTTTAGCAGACATTTGCTTTTTAAAACTCTCAGAGGGCCTGACCATATGTTCAGCTCACATTCATACAGCCTGGTTAATTTAACCCTTTAGGGCCTCATTACTAGCTTGAGAAAATACGTTTCATAAGTGTATCAGGATTGTAAATGTAATTCCATAAAACAAATTTTCAGTATTAGGACACTCAATCTAGGTTTTCTGTTTAAAATACATTTTATTTTATAGAAATCACACAGTAACTCAGGCCAGAGACGAAGAAGAAATCCATTTAAGTCATCTCTCAAAAACAATGGAGATCCCTTCCAGCTTTGACAAGGTGACACTGGAAAATGAACACTCAAAAAGTATTTTAATTGATCTTTTGGTAGAAGTTGCCTTTCTCATAATGATGTATTAGATTAGTATTTACAGATGTTCTCAATAGCAGCTTTTCTTGTGCCTCTCCAGACCATTCACATGCTCTGGAACAGCCAGACTCTCCAGAGACAAGGAAGGAAAGTGGTGATTCCTGTTAAAAGTGCAGGGAAAACAATGGCACTAAGGCTGTCCCTACTTTTATGGTTCTGAGACAAAGGGAGGACTTGGCTAATGAGCAATACTAAAATATTTAGCATTTCCTGAGCTTCTCTTTTCTACATGGAAAACTTTTTGGGCTCCATTTGGACAATGGAGAGTTGGGACTATGTGGACTGGAGGAAGGTCATATGGAACATCCATGTCAGGTTCAGCATAGACTGAATTAGACAGTACAGTTACTTCCCTCTGCATGACTGCCATATTGCCAGAAGTGGGATTCTCCACTTGTGAGAATATGTTGATGGGCACAAACTTCATGTGATGCTGAAGCTGATCACACTGGGGCTGAGCCTTCCCAGTGCACTCAGCCTTCTCCTTCAGTTTTTTCTTTCTGCATGCAACTGGAAAAAAGATTTAGCTAACAGCAAATGCTTGAGAAATCGTCTCCTTTTCTAAGTTTATTTGTTCATAAGCAAATGACATTGCCATATGCAGTTAAAGATAATCACTGCTTGTTACTACTTTCAGCAGCAACTGCAGTACAACAGGTTCCACAAGACATTGCTCCCCAGAAGGGTGAGGGCGCACAAGTGGAGAACGTGTTGTCCCCAGCAAGAATGCAGATCAGGTAGGCACAGACCCGAACAACATCAGTCCTGATAAAAAGACTGGAACCAGCAAAAAGCTCGTGTTTAGCATCATGCTCCAAATTATCGAGACAAAACCAAACCTGTAAGCACCTAAAGCAGCTGTTCAATAAAAATGCAATTCCTACCCCTTAGTAGGGACAGTAGCATAAGCTGCTGTATCAATTTCTGGGAAATGCTTCTATAGGCTTTTTTGTTAGACATTTATTTTATGAAATTAGAAAAAGAAAAAGAAAATATTCTTAACTCTGTCAATGTCACTACTAAGTGGAAAGGAGAAAGCTTACTCCATAGAAATTTCTGCTTTCAGAAATCAAACTTCATCTGAAAGATTCATTTTCTGGTCTGTTTCCTGGTTTTCTAGCAACCAGGTGACAAAGACCAGGAATGCGTGCAGGTTGCATTTCTGTTTCTTGCACATTTCTATTCACTGACCTAATCCTCAACACAGCTATGTAATCAGGAAAGCATACTGCTTTCCAGATTGTTTTCATGGTGATTGTAGAAATGCACGACAAAGATCTGACCCCAGCAGCTCAAACAGAAGTCCAAGCGCTCTAATTACAAGATGCTCAGGTTTCTTTTGTGTTCCCCTCCCCCCACGAGCCACAGGAGAAACGAGATGAGATGGCATTTGGGTCTCTATTTCTACCACAATTTGGGAGACTTTACTCCCTCTCCTCCTAAATTGCTGTACTGGTGGGAGTACACATACACACTTTGAAACCAAATCAACTCAGTACTTGTTTCCTCACTAGTGAGGCAAAGGGCCAAGGAAGGCTAGGCTCCTAATTGAGGTGCTGCATACAGCTTCTTAAAATTCTGTAGCAGGAATACCACCCCAAATTCTCCCTGAGGTCAGGAAGATTCTGGAGTGCTTTGCACCCAGCTCCACGTTGGAGGCAGAATTCACAGGGTGCTCAGAGAACAGGCAAAGCACAGGGAGACAAAGTGCAGGAGAATGCTCAAAGCATTTCAGTATCGTTTTCACGGTATGCATAAAACTAAGGAAAAGAGATGCTAGCTTGGTCAAAACAATTTATAAAGACAGCAGCTTTTTCAGAACTCTTTATACAAAAGTAATTCAGTTATTTTCATGTTCACTTATTTCAAAGTGTCACGGTTCTTTAACAGAGTCTAGATTAGTAACAATTGCATTGGAAATTTATGTCTGAAACAGAATAAAATATTCTCAGTGTTGCAACATAATCACGTTTAGTAATTGTGGATAAGTCAAGATGAAGTTTAATCATGAAGTGATGCTTTGGTTTCATTGGGTGCATGCATTAACAGAGACTTTAGGATGGATACAAATTTTTGCCATAAAATGTACTCCAAAGACCCATGTATCTGTATGTTTGTGCCTATGTCAAACTACAGCACCATTAACATTGTGGATCGTCCAATAATTCTGCTCTCCCTGTGGACAAGGGCTGTGCAGAAATAATTACTTGGCAATCACATGCACTTCATCACTTCCAAATTAGATTTTAGTAATCCACCGCTTTATTTCCAGAGTAATCAAATTACCACAATGGAGTTTCCTTCACTTTTTTTTCCCACTCTTTCATTTGATATTTATTGCCACAGATGCAAATCGAGTTAAGCAGTCAGGAGATAAACATGATTTGTAGAGAAACAGTTGCATAGCATGTTTTCAAACAAAAATGGAAACGATCCTCCACATCTTCTCTATTCCAGTGTAAACGCATTCCAGGAACCAGCAGTACAAAAAAAGAATGAGAAAGCATTTTCATGGAATACTCTGAGGAGATTTAGATTTTGGAGGAGAAAAAAATATATATTATTACATAGGAATTGCTCTTTTTCTTCTGAACAGTGCTCCTACAGTGAAATTCTGTTAAAAATTTCACTTAGTCACTGTGGAAAACTTTGAGTGACTCCATTTTGATTCTGTGATATCACCTCAATCTTTTGATAGACAACTGGACAGTTATGGAGCAGGGGTTTGGCCCACATTTATCAGGTCATATCTATTCATTACAGTGTCTAATGAAGTTTTTAAATTTAAGCTCTAGTCCTTCCCTGTTGTTGGATAAGGTGTAAGGAGTTGTTTACACAAAAAATTTTTATATCTGCTTTAGCAAATTCCTCATTCAACTTGAGTTGTCTCTTCCATTTGTCTTTCATTGCTTTGTTTTCTTTAATTTCTGCACTAAGGGCTTAATGTTGAACCAAATCTCCTGAAATTAATGTCAAGTCTTGTGGACACTCCTGATCCATACAGCAAGTTGATTTTTATTTTCTCCTTCTTTATGGACTCTATGACAGACTTTATTTTCTATATGTGCAGTTCTGAAATCCATCAGGATTGTCTAACAGTTATTTGTTAGATCATAATGGACCTCCAGGCAATTAGGTACCTACATTTTACTGAATGCTTTGTTATGAATGAATGGGGAACTCCAATGCTAAAATTAAGGTTTTTGGCTCAGGATCAACTGGTGTATATTGGAGCCTAGAATTACATAAAATGTTCTTAGTTACTGATATATTCACAAATAGCTAAGAAAGTAGATAGATCTAAATACTACTACGTAAGTTATTATGAATTCTATGACACATCTAAAAGCAGGGCACTCTCTTGCTGGCTGCTGTGATATAAATTCATTGAAATATCATTATTTCTTTACTTGTAGATGTACTGAACAATGTACCAAGGTAAAATGAAATTCCAGAAAGGAATCTCCTTGATAGGCTAATGGACTTTATTTCTGTAGCAATCAAAAGTGTTTCAAGTAAGAACTACATCTCATTGGCTATTGAAGTAGAACCCTTAAATCTCTTCCAGATTTTTTACAGTATTGCAGAATACTTCATATGGAAGTTTCTTGAGATACTCAGTATTTCTACAGTTTCACAAATCAGGACTGGGGGAATAGCATTTCATATTATTCTCCCATGGCTGTATTAGATTTTTAGCCTACTGGCTGGCCCATCTTAAATCACCCAAAGCCACTTTCCGAGATGCTGTGATATAGCTCCTTTTGAACATGTGCTTGCCAACACTGCTAGGAGCACAGCTTGCTCTAGTTCTCCTGAGTTAGAGGTGACAGAATGGAGCTTGTAGTACTGCAGTCCCTGAGGTCAGCCCTGCCACAGAGTGAGAGGATCAGATATCCATTTAGCGAGGATCTGGAGAATCCTTCTGATGACTAAAGATGACTAAAGAAATGAGACAGCTTCTTTTGAAGCACAAGCTCCCTCTGCGCAGCATTAATTTTATGCTGAAGCTATTTCTTCTCCTTGACACTGAGAAGAAAAGCTTGGATTCACTGAAATCAATGCAAATTTGCTATTGCTTTAAATGGGGTTGTGATTTCATGCTGTTGTGTGTTTTCACTTTCAAGCACAGTTATGTCAGCACTCCTATATAAATTTAGCTTGCAGCTTTACCACTGTGAATGTGGAAAGAAGAAAGTAAGGTCCATCCTAAAATCCTCACTCTTCTTCTCAGTCAGCATCTCTTGCTTTTGGCAGTGATAGCTCTGATCAGATTTTCATCCCTGAGCTCTAATACTGATACAATTGCACTAACTGCCAGTCTGACCAGGAAGAGTTGTCAGAATCATCCCTGATCATATTGATTTCCACCTTGCATTTGCTAAACAAATGCTTGTGCTACAAACAGGAGAGCTCAAAATGTCTATTGGCAGAATGAGCAAGTACATGGAGTTAATGTGGAAGAAAATGGGAAAAAATTGGGATGAGGTGTAAAAGCTTAAGCTCTACGTTCAGTCTGATACACCTAGAAACAAACAGAGCTTTTCTTTCTAGATACGGATATTAGAATGGGTTAAAAGCATGCAGAGGTTCGCGCAGCATGTAATAATACTATTTTAAGGTGAGGGAGGCTGCTACCATCTGCCTGTTACATCTAAACCTTCTGGTGCACTCTAGTGGCTGACCACTGACATGTATAATACTTTTGCTTTGAAAAATCCTAGAAAACAGGACTTTTTGTCTGGATGCAAAAGCAAGTAGTAGGTTCCTGTTCTGCATCTAGCTCCCATTCCCAGGCAGCAGAAGTGAAGAACTCTTCAATAACAGCAGCAGGGAAAGAATCCTGCAAATCCATGTCCAGTAAAGCCCAAGCTCATGCCAGCAAAGAACCATCTGCATCCACATCTAACTGATTCAGCTTCTAAATCTTTCTCTGTTCTGGCTTGGAGCTTGCAGCCTTTCAGATTCCCTTTTATTACCCAGGTATATTAATGTATGGTCAATATACAGGCACATATAGGTGCATGCATGATTATGTGCATACTGCATTTACCAGTACACACCAGGTGTTATCTCATCCAAAGAACTGTAACGCTGGAGAGAGAAAGAAACCCTGTGCACAACCTGATAATTTCCCCAAAATTCAGAAATAAAACTACAAGGAGGAAATTCCAGCTATTTTGAGGAGAGGGTGCTTATGCCTCACATAGCACTATGCCTATGCATGTTGCTCCTTCACACAGAAACCAAGATGCAGCAAGATGAAATGCATTGCCCAAGCTCATTTCACTGCCTAACGGCAAAGTTGAACTAGATCTTCAGTCTCTTGAGTTCCTCTCCAGTGCTTATCCAATGAAGGACCGCTCTCAGCGAAAGCATAAATCTTAGATTGAAAATCTAATGGAAAGATACTTGCGTTCATGTAAACTATATTTACCATAATCACTGCAGTCCTCTCAATCCAAACAGTTCCAAGGTGAGTTTAATTAGAAATTGCCGTGCAGCACAAGATAGATGCTGGTGACTGGGGAGATTATATGACTATACATTAACATCTTTCCCCAAGAGAGTAGTTACATTAGGAAAAAATAAACAGCATTGCCTATCCCAAGCCTTCAGGAGTCAGAGAACTGTTCTCTTTTTCCTAATAAATTTGTTGCTCTTTTCACTTGTTTTCTGGCCGCTGAGTTTTAGGTACCATTTTTCTTCAAAGCACACAGGTTTCTACCTGAAGCTTAACAAACAAACAGAAAATTAATCAAGATATTGTCAGTAACCAAACCTCAAGTAAAGGTCTATGGAAGGTGTGGTTGAACCTTCAGGCATATCAGGGTCTCCTCAATTTTAAAACAACCACTCGCATGTACCCAGCTGAGTTAATCTGTGGTACTCTTAAATATCACAAATGCAATTCTGTACCATCAGTGGTTCCACTGAAGTCAAAGAGATTTTTCAAGACCAAAGTGCTATTTAAACATGGGGAAAAAAATCCTCTTACTCTTAATTGAACACACTATTTCTACTGGTTCTTTTTCCAGAATGCTCATGCATAATCACAAATAGATTTTTCTGATGTATAACTAATACTGAAATCATTTATCAGATGCTGAGAAGCTAAGAATCATTTATTAGAAGGAAGAATCATAAACCCTACTAAATCCATATTGATCTACAGAAGCCTCTAGCTTCAAACCATGCAAGAATTATAACAACAGTGGTCCTACTATGGTCTGAAGAGTCAGATTTGTTACTTCGTGTGATGTGGGGTTAAAAGAATTTCTAATGATCAAAGTATTCCTTACAATAAATAAATAAATAATCAAATGAACAAAAAAAAAACAAAAACAAAAAAAACCTACTGTGCCCTCAACCTTCAGGAAGGTACAATGTATTTCCATGTAGGTCAAAGGAATTTCTTTTTTTCCCCTTAGAAGAGCAAAGACACAAAGTGACTTAGCTGTCACAATGTTCCATCAGAGCGTCATCACCTGGCTTACCAGCATAAAGCTGGAAAAGGAAAAAAGCGTATCATTCATCAAACAGATGAAAGCCTCCACTCTTGAGTTATTCTGCTAAATTGCAGTTATCTGAAATTGCTCCCCCAAGTTCTTTGAGTATATGCAGAGATAAAAGTTTCAAAGCAGTTTATTTCAGATGACTCTTGAATTTAGAAGAGAACAAAATCTGTAACGAGTAACTCAAAGCCTTCAAATTCAAATGGATAATTATTTGCACAATACCTGCCCATGCAACCTATTGTGCTCTGTTGGATAGACAGAGCAAAAAGGAACAGTCTTCAACAGTAGGAATTGAATTACTTTCTTTACTAATATGTTGTCTCCTGTCATCCACATAGCTTGTTACTAGGGAACAGGAAGAGCTGCCTGTGGAGTTTGCTTCACATTCCAGTTCTGAAATATATCTTGGTGCCATCTGGATGTTGCCTACAGATTGGTAGCTATCCAGACTGGTGGGAGAAAGTCAGTTGCTGGTGTTATGCCCACAGTGGCATGAGACAAGCAGCAAGTGCTCTATGCACAGAGAATGAGTAACTGGATGAGTAACTAATACGCCTAAAATCCATTGCCTTTAGAGGATGGGTTTCCAAAACTGCATCGCAGGCTCTGCAAACATTCATACTCTGATAACTTGACAACTAAAGGACACAGAAGTAGGTCTTGCTCATGAAGGAAATGCTTTCATCCTTAGGTATTGACAAGTAAGTGGCTCACAGATTGGACCAAGCAAGGTCAGGGCAGTAGCCATTGCAAAGCACTTAAACACGCTCAGCCATGTTTCAGGGGATAGGTAGAAGAAAGCAGTCAGCCTAAGTTCTGTTGCCCTGTTACCATAATGTCTTTTAACACCATTTCAGGCCAGGGAATGCCCACAGGATACTACTCTGTAAAACAAGTCAGAGTAGGCTAGTACATCAGCTACGTAAAGGAAACAATCTTTGCTTGGTGATTGAGTGCCAGAGAGAAACTCCAAACTGCATGGACAACCTTTGGCTGCATGCCCTAACCACAACTGCCTTGAGCTTCTCCTGTGTGGAAAACATCTCACCATCCATACGTGACAGAAGATGCAAGTAAATACTGAAAAAAATGATTCCCTTTGCTTGAATGACTTAAGGCTTTGAGGTACAGGAGGGAAAAAGCTGATTCCAATTTTTACTCTTAAGCGACTTAAGGAAATAGATTCCAAGAAGCAGTATATTTATGGCAGCAATAAGTGAACATAGTTTGTTTTGTTATTCTGAAAGCACACAACTGTTTTCATTAAAATATACTTTGACTGTGAGCGTAAGGCTGTGGTGACAGATTCAGTGCACTGAATTAATACAAATAGATTAAATCCTCTAGTGTAGATGCAGACTTCTAGAGAATGATCATAGCCACAAAGACAAGGTGCAGATAGCTACTTTTGTATGGAAATACTGGAGCAGAATATAGGAAAGAACATTTGTTTTGAAATAAGAAAAAACAATTTCAGAAGACACCATGCCATCTCCAACAAAAATGAAGTTGAATTCATCATCTATGCATACTCTTCTGCAACAGAAACATGCTTGTTACATGATAATACTGGGATGGTTATTCTTCCATTTTTAAGACATGAGTTCAACAAAGGTGTAAGACTCTGTTTAGCAAAGCAACACTGGCTGGCATGATTTCTGGTTTAGTAACCACTGCTTCACCTCAAAATCCTCCAAACTACATTATTTTCCACTTCATAATGCTTCAGTGCTATCTTTTGATTACTTTTTCATTCCTGAAGTGTTTTCCTTTTGGATTCTAAGTCACAAATTGATAACCTGGATTATTTTCCATTGCAGGTGCTTGCAACAGAAAATGAGAGTCAGCAAAGGATAAAGTAATCCTACTAGACAGGTGACAGGGGAGCATCCTTCTGTTGCTGTGAGAGGAGCAGCGCTGTGGAGAGAGCCAGCAGGGAAAGTGCAGGTGAAGGATCAGATGAACTGAGCTTTTCTGAGATTTCCTGTCTGTGCTTATCTCAAGATCTCTCAGAATGTGGAATAAAAATCAGGAAGGACAGAGAAGAACTGTTTTCTTGGCAAATGTGGAGGAATTTTAACTAGAAACAATAAAAGTCTGTTATGAATATGTTAAGATCTAGGTCAATTCATTTAATTACAAAGACACACTTGTATCTCAGCATAAGCATGGTAAGAAATGCAGAATCTAGAAATTAACAGGGAAAAGAACAATAACAATGTATTTAATAGTGAAAATACATCAATATGCAAAATCAAGCCCTCAAGCTCTGGGGTAGTTGAAGCTTAATGTTTGTTATAGTTACTACCTCTTCTTTCTTTTCTCCCTTCTCCTATCTCAGAGTATTTTTTTCATTGTGGGGCAATTCTAATAACTTGAGAATGCTTTTAGATGAGAAACGTATGACAAGTGCTACAGAAAACAATGCAAGGACTGCTTATAAACTTACATTTCCCAGATAAAAGAATGTAATAATCAATAACAACACAAAGCCATACACGCTGTTCAAACTGATATTGATTGGATAAAATAGGCCACATAATTGCAAAATATGGCTGCATGGTTTGTGAGAAGCACCGGTAAGAAAAACAAAAGGGTTTATTTCCAGCTCTGCCAAACAGTACCGTGACCATTTAGGTCAAAATATTCTGGACAACGTCATTGACTATTCACTTCTCAGGAAATTTCATCTAAGTCTAAACTTCATGAGTCAGTCCAGAACTTTAGGTCCAGAGAGCCTTACATTTTTAGGAAACCTGATTTTAGATTGAATTTATACACTGGGAGTCCCTTCTGAGGTTTATGAGAGGCTCTGATAACCACAGAGGCATGACAAAAACCCATGTGACCTTGCAAAACCTTCCCCAGATTTGTGCTGGGATTTCGTATCTCCAGATGAAACAGCTTTGACAGCAGAGGTTCAATTTGCTCGTTTCCTAATCACAGGTTCTGACACCTTCACCCACCAAGCCGCCATTTTCCTGCTCTACAGCACGGCCTCCCAGAGTAATGGAGAAGGCAGCAACCTGTGCAAGCCTTGTCCCTTATGCACACAAGCTCTTCAACAGAACATTTTGTTCTGATTAAAATGTAAGAATTAGAGATATAAAACCCAAGGGAAATATTCTGAACACATTTATCTTCTCTGCCCTTTCGAGCTACTTCCCTCCTTTCCCAAACTCCCTTTATTTTGGTGTCCCAACTTCCACACTAGTATTTTTATCTTAACTTTCTCTGACTTTTGCTTGTTATAAATTCCACAAATCAATTTATGTTGTGTTTATCGTTGGCATTTCATGACTTCTATTGCATATCTTTAATTTATTAATTAATAACCATTTATACGTGGTTATACTTTTCAACTTGGATTTTTCACTGTCCAGTTTCTCAGATCGTTGTCTCTTCCTCTTGAACACTGTTCAACAATGCAGTATATCTGTCATTATCATTGAAAATGTTTTTGACTACTTGATTCAATAGTTAAATGTTTCCACTAATGGAAACACAGATCTTGTTCGCTAACTTCCTTGCCCTTTGCGAGTAATTCATTAAATTCTCCATTTTAACTAATGTGCCTTATGGGAAACTATTAGCTGAATCTTATAAAACAATTCTCAGTAGGAATCCTCATGATGAATTCATTGTCTAAAGTATATTTTAGATATTTAGTAATTACCTACATGCTGAAATTATGTCTGCGGATCACAGAAGTGACATTTATTTTCAATGACATGATGATCGTGTTCCTAAAACAAATTCCTTACTTTTTTAAATTCAAAAGCCATATCCCACATCCTGCAATATTCTCTTAAGATTTCCCATGCTAGTGAATAGCCATGTTATTAAACTCTTCTACAGTATTCACAGAAAATAAAACCAGAAGATAAGCATAAGAAAACAATCTGATTTTTAGTCACTGAATGTACTTTGCCTTGCTTGCATTCGCTTTAGTAAAACCATTTCTTTCCTAAGCTATGATACAGTCAAAACCTAGAAAGGTAAGTTCATCTTGGTTTTGTGCTCAGTAAGCATTGCAAACTGTCCTTACTAAATTCAGACACGGGTGGCTCACAGTTCCCAAGTTTTACAGGTGAGTATATGCAAACAGTCGTGATGGTTCCCTCAGCAAACAATAATTACCCTTGCAAACGATACAGCACTAATTAGTGTACTTTGTTACTGAAAATTAATTGGAAAAACAGCACTTAGAAGATCTGTAGGGGACAAAAGACCTAAATTTAAAGAAATTACAACAATTCCTACTGCATCTGAAGTGATCTGTTCATATTTTATCACAACATCACGAAACGATTACCATCAATATTACAGCGTCAGGACAACAATATATTCTGGAAGTAACAAACATAACGTGCACTAAGCCAACTTTTGAATTGAAATATTTTAGCCATTTCAAAGCTCTACCAGCTATCTTTTGAGTTGTGCTACTTGCAAATATCTTAGATTTCTTTAATAAGCAAGCAGACAATGATAGAAGAGTATGACTTGAAATTACCTTTCTGCACTGCTCAGTAACTACAACATAGCTTAAGATATTAAAACCATTTGGGGCTTTAAAAAAAATTCCTTCACTTTAAAAAGCCAACAAGTAAATTTTTAACCTCATATAATCTGAAGCAGCTGAGACAGGAACTTCACAAAATCAGGTTTTGCAACGAGAGAAGCATTCCAGTTTCCAAGATAAGTGGCATTTCTAGAGAAATAACTGCTTTTCAAGGTGTGTCACCTGGTTACAAAAGTGACTTTTCTGAGAAGTCTTTGAAAAAAAAAAGATCAGTAGAAAATGTATATATTCATGCATGTGCACACATTCCAGTTCTGATGATAATGAGCAAAAATCCTTACTCAGGGTTTTCAGCAGAAATTCTGTAATCTACTGGTCATATATAAAAGCCCTTGGATCTAAGATCTCTGTCCGAAGTCTCCTTAAATTCCATGCTTTGCTGCTGGAGTGAGGTTGAGGGCTGCGAAAAATTATCCTTTTCAGGCAGCTGCGCAGCCTTACAGGACAAGATGTGCTGTGTGTGTGGATCACCGTGGAAATGAGTCATCCAGAAGAGAAAGCTTCACTAGTTCACACTAGTACTGCCTTATGTCATGCACCTATGACTCTGCATGGTCAGGAAACCATAAAACTCTCTAAACTGTGGTGGTTTCCCCCAGTCCCTAGGAGGTGCTCAAATAGGGGCTGCAAACTATGTACAAGACTATGTTTTGCTCTGACCACTGAGGTCGCACAGTGTCACCAAGACACCGCTGTGCCAGCAGCTGTCTGCAACAAAGTGAAACAAATCCTTCCTGCCCATGAGTCAAGTCCAAGGAATTCCCACAAAGTGATTAACACTTGTGTCAGTCTACAGGTAGTCACAGAAATCCTCAGAAAACATCAAGTGAATGAGTGGTTCCTGGAGATGCTGCATGGTTACAGATTGCTCTGGAGTCCAGTGTTACTGCAGGCATTATGCAGCTCTGGGGAAGCCTCCTGTTACCCATAACCAAAGTACAGCCAGCAAGAGCACACACAGCTACTCCTGTGCCAACAACTGCAAGTGTAGCCACTCAATCTGTGACTATTCCCTTGCCTTTCATTTCCTCCAGCACCTATGCCAGCACAGCAGCAGTGTCCCACTCTGCAGGACTCCGTTGCACGTGATTTACCTGCTTGCAGCTCAGAGCAGAAAGCTATCAGGGCAGTTTGGAGAGGCCCAAATGCACATGTGGTCCTGGCATATTGCAAGAATACACCATGATAAAAGTGCTGTGCAAAGCAGCACAGCATTATCTCGAGCCCAAACACAGAAATCTTGCAACTAGGATTTCATATATCCATCTCAAGGAATCACTGTGATTTAAAACCCTTCGAGGATGTAGTAGTGAGAGTGCAATTAGCAGAAAGCAAGCTTATTTCTTAAGTGGTAACAATAAACTAGTGAACTGGCTGGAGTCATCATTAGTGAGCCTAAAACAGATGGTATCTCATTTTTAGCTATAGGCAAAATGCCAAATGACATGACTAAATAGAAAAAAATCCCTATAGTATTGCATTTTTGTGCCTGTTGAGTATGGAGACTGAAAAGCAGGAACATTTTTAATAACCTTTCTTTGACAAGCTTAAAGCCATTTAATGCTGAAGCCTTTACTCGACAAAAACCAAGAGAATAGGCCTCCAGAGAAAGCTCCCTGCTTGCACAGTTTCACCTCCCAGCAAAACACATTATGCAGCAAAGCCACACAATACTTACTTTCCATTAAAAAAACAGACCCTCATCAGCTATCGCAGTAGTAACCTTTCAGTCCAGGCTTCCACAGCATTTATTGGCTGAAAAGTTGTTTCTATGAATAGCAACTGTCTGGTTTAAAAACTGAAAATCTCTTTTCTGTTTCAGGGAATAGCATTTGTAAAGGCAACAGAGGTCAATGAAAAAGCAAAGGTACCTAAAAGTAATCCAAATGCCACGTGCTCAATGGCCTCAGCTAACAACTGGCAGTGCTTTTGCCGACACAGCAATTTTAATAGGAGGACCTGAAAGTAATTCCAAACACAAAAGTCCTCGACATGAAGGCATTCCAGACACAAAAGCCTCACAGCACCATTGGACGAATAGTCATATGACAGATGGGTAGATTAATTAAACAGCGGGCCAGGCTCTGGACTTGACTCTAGCCTGGTTTTTGCTCCTTTGATCATAGAATCATAGAATGGGTTGCAAAGGACCACAATGCTCATCCAGTTCCAACCCCCTGCTATGTGCAGGGTCACCAACCAGCAGACCAGGCTGCCCAGAGCCACATCCAGCCTGGCCTTGAATGCCTGCAGGGATGAGGCATCCACAACCTCCTTGGGCAACCTGCTCGAGTGCTTCATCACCCTCTGTGTGAAAAAGTTCCCCAGAACATCTAACCTAAACCTCCCCTGTCTCAATTTAAAACCATTCCCCCTTGTCCTGGCTCATGTCCCGCTTCTCGTCCACCAGGACCCCCAAGTCCTTCTCTGCAAGGCTGCTCTCAAGATGTTCTTTGCCCAGTCTGTATAAACACCTGGGATTTCACAGACCCAAGTGCAGCACCCTTCACATGACCTTCTTGAACCATATCAGGTTTTCAAGGCCCCACTTCTCCATCCTGTCCAGGTCCCTCTGGATGGCTTCCCTTCCATCCAATGTATCAAACGCACCACTCAGCTTGATGTCATCTGCAAAGTTGCTGAGGGTGCACTTGATGCCATTGTCTGTATTGTTGATAGAGATGTTGAAGAGCACCGATCCCAAGACTGATCCCTGAGGGACACCACTTGTGACCGGCCTCCACCCTGATCACAACCACTGATCACAACCCTCAATTTAGAAAGAAGGATGTGGTGAGGGACCATGTCAAAGGCTTTGCAGAAGTCCAGGAAAATGACATCCATCACCCTTCCCCTGTCCACCGATGTCGTCACTCCATCATAGAAGGCTACCAGAACACTCAGGCATGATCTGCCTTTGGTGAAGCCATGCTGGCTGTCCCGAATCACCTCTTTATCTCTTATGTGCCTTAACATAGCTTCAAGGAGGATCCGCTCCATGATCTTCCCAAGCACGGAGATGGGCTCACTGGCCTGTATTTCCCTAGGTTCCCCTTCCTTTCTCCCTTTCTTAAAAATAGGAGTAATGTTTCCCTTTTTCCAGTCACTGGGTAGCAGTGATGGCAGGAAGAGGCCAAAATGCGTCTCCATCTTTCTGTCTTCGGGTCCATTCAGCAGCCTCCAGCTGGTCCAACTGGCACCTACTTAACACTCACCTGGCGCACAGCACCCAGAGCTCTGGGCACATGACAACAGCATTACTGCATAACAGTGATTCCCAGCTGGCACGCTGGCATCCATGCAGCAAGCAGAAAGGCCAGATGAGAACAGCAGTGAGGCCATTATGATTTCTGCCAGTACTTAGATCAGGACAGACAGAGCTTGCTCCAAAGCCTGAGGAGCACAGGTTTTGTGACTTCCCTCCTTGGAATGATCATCGTTGCTAAGACAGGCAGTGATTAGAGATTAAGGCCCAAAAGGCAATGCCTTACCCAGGTGACACACAGTGCTCATTTGGTGGAGCCAAATGAGCTCAGCACTTTTCAGTCCTACTCGAGCACCTGACTCCCAAAAATGTGTGCAGTAAAACGGAGGAAAAACAATGGTATTTGTGGTAAAAAAGCTATATGAATACTATGATCAAAAGAGGAGGATGTTAAAGATCAGAGTCTGAATTAAATTTCTTCTAGCTTGCAAGCTTGCTCTAATACAGGTTAAAGAAGCAGCACTACATTCTGGTTTAATTTAATTTTATGATTTTTGTCGCAACTCTTCAGCTATTCTGTGATTTTTTCAATCCAAGCCAACAAAGTCATTATATTGTCTAAGAATCAGTTCATGCTGTGCATTTTAGACAGACTGGGTTATTAATCATTCTCCAAATGTGGAAGAGGGAATTCTCAAAATTCATCTGTTCAAACGTTTCCCACTACAGGTTGCAGTTTCACTCAGCAATTGATTAGTCATTTAGTCATGAGTTTTTTGAGCCCCCAATTTAGGCCTCTATTTTGCCAGTATATATATTTGTTTTTCAAAGGCTTTGTTAAGCAACAACATTTATTTAGTAGATTTTAGGTATTTCCCACTTGCATTATGGATTTCAGCTCAGCTGTTTCATTTTCATTTCAGCAACCCAGAGTGTTCCCACTATAATAACTATGAGCTCCCAGCTCCCCCTGCTTCTTTTTGTAAGGACACAAGGGCACCGAGACTACTTTCATTCAGAGCTCACTGATCTCAGTGTTTCATTTAACCATTGCTGTGTAAGCTAATAGGAAACCCAAACAACCTTCTCCATCCACTCCACCAAAAAGGAAAATCCTGCAAGCTGCTTTCAAAATGTCATTTGCACAATGAGTGGTCTCTGTTCTGCCATGCTAATTCAGAAAGAGCAATATATATTTTACTTTTTAGTGAGACTAAAAGGGATTTAAAATACCATTAGACAAAGGCACCAAAATCCAGTGTAGTCCAATTCATTGAAGCATACATGCAAAGCATGTTGCAACAGTTTTTCCACTTCAGTATATATTTTTTTTCATCTACTGCCAAAATTGTAGTGGAAGACTCTTCGATTCAAAGCAGACTAGAAACTGTTTTCCTACTAATTTGCTTTTTAATTACTTATGCATATTGCATTGCAAAGGGTCATTTTATAAAGAACTATTTCAAGATACCTTTAAAGACAGAAAATTGCATCTTTCAAAAGAAGGCTTAGTAATAAGCAGCACTTTTTTCCCCAAAAATATAATCATGCCATGCATGTTTATATTTAAATTTCCTAATAATACTATGCCAACTAGGGTGTTAATGACTAATCACGTTCAGATACTGCTGCACCTTCTTGATAGGTAACTTAATACAACTGAAAATCTATGACCAGCTCTATCCTTCTTAGCCTGATTTGAGATACTACAGACTTCACAGGGTACAGAATAAGAATATTCTTCCCTAAGTTGTGCAGTGTGAGAACAAACAGTGATAGCAATGAAACTTACCACTGACCACTTTGTAAGTAAACACAAGCTATTGGCCTCCAGCATTACTAGTATTTAAACCTCCCAAATGCAGTTGCAGTGCATTCCCATTCATATTTGGAAGTTTTAAGAAAGAGCATATACCCAGAAGTCTTAAGAAAAAATAACTAGGAATTCTTGTACCCAGCAGAACTGGCAAGAATACAACAGGGAACAGAAGCATGCCAGTGAACAGTAGTTTTTAGAGAAGGAATGGGATGAAAGATGGGCCAGGCTTGCATCCACCCTAAAAGCTGATGAAATAACTTGGCAAGTACGAGGCAGCATGACACAGACTCTACTAGCACTTGACTGTTTGCAATCAGGCAATAAAAGAATTTTATTTCACAGGGAATACGTTTGAGTATGATCTGTTTGCTCTCTCTTCTAGCAGAATGAAAGGATAACAGGGGCACAATCCTGCCTCTAACAGCTAATCAGGACACCACCAGGATTAGTTTGGCATTTTATCTGTTTTTCCACACCCCGGGCACTGAGAACAACTTTCTAATAGTAAAGGCACTGCAGTTATTTATTTATTTTTCCTCATGAAACATTACAGCCAATATGTTTACCCTACTACTTTGATATCTCTATTTTGATGTATTGAAGTTCTGAAGCTGCAAACAAAGCTTCCACAGTAAATGGCAATAATATTTTTTCCGCTTCCCTCTTAATTAGAAGGATTCCTTTCAAGTTATTTTACTCTGTTTCTTTTGGGTTTGTATTTCTTGTTGTTTCACTCAAATATAAGAACTTGTTGTCACATTAATTGTACAGGTAGTGCTACAGCAGTGGAAAAGGCTGTTCTATAGAGATTCCTAAGAAGGTGCTCACCTCTTCCCTGTTATTTTGGAGGCTCTAAAGATTCCCATTGAAAAACATAGTAATATTGAAATATCTTCTGGCATAGGAATTCAAGCTGAATATCTTTGTATTGTTGAACAGTGATGCAATTTTTATCTAGTGAATTTCTGAATTTCTTTTCCTTTCAAAAAGAATAGCAGTAGCATGGTCATAAACTGCCTAATTTACAATGGAAAAGAGGTATAACATAAGTTCTGTTATCCACATCCTACAATATAAAGGTCCACATTAAAAGCTAACCTGCCCACTCAACGTAAGGTATCTAACAAAGTGTTCAGCAATCCACTTGACGCATATCTCAGATAAATTCCACACAAATGGCCTCTTTACCAGTGTATCTGGCTACGAATCTAGGAATGAAAAACACAGAGCTCGGATCAGATCAAGTCTGAACACTATGTTCATCTCAAATCCATCATGTTTGATTACGTATTGTACTAAACAGAAAAAAGATTAAGAATCTTAGATCAAAATTTTAACTGCAGGCTTCCCTTACAGGAAAGTCCATGAATGAGATCAAATATATCCATTGCTTTCCTGAATTCTTATAGTTCCACTCTTGGACTAATCTTTCTACTGTTTGAAAGCAAATGTTGAAGCATTCAGTTTTGGTCACTGGTACATTCTACTGGTGGGAAAGACTCAACTACACGTTCAGTTTAGCAATCAACACACAAGATAAATTGGAATAGTTAGAATGAAGATAGGTTTTTAAGCTCAAAAGATTTTAAAGTGAGAAGTCAAAAAAATAAACACAACCACAAGAATAAATATTAACTTTCATGTGTTACTGTAAAGATATATTGGACATAAAAAAAGATAGACAAACAAACTCAGTACTTCACCCAAAAGGACTGTTTCATTAATTGATACTATTTTTGTTACATTTAAGGACTATGAATTTTTCAAAAGAATTAGCTTGGTTTCATAGACCTCTAGGAAACAATGAAAGCAATATTCACATTTCCTAGCTATAGAAACTAAGCAACTAAGCATTAACTGGCCTATGATCTCACATAAGCCATACAAAACAGCACGAAACAAACACACATCATCTATATTTCAGGCAGTTACAATAATGTCATTTCAACACTGGTAGAAATGGGCCAGTGGCTGCCATGTGGGCTGATATAAATCTTTGTTCTGCAGTTCTATTCTACCAGTCAGTGAACAGGACTGCAGCAGAGGTGCTTTTTACTGCAAATCCTCACACAGCTACTGGAAACTGAAGCCTCAAACAAAGAAAGAGGTGCTCGTGTGAAAGATCCCCAAACAGTTACAGTTAATAAATTGTCCCGAAACCATGAGGGTGCAACATGAACAAGAAATGTGCAGGTGTGGAACAAATCCTACCAGGGGCGGAGGATCAAGCAAGTGGTGAGTGGAATTTTCTTTACATTTGGCAGAATGTTTATACAGAAAATATCATGGGAAGCAAGAAAGAAAATCAGAATACCTAATGTATTTTCCAAGTACCTGTGCCAAGAGTAGTAAAATGTTGATTATTTACAGCATAAATACTTGTCATGTGTAAAAGACCAAAAGACGATTACGCAGCAAGCATGAATCATTATTCTTTCCTGTTTACTTCCATCTCTGAAATATAATTAATCAGTTGCATTTACTGACAGATAAATACATCTATTAATGAGCCAATTAATGAAATAAATGTATGCTTTAATAACTATTAAGTGTTAAACATATGGAAGTGTAAACAAAGTAAATCAACTCCAGTCAATAGGTTTTTAATATGATGTTTTTAACCTTTACTTCAGATAGAATTTTTCAATTTTCATCTTCCAAACTTGTTTTTCAGAGTGAATAGCAAACTAAATGAGGACCTGCTTCCCTGCGCTGTCTTTAGGCAATAGGTACCATATGGTGATGAAGCCAGACTTGAGCAATGACTCTTTCACAAAAAGGCTGGATGTCTGTTAGTCAAAAGGGATGTTAGACTATTGTGTTTCCAAAGGAAAACAAAATCAACACAGTATGAACTAAATCAAATTCTGTCCAGCTCAGAAAACCAACTACCTGATAGTTTTTCATACCTATATTGTCCATAATTCATTTTTGTAATTCTATGGATCAGCATATTATTGAGATCAAGAGTTATGAACTAGTGTTAAAGCTAGAGATGAATGCTGTATGAAAGAATACTCTTTGAGAGAGATGGGGAAGTGTATTTTGCTAGCAGATATCTCAAGTCTCCCAGATGTCTGAAAAGAAGGAATACATCATCAGTCAAAACAAAAGCTGGTTCATGAACTGCTAAACCATAGACTGAACACACTTGACTGCGTGCCAGAGAGGATGCAGTTCATCACAGTTCCACATAGTTAATCTCTATCACTGCTCTCAATACCATGAAACTTTAGAATGACTATTCTGCCCGAAGGAGTTGATCATTAAAATTAACAAAAGCAAGATCATGTAGACAACACAGTTCAAAAATAACACACCATATTTTATGTTACAGATGCACAAAAAGCATGCACTGCAATTTGATATCTGAACTAAGCACTAAGCTGTAAGAAGACTTAAATCTGCAAAAGATGAGGATGCTAAATATTCTCAAATAGAGAAACATTTCAACAGTCAACTTTGACAGTGGTAATAGGCAATCATTGTTGACATCAGCTATACAAATAAAACATGTCTGTTTTTCAGGAATCCATGTTTTCAGGTATTAAAGTAGTTGTGCTGTGCTCTTACCAGGAACAGATGCTGTAGAAACAAGATTCTTTATTTCCCAGCCAGGGTGTCCCCACCAAAGGGTCCTTGGACTATCCAGTAAGAACATATATGCTGGTATACTGGCATACTCTACAACATGCAGTTAACCTAAAAATTTCAGTGAACACTAACTGGAAACCACTGCGGTATAACATATACAGCCATCATTTTCAAGTTCCTCCATTGTTCCGTATAAAGCAGCAAAAATGCATTTTACATACACGCTTATACAAAGCAAAGTGCTTGTACAAGGTGGTTGCAAAGATTACAGATCATCAGATCAAAGGACAAAATTGCTACCAATGGTGAAAAACTATCAGCAGGTCTTGTATCCCTAAAAGTTTACTTCAAATAACAAGTCCTGATGTTAGCTGCCTATTTTCCTTGGGTATAAAATATTCCTAACTGTGTATTCACTCAGTTGCATGCCAGTGAGCTGAACTTGAAGATGTTTGTATAGTACAGTATAGTACAGCTGGGAATCTTTGTTCTTTGCACTGCAGCTGAGCAACCAGGAAGAGGTATTTGTAAAGCTGCAGCTTATCCAGAGTGATGCCAAACAGCACCCTGGCCCTGGCTGCAAAAGGAACCAGTGCAATGTTAGATTTCTGGAAGATGAGAGATTATTCATCTTAAAAACAAACAAACAAACAAACAAACAAAAAAAAACACACATGGAAAATGCTGTACAGTGATATCCAAATACTTAAGAACTTCAATGACACTTCCGTCCTTTAACATTTTTCTTCAAGAGAAACCACAGAAGTTGGCTGAAATAGTTCTATAGTATTTAAATATTTTTTTTAAAAGATCCAACATAAATTAGAAGAAAAATAGGATGGAAAACCTAAAGGAAATACAAATACGGCTGTAGAAAGATTGTAAATACCTTTACTTATACTGACACAGCTATGGAACCAAAAATTCCCATCCTGACTTAAACTGGTGTCACAGAAGTGAGATCCCAAATAAGCCACTAGCATCTATTGCTATAGTGCCTAGAAGGCACTCTACAGTAATTGCTTACATCTCACTCTGTAACAAATGGCTTCTCTTATCCCTTAATGAGGGTGAGCTTGTTTACCTCAGAGTAGGAAATGACAAGGGCAGTGAAGAAGCAGCTGCCATCAATACTTGTCATTCTCTAGATCCACAGTAGCTTGCTAAGATGCCCATATCCTAACTCCTGCCTGTGACAAGTGATGTGACTTTTTAAATACAACTATTACAACCAAGAGAAGAGCTTTCAAGGTGAAGGCGATCCCTTCTTCATTCTCAGTAGGACCGTTTTTATTGTAATGAATACACAACAAAAAAGGTTCTTCAGTGTGGCCCTTTTAATGGTACCAACTTAAGATCTTAATATATTTCCTTACTATATTGCATATAAGGTAAGATTTGTTCCTATCACCAGGATGATTTATGCAAACAAAAGACATTTTATAAAGAACCTATGGCTTTCTTTGCATCACAGTGCCTGCCCATTATGTAACAGACCAGTTCTGTTCCTTACTTCCATGGGTGGAGAACACCGCATATGAGTTCATCATTCACAGATCAAATCAGACAAAATTTTACACTAAAAATGTGCACGATACGTGAAAAAAAAAAAAAAAAAAAACCAAACAAAATAAACAAACAAAAAACAACCCTGCTTTAATCCTTAACTAGGCTATCAGTTATGTAGCCTAGCCAGGTTTGCCACAGCAGGGGCTGTTTTAAAGGATGTGAAAGCCTCTTTCTTCCTGTAGCTGTAATCTATGGCTTGCCCACAGTGGGCTTTGTGGAGCTGAAGCTCCTGCTAAACTTAATTCATCTGCACTGAAGTAAGCAACATCTGCACAGCACATCTCCTGTGACAATGTGCATTCTATTATCAATATTGATAGCATATAAAATTCAATGCTCATTAGATCTTTGTTTATAACATTCTTACGGACACATCTCTACTCAATATTGGTTTGGAAGTTCTCCAATCATTTCACACTGGTTTGCATCCCAGCAGGACAGGCCCTTCTGAAGCACTCCAAAATTCTGATCTCAAGCCCATTTACAATATCTGCCTATTGCCAAAGCCTTCTCATCAAGGCTGCCCATAAACAGAACAGAGAAAACATTCCAAGAGCGCCCAAAAGGCTTGTTACATTATGACACCCGGATACAAAGGCAGCAACGTGGAAAGAAAAAACAAAGCCTCCCATTCTGCCAGCAGCAGTGGGAAGCTAAGAGTTTGGATCAGAATTGAGGAAATGCTTTATTTCTCTGTTGCAGACATGAAACAATCTTGAGTCCCACAACTCAATTGATAAAATCCATAAGAATAGAATCTCGTGATCTACCATTTAAGAAATTTGAGAGGAATTCAAAAAGTATAAAACACCAACTAAATGTGCATTTAGAGAGCTCTCAACCTGAAAAGCAAAGCCAGATGGCTCAAAAATGCAGAGGATTCCACTGGTGTGAGTAAGAGGAATCAGCCACTCTGAACTGGTTCTCACTTTGCTCAGGAATGATCACCACCAGGCACTCTGGCTTCCTCAACAGCGCAGCAAAGCACTGTTCCAGGACTTCCAGGACTGCAGAGCTGCTTATCTGACCCAGGAGCGGAGCATGTTGAACCAGCTGCTCCAGCACTACCACGCCAGCAGGAGAGCCCAGCATTTCCAGCCTGCAGGTTATCCTGGATGCTTACCCAGCAATTGCAAGAGTCCTTGCAAGCAGCAATTCAGACATTAAGAAACTCTTTGCTCCCAAAGATTTGGCAAGTTTATTTCAAACCATTATGTTATATTTGCCCTTCTACTAGTTAAATGCCTTGCAAATTTAAAAATATTTTTTCAAGCATAGAACACTTCGAATTATTAATATTAGAATTCTATATACTTCCCTATCTCCATGTAAATATGTACAGAAAGTATTCACTGACATATAGCAATTAAAGGAAAATACTACTTGAATAAGAAGCACGCCTAAAATAACCTGTGTCCCTGTAGGCAGGTGAGGATCCAAGATGTTCTCACCATGTGGATGCCCTCCTGCCCCAGGGTGTTTCTGCTGTTCACTGCTGATTGCCTTGGCTCTCCACAAACAGGAGAACAACTTGCTTTTCTGGAGTATCTAAACAAGGGTATGCAACTTCGTTAGCTTCAAAAGCCATACCAATTTTTCAAATCATTATTTTAAAAAACTTTTCAAATACAGATCTCAAAACCAATATTTTCATGTATGCTCATGAGAGCAGACCTCCAGAGAGCTCCTGCCAGCAAAGCAAGAGGATTTAAAACAGAGCAGTGCTTCCCACTGTTACTGCACCTCTTCCACAATGCACCCTGCTACTGCCCAGCTTCATCCATCACTACTGACAGGAAAACGTGCAAACTACAGGCTTTTTTCCTGCCTCCACCTTCTTGTTATATTACAGAGAGAGCCTACCTACCTAGAGCAAAGGCGTTTTTTTTTTTCCTCCCATTTTTTATAAAGCTTACAATAGAATGATATTTTAGGAGCAAGACTTTGCCACTGAAATCATTTTAGAGAATATCCTTACAAAACTGTAGTATAGTTGAACCGTTAATCTTCCAAAACATGTTCAGGCAAAAGGTAATCAAGGCTGCGTGTCACGTTAAAATAAGCAGAGAGGGAAACATTTTAATTAATGAACTTGAACATCTGAATTCATCATGGGGTTTACAGAAAGAAATGAGAAAAAAAGACAAATTACTGTTCTTGGTGAAGACCCCAAGGAAACAGAATGACATTTAACAGAGCTCAATTTTCATTTGTCACTGAAATAACGAATACTAAAATAATAATTAAATGCCCTAAAGATTTCTATGGTGGCTGGTAATAACTATATCATGAGCCACCTAGTAAATTTCCACTTTAAGACTCCTTAGCTGTAGGTATGTTGGTGCAGGGGCCTGAAATTATTATAGTACAAAGCCTCATTTATTTTCTTGCTTTCATACCCACCATACACAGCTTCCTTGGGGTCTGATGAGTGCAGGTCTGACCCTGTGACCCAGGGCAGCTCTGCCACCACAGCACCTTTACCTGAAGCTGCAGTTTGCCTCCCAGGAGACAGGCACCACTGCCACTAGCCTGGTGTTCAGGCTGAGCTGATACATCTTACCAAAAGGCTGCAAAGCTCATGGCCATGTTTCTAAAAGATGATGAAGAATATCCACAGATACCTAAAGCATAAAGACTTTGAAAAATCGTGCTCCTTTCATCTCCCATTGCAACACAGCTGGGACCTCGAGGCTGACTAGGAGATACCAATGTTATTGCAACTCACATGACATGAATGGAAAGATTAAAATATTAAGGAAGGAAAAAAGGATAATCTAAAGTAAATTTTCGTTGAGTTCACTGTTTTGGTTTTATGGGACTGACAAAGATTTTTGCTTATGATAACTGCTGAGTGTCTCAGTCACTAAAGAACAGCTTCTGTCACGGCACTAGGACTTTCAGTAAAACAACTTTACCACGCTACGTAAACATAGCCCTCCTAAAGGTTAGAAACAGAAACTTCATGTTCTGTCCGGCTCAACTCAATAACTTCACCCCATTTTTTTTCTTAGATGAAATATATCCTAATGAATTGGCTATATTCCTAGCTGTAAATGCGGAAAATTGACTCTTAGTCACAGTGTACCAACTGCGGATACAGAAGTTTATGAAAAGCAATGAAGATATTTTATTTAATGTTATGCATATTTTGCGTGCAGTAACTGTATTGGAATCACAGAATCACTAGAATCACTAGAGCTCTAGTCCCAAGGCTAGTGAGATACACCCTGTGAGCAGTCTGCACCTGGACATAAAGCCTTTGACCACAACCCATTGGCTGCAACCATCCAACCTTTTTTTTTTTTTTTAAATCCATCCAGCCTTCCAATCCAAATTTCTCTGAATCAGAGATAAGGATGTGGTGCAAGCCCATGTCAAAGGCCTTGCACAGTTCAGGTAGATGACATCAGGTGCCCTTGCTTTGTCCACCGATGCATTTACCCCATCATCAAAGCTCACCAGATTGGTCAGGCACAATCTGCCCTTGGTGAAGCTGTGCTGGCCATTTCACATCACATTTGTATGCATTTGTATGCTCAACAAATACTGTGCCAATAACTGCTTTCTATGTAGAGAGCAGAATAGCAAGACAGCAAAAACATCTGGAGATTGATTTATATGCTGCCTTATTCTTAATTTAAATAGATAGAAGTCCATTCCGGGAAGAAAAGGCAAAGAAAGAAAATAGAGAAATATTGATTATAGTGACTAAAGTCAACATAAAACAGAAAAAAGCTCAGTTATGATATTAAAGGAGGATATATTCAAATGTGTGAAAGAACCTAAGTAATTTAAGTGTGAAAAGCTGAAAGCATGCAACAAAATCTATGCATTTGTTAAATAATTAAACTGGTCTCTTAAGAATGGTTTAATACTAAGCTGCCACATAAAATCTTGCTTTAATTGTAGCTTAAATGCTTTTAGCTGAGAATGAGGTGTGAATATAATATGTTGTTTTTTGCAAAAGATTAATTTCATCCTTACAACAAAAGGTAAAAGAGAAATTGGCATTCTTTGAAATGTCATCCTTCTCATTCCATTACAGTTAGTCAACAGCTCCTTTAAAAAAACAAAAAATCTAAATCCAGTCTCTGGGAGTGGCTTGTCCACAAAAGGAAAGGGAAAGTTTAACATGCTGTAATAATCAAATGGAGGAGAAAGAGAGCAAGTGTGAGAATGATGGAAAACTATTACTTGCAATTAGAGAAGACAAAAAAATTTTTTAAAGGAAGGTATAAATTAAACATGGTGGCCATGGAATCTCCTCTCATCTAGTTCAGCCCTTCACATCCCTAGGATTCTTGAGGTCACAACACCCAGGAGATTCAACCACCTTTGTCCCCATGCTGAGAAAGGAAAACCCACTTGCCAGACAAAGGTCCTGCCACGTAGGAACTGCACCAGCCACCTGACAATGAAGCTTGCTTCTGAAATAGCCCTGCATCTACACACAGGTGTTTACATCAACACATTACACTTGCCATACCTGATAACAAACACTTTTGTTAGTGGGATTGTAAAACTTCATTAGTGAAACTGCAAAATTAACTAGATGGGACAGTCCTTCTCTGCTTGTGCCTCTGATTTCAGAGTGCACAGTTACTTCAATCAAGGTATTTTAGAACAGAATTTGAGGCAGGAATGCAACCTGGCTCCAAATAAATCCGGTTTCACTGAGATGTTCTGACCTGGGAACTTCCTCATTTGTTGTGGCAGAAAGAGAACAGTAAAACCTCAGAACATAGAGCATGAAAAAAAAAAAAAGAAACCCAAACCTGCAATGCAGTCAGGTTTAGATAACCACCTGGGCAGTCCTATTCTGTTGCACAGCTTCTTGCTGCAATTGGGGTGGAGGGAAGACTGAGCAACTAAGTTCCTGCTGCACTGCTCTACACCCAGAGACCCAGAGAAGAAGCAAGGTTCATACACTGTATTTCCTTTCTTTAAAGCATCAGTTACTCAGGAATTACTTTCTTCAGAACCAGTATTTATGAGATATCCCCTATAAGTAAAGATCTATAACACAAGAAGAAGGAATGACCCCACATCCTGACTTCAGAAGATTTACTAGCATTCAGGGCAGCACACAAATAGTCAACATGAAAATACAACAAAAAACCTGAGGCTGTTTTTGTGAAGGACCACACAAGAAGCTGAAGCACAGAAATCAATGAAAAGGCCCCTACTTTTCTGCAGGGACTTTCATATATCAGTGAAATGACGTTATATTCCTACAGCATTGCCCTCACATCTCTATCTCTAATAATTCCTGGCATTAAGAATGCAGGTGATAGGAAGGCAAAATATGCATCAGTTACAGAGAATGCTCAAAGTAAATTAATAAATCTGTAAGTTAATGCTCAGGTACTTCAGATAATCAAGTAGCATGAGTTGATGAATACAGCACTGGTTTGACATCTTGTAGATATTTGATGTAAAGTAATGAAACCCTTTTTTCTCCCATGTTGTTTGTGCAGAATTGATTTTAAGCTTTTTGTCAGATATTTCTTCTGAAGACCCATGGTTGTTGTAGAAGCATGCAGAATAAATATGCTGTTGCTGACAGCAACTACCAACTGATTCTACAGCATGGAAAATGTTTCCAGTTCCAGCTACTTAAGAATTGTGTATGTGTGTAGGTGTGAGGGAAAGCTTAATCAGCTGGACATAAATCAGCAGGCATCTAATGCTATTGAACTCTATGGAATGCTATTGAATGCTATTGAGATTTACAATAATAAAGCAGATAGCCTTCACCTTCATCAGGTTATGACTATGCCATGGACTTGATGATCTTGAGGGTCTTTTCCAACCCAAGCTATTCCATGATTCTAAATCTGATCAGAAATCAAATCAGAAGTGTATTAATGTGCCAATTCTGAGGGTATCAGCAGATGAATGCATTGGGTCCCAAGCAGTTCCACTGCTCAAATTATGGGAAATAAAAGTAGATCTTTGTCAGATTGGGATGTCTTCTTTTATTTATTATCTCTTGGTCTGAATACTAAGAATTTATTCTAAATGAAAGATAAATGGTTTTCTAAATAAATAAATAGTATTTAGAAAAGGGCTCAACTGAACTGAAAGCAGTAACATACTTCTTCCAATGATTTTGTTCTAATTCTGTTTAGTTTTTCAGCTCATCACGTTTGAAATGACCACATGGACAATCAAAGTAGCTCTGTTTGTGCACTTTTGCAGCACGACGGAATTAAGGAAACTCCATTTCTCTCCGGCACTTTTCACCTAAGCGAAGATGTCTAACCTTTTCTCAACCAATTGGTTTGAAATAAAAAGAAACACCAAAGAGTGCACTTAAAGAAAGCAAGGAATACTAATGCCACCAGAGGTAACAGTTGCACTTATTTCCTACCCCAGCCACATGCCCTTACACGTTTACCTTTGCTCCAGCGCATACAGGCTCAAGCAATAAGGTGAACCAGAATGGGAAATAATTCAAGTTAAAGCTCACATGTGCTGGCTAGCAGGGCCTCACCTACGTAACAGGACCATACAAACACCTGGCCTGTCCCCTCCAAGGGAGAGGGCAGGCCACCTTTGTTTTTTTTCCTTTTTTTCCCCTTTTTTTTCTTTTTTAAGAGCAGCAACAACATTGACAAGCCCATGGAAGCAAAGCCCCACTGTGTTGGAAGCAGAGCTGATGGCCAGCACTGACCATGTCCTCAGGAGCAGGAGGGGAGCCAGGCTGAACACACAGTCTCCCCACCACCATAGCACTGCCTGTGGCTCCCCAGGGACAGAAGCAGACAGCCCTGAGCTGCAGAAACAATCATCCCTCTTGTCCTCTTCCACAGAGCCCTCGCAGATTTATAGCTCTTGGTAACACGCTTCCAAGAAGTCAAATAGTGGCAGTGATTTTGGATCAGCAAGACTCTCAAACAAAGAAAGAAAACCAAAGAAAACCAAAAGAAAGAAATAAAGCATTGACAGAACGAAATGACCCGGTAATTGTTTTGGAAGTGAAGCAGTGAAGGTATTTGGAAAAAACTAGGCTGCCAATATAGAGAAAAAACTGATGGAATAATAATATGCCATCACAGGAAATATATATAAAATGATCATCTTTTCTTGCTTTCAAGCCTGATGCTGAGCAGCTTGCATAGCTCTGCAGCAATACTAAAGCAGATCCATTGAAAACTCTGCCCTTAAGTTCTCAAGTGCAAGTTTCTAGGATAGGATATAAAAGAATGGAATTCCATATATGCCTGAGAGCACTGGCATTTTTGCTAGTAATTGAGTTAGTTTCTAATGCTGTGTTTCATTAGTAAAGCTAAGGGGGACAAAAGTGAAATTCAATGACTGCCCCATGAAAAATTAGGAGAGATATATTTTAAAACCATTTATTAGTTTAGCTGTTATGAGGCCATTGCATAATCACTCCCATACTAATTTTATTGGCTCACAGAAAATATAATTTGAAAGTATTATGTTACCTGCATAAAGCATACGTATGGTTCAGATGGTCAGTGCAATCTGTTTGTGGGAGCCATAATGTATGGTTTTGGAATAGAGATGGCGTACATAAATTAAGCAAGGTATTTTCTAATCCCCACAATATTTCAAGGAATGGGACAGCCATTATGTAACAAGAAATGTCTCCTACACCTTCCTGACAGATGGGACACAAACATTATTACTTTCCCCTGCTCCTGCAGGGCAGGTCATTCTCTCAGTTCAGTGGAGTAATGTGCCGCTAATTCTAAAGGCTTCATCATTCATTTAGATTTCAGCATCTCACCGTGGTAAAAAAGCTACTATTTTCCATTTGCTGCATATGAAGTCAATTACTTTTTATCATAGAAGTACCAGACGAATAAGAAATTGGTCTGTGTGAAGTTTACAACAGCCCACATAACAAATGATTTTGTAGGTAATGCGAAACGGCTATTTGCTTTTGCTTAAAAACTGCCCTAGAACTGCAGCAAAACCTTCAGAGCAGCCTGCTTTCATAATTAAATAAGGGCAGATTTGTGATGAGACCGCAGAATATAAACAGCTGCAGAGCTGCCAGCTGCCACCAACTCGCCACAGCACTCTGAACAAGCCATCTGATCCCTCTGTATTTGTCCTTCCCCCTCACTAGCTCCACAGACCTGTGATGCTAACCCTTTGTTTAGAACTGAATTTCAGTAAGAGATTTGCAAGTTACCAGATTGATGTTGCGTAAAATATTTTTTAATCTCCAAACTACAAATGCAATAATACTATTTTTGCCATTACATTTCAGGGATACCTCCCCCTCTCCCCCCCCTTCAGCCCAGTTGCTTCTGTGGGACCAAGCCACTGCAGTTCTGAATAAGCCATGCAGTTGCACACAGCAGATGCAGAAGAAGAGGAAAAGAATCAGTGCTCCAGCCTCTGAAGTGACAATTTCCCCTACAAAATGTGTCATGAAGCGAAGCACAGAGAAAAATGAAGACCAAAGGGCTCTTCTAATCTTGTTGAGGAAAAAAAAAAGGAGTTCCTTTCAGATCCTGAGCAGAAGTTGAACTTTTTACCTCAAATACTTGTGCTGCGTTCACAAAGCACTGAAGTTGTGATCTTCAGTAGAAAGAGCAAAACTCCACTGTTCCTAAGGCTTTTGTAGTGACATGGATTCATCAGGCATCAGGGCTGCATGTCACAGTTGCCAAGAAGATGAAAAAGTTTGCATTTTAAGAGCTTCTGTATTTTAGAATTATTTGGATGTGCCTTTACGTAGACTAAAGGAAGAAAACCTTCATCCAGTATTTGGGTTGTTTTCCTGTAACTAAAGACACCAAAAATCTTTCACCTTTCATGCTTTTTATCTGTTATCTAACTGCTGTTAGAAGGAAATGGAAGATGAATGTTTAGACACAGTCCCCACAGCACACACTAGTTCTAATTTGCCTTTAGATACAGAATACTTTACAAGTACCTCTTCTGCAAACACGCATGATTTCAGAATAACATCAGATTCAGCTAACTCCTTTCTTGGACCAATTGCACACAATACAGTTTTAGGCCCCACTTCACATATTTTATAAAGCAAGTAATGATTTGGTGACTTGTGTTGCTCCTACTCAAGCTGTGATAGGTAATATCCACATTGTCATTTCTTCCAAATTATAATGCAAACATCAAAAGCAATGTGACATAAATCATTACCTTTAACTTCTACTCCATTTTTCATTTTCTCGCTCACTGTGAGCTAGTAATAACCACAATACTGCCGCTATGCCAGATAGTTCTGCTGTTTCGTGTTTGTTTTGCAAAGGTATAAAGAACTGAATAACTCCCACAGCAAAAGATGATGGGATTCCAAGAGCCTGAAGAGTTCAAATCATCTCATCAGTACAACCACAGTAGAACAGAACCACATGCAGGCGTTTGGAGCCTGCACTCTAACACAGTACCCACACATAATAGATGCCCATTTCACCACAACATCACTGTCTAGTGCTTAGAGTGCTCTATGAGGAACTGAAAGGTTAATGAGCAAGGTGGTTTTAATTGCTTTTTTTGGTGTGCTTTTTTTTTTTTTTTTTTTTTCCTAAATACCTGGACCATAAACAAAACAACTGCCTTTAAAAGCTCCATATTCCAAAATGTCTACAGCAAATGTACTTCTGTTGGAATTTTCTATTTGTGGAACTGGACTATAAATAGGGATATATCTTTAATAAGTTGCAGAGACCATACTCTTTTCAAATATCCTGCCTTTGCTAGAGGCTGTAATGACAACAGTGAAATAGCTTAGAGACCACTGGGAGCAATTTGTCAGTGCAGTGCATAGGGTCCAGTGTTTTCCTGTTGTAATTAGTGGATAGTGCATGCTCACTCTTGGCTTAAGTTACTGTAGTAACTCAAAAACCAACCATATGTCCAATGGCTAGCAGAGCCTGTATGTGTATGCTTGCACAACGCACCTTCTGTAAATTGTTCCTGTTGGTCTTCTGCAATTTATTTCATGCTTTCAGCCACAGACTTCAACTGGCAGTGTCACTGAAATGTGTTTTTGACATTATTAAGAATACAGACAAGAATGATTTGTGCCATTTTTCCCCTTCCCAAATTGAAAAGGTACAAAACATGTCATATCCAGAAAGTCATGGGACAAAGAAAGTTTCAGAAAATTTGAGCAAGATGGAAAGTGTGAAGATAAGAATTCAGTGTTACCAGCATTACAGCTCATGAAGCTTTTCTCCATTACCCAACAGAAGCAATTATTTTTTCACATTTCACATATTCACATATTCTCTACATAGCAGCTCCTGCCCTACATACTTATCTGTGCAGGCATTCACAAGGGCAGAATTTCTTTCTGCTTCACTGGTTGTTATGTCTGTTACATTTATCACAAAAATTTGGGCTAGGTCTTGCATAATTACAGTCAGCAGCAGGAGTCCAGTTGCATGGAAAGTAAAGCTGCACTAAGCTGTGTTAAGACAAAACTCATTTTCTCAGTTTCAGTGGATGAACGCCAGTAGTAATAAGCAGCCCTTCAAAAATATCAGAAGTGCAGCTCTAGTCATTATGAGCCACATGCACTGTTCAAGATGAGCACAAGGTGTAACAAACAGTTAATTCTGAAACAAAGAATTGAGAACAGCCATACAAACCCTACTTCAGCAAGGTGCAAAGTACCCAGAATCCCATCCATAACCGGAGTAATGAGTTGTTCCTCCTTTCGTATCTCTCATCTATTTTAACACCTACTTTTTCCCCCAAATGCAAGCCATAGGATTTCATTTTCCTATTTTTAGATAGAAATCATCCATTGAAAGAAAAAAAAAAAAAGACATTTTAGGAAGACATGAAGAAACTGAATGTCCGTGAAAGATAGAAGACGAGCAAGGGAGGTCAGAAAAGGTGTTGATAAAGCATTCTAGTAGGTGATAGTCTTACCATTACAGAAAACTGAATGCAAGCATTTCAAGCTCTAACTTACTGCTGTCAGACCTCATCTGCATTTTTTTTTTGCTGACAAGACAAAAAAGACCCATTTGAAAGGTATGTTTAAGTTTTGGCTCACACAGTAAATAATTATTATACACTGATTTTGAAATAGGGGGAAGTATCCACTTGACTACTCTAGCAGAAGCAAGGAATTTTATCTCTACATTATAGAAATCATTTTCTGCACCATGGTTGACGTCTTGGTTGTAGGACTAGAAGCTATTCTGAATAAGTTTACTGACAATACAAAACTGGGAGGAACTGATGACTCCATCAAGGGTGGAAAGGCCTTGCAGAGAGATCTAGGCAAATTAGAGGGCTGGGCAATCATCAACCATATGAAGCTTAACAAGAATGAGTGCCAGACTCTACGCCTAGGAATTCACACAGACTAAAGGATGAGGTGCTAGAGAGTAGCCCCGCTGAAAGAGATCTGGGCACTGATTGACAGAAACATGAGCTGACAGCGAGCCCAAACAACCAGGAAGGCCAACAGTACATTGGGCTACATCAAGCATGGCATTGCTAGCTGATTACAGGAAGTGTTTACGTTGCTCTAGAATGACACAGCCAGGTTGGATGGGGCCCTGGCAGCCTGGTCTAGTATTACATGGGGAGGTTGGTGGCCCTGCCTGTGGCAGGGGGGTTGGAGATTCATGATCCTTGAGGTCCCTTCCATCCTGGGCCATTCTGTGATTCTGTGACACTGAAGTCCCCTAGACACATTGATTTTCCAAGAATGAGATGGTATGAACTGTTTTACCTGCACATTTGTATCACCATTTTTCTGGTGTGCTGGGCTTCAATGACTGTCTGAACAGGAAGGTGTAATGATGGCACATCATGCCATTTTCTTGCTTATCACTTCCAACCCTTCAACATACCTCCATAGTTTGAGACTGGTAGAACATTTTCTCCAACCCCACCGAATTTTCCAACTCAGCAGAATGTTAAGCATGTTATCAGGAGCACAGCCAACACTTTCATTTGGTAGGAAAAAAACCACTGGTGTTATATTCTGTAGATGGAAGAGAGCTTCACATATTTGTCTGGAGTTTTTTGAAAGCCTGGGCCAGACTTAGCAGGTGACTAAGTCCTAGATTATCAACAAATCCAGTTCTTTTACACTGCTCCTAGCTCAATAAATAAATAAATAAATAAATAAAATAAAATAAAATAAAATAAAATAAAATCAAGCTTGCAGAGAGATACCATTTGCAAGGCAAATTATAAAACAAAGGATATTCCACCTAAGGAGCTTTCACTTCAACATTAAGAGCAATAAGGCCATGTGAGACACCAGTACAGAATTTATTGTCGATAGCATGATTTAAAATCCTTTTCCCTAGGGTGCTGCATCATTTCCTAGCTGAAAGGGCAACACTGCAACAGCAAGCAGCAGGTGCATGACCACATTGCCACACTTGTTTCAGAGTTTGATCATGTTCAATTAATTCCTAGAAGAAATCAATAGCTAATTTACATTCACAAGAAAATATTAATGACTTCACCGCCTCTAAGTATTGGAAGCAGAGGTTGCATTAACACTCCACTGTGCTAGTATTTCAAAAGAACTCACTATCTTCTGTGATAAAAGAATAAAACCATGGAATATTCCCAATTATTCTGCATTTAAAAAATAAATTAAAAAAAAAAAAAATCAAGCATTTCCCTGTGTGTTTTACTGATAATGGGGTCACATAGCAAATAGTCTTGGCTTACAGACTCATTTCCACGGATGCCATTTTGACCATATGCAATATAAAGCAGCCATATTCTTCCACTGTTAACTATAAGCTGAGAGAAGTACCGTGTACAGGAGCTCAAGACCATCATCACACCTTCCTGTTCAGACAGTCACTGAAGCCCAGCGCACCAGAAGAATGGTGACACAAATGTGCAGGTAAAAGCAGTTCATACCATCTCATTCTTGGAAAATCAGCCTTAGAAAAGCATTCAAATAGAACCTTTGACTCACATCAACTGCCAAAAACCTGAAATAACACTTTATCAGATGCTGGGATTAGCCTCTTTGCAAGCCATACACTATGTATAGCATATGTCTGAGTATTCAGCCTGGATTTGCTTCCCAGGAGAGAAATATAATAGAAAGGTACAATTCAAGACTAAATTCAGAATTTGATTGCTATGCTTCTCTGTTCAGCGCACACTCCTATCATTTCTGGTAAAATATCCTAGTTAAGGGTTACAGTAAATTGATCACATGATGTTAAAGGAATTTATCATGTAAGAGTAAAGGAATTTAAGAGCTGAATACCTAATATTATTAATAAAACAGGTCTGTGAATAGAGACAGCCGTGGGATATAATTTATATTATTACCTAATCCTACATTAAATTAAAGCTGGTAAAATAACAATTGCAAAGACAAAATAGACTTGCAGAGGGTTTTTCAACTGCAAACTCCTGCTGGGCACTGTAGGAGTGGGGATTTTCTCCCTGCTTATCTGCTGCCTTTATAAGTGACCCGCAAACTTAGCTTATCCTTTGGGATCAGGAATCCCAGCCCATCTGTACAGAGAGACTCTGCTACCCCCCTGTGTGGTAGCTGAGAGGATTCCATACACCAAATGCCAGTCACTCAAAGGATGCACGGAAAAAGATGCCTAGCTGAGAAAGAAGAGAGCTGGCAACTAAAAGCCATTGGGATATGAGCAAACCTGGAAAATAATCTCAGTAACTCTTAAGGCAATGGCACACAAGGAATTGAAATTGTGCAAGTACATGAATGACAACAGTACTACAGTACATATATTTACTAGCTTAAAATGTTTCCGGTGCACTCAACAGCAATAGAAGAAAACACACCTCAGATATGTTTACTTCTGCTCTAGCTTGTTGCTACAGAAAGGTTTTCAGTAAGATGTATTAAGATGTATAGGTAAGGGAGAACGAAGACGTAATTTTCTTCAAGTTGTCAACCAAATCTTAATTTCAAACTCAGCACAGGCACAGACTAATAGAAAATGATGTATTTTGTCAAAATACCATTTAATTTCTCTTGAGAAGGATACAATATCAAGAGCAAACATTTTTATTAACTAACTGATAAAAACCTGTTATTCCTGCCCATACCTCTGATGATTCGAGTCTGTTTTATCCCAAGGCAGATAGGATATTGTTTTTCTTGCACTCATCTCTGTGAGAGCAAACCTCATTTAAATATTGCTTCTGACTGCACATACTCTTCCCCCCCCCCATTCACTACTGTAATACTCCTTCCTGTTAAACCACTGACCCACAGCGGTCATCAGGGAAGGCAGAAGCTGAGTGCTTTACCAGAGCAGCCAACACTGAATCAAGTGATTTCTATTTTATTTGAATCACGATATTCACAGACTACTATCCCCAGAGGTAGTAAAGCCACTTCATTTTGGTGAAGGGCAAATTTACCATTTCTCCAGGATCTTCACAAGGGAAAAGTTTTCTTCCTTCTCTCAGCATCTTCACTTGCATTTTACATTTTTTCCCCATTGCTCTGCCTAAAATACATAAGAACCTCAACATCATGATTCCCATGCTCACAGTGCCTCTTCACTCTGTTCTGCATACACACTTGCACTATGTGATGGGTCATTCAAACTCTTAATGAAAAATAAAGTATAGCTTTAAATTTTCCATTTGACAGAAATAAAAAGTTTGCAATCTGATTTTGATTTATCTTGTTATTGCAAGTTTCTTCTGCCACTTTAATATAGACAATAGTTCAGTCCTGTTTCTCTTTATCAGTAAAAAGAGGAAAGGAGGTGGGCAAGGAAGAGACTGCTGTCATTTGTAATATCTTACTTCCCATAACAGCTCAGATTGTTTAGGTCAAAATTTTGCAGATTTTTGGCTGCAAGCCTCAGCCTACAAGTATGAGATGCAAACACAGAGGAGGAGATCACAAACATCACTCTTTCTCCTTTCCTGTTTAAGCTGTTACTAAAAAAGGAGCTCCCCCAGAAATTTAACTATGTGTCTTTTGTTGCATAGTTAGCTGGCAAACTCAACAAGCATGCTGAAATAATAGGGGATGTGAACTGATGCATTGATTTCAATAAGTGCCATATGGATTTTGGAACGCAGTAATCGTGGATCTGGCACCTCTTTATAGCGTATCTGGGACAGATTGGAACATTGCTGTGAAATTGCTATATCCAGGTGCTTCAGCCTCACTGAAGGTCGACTACCTTCTACTATTCAAGTTTCCTGTAAGGACAGAATTTAAAATCAACTACGGACTAGAATAGTCAATAAAGGCACAAATCAAAGTGATGCTGCCCGCTGTTCAGTTAAACCTCTTGCCTCCCCCTCCAGAATTATTTTGTAAATGATTTTCTCACCAAAGTATCTGTTACCGCTATTTTAGCTATAAGAGCTGCTGCAATGCTAAATTATTCTGAAGGAAGACACCTGCCTTTACAAACTGCATTTTATAAGAGAAAAGTTTTACAAAGAGCAAGAGTTGAAACAGAGCAAAAACTCCCTATCAGCAATTGAATTAGCTAAAAGTCACTAAAAGTCTCATCTTCTGGCCAACAACTTGAGGATGCTAAGAAATAGATCTTGACCAGCAAAACCAAGATGCTCCTCAGTCATAGAGACCCAGGAACAAGTAGTTAAAGAGCAATTTTCTTGCAGTAATTCTGAAAGAAATTCTTTACAGTGAGAGTGGTAAGGTGCTGGAACAGCTGCCCACAGAGGTTGTGGATTCCCCATCCCTGGAGGTGTTCAAGGCCAGGTTGGATGGGGACCTAGGCTGGTATTAAATGGGGAGGTTGGTGGCCCTACATGTGGCAGGGGGGTTGGAGATTCATGATCCTTGAGGTCCCTTCCAACCCTGGCCATTCAGTAAGAAAGGGAAGTTCCTTACCAACTTTTCCTAGTAATCTCTACGAAGAAGGAAAACTGGTAAAATTTGTTTTGTTACTATAACACTTGTAACATTTCCACATTTTCTTTTCATACTTGACATATATCAGGACAGAAGGGAATGACTGACTAGTATCTTTGGGTATATCATTCACTAGGAACATCTGATAGCAAGAAGTATTTTAACAGACAGAAAGCTCTATGCCTGTTAAAAGCGTTAGGAGCAATGCTCAAGTGCAGAGTTTCCATACGAAATGCCAAAACTGCATAACACAGGGACCTATGGCTAGACAACAAGTTCAAACTTCATACTTTATACTCTGAGCAGTTTTAAATGCTTGTAGTTCATATTCCTTTCATTACTACAGAAATACTGACTCAGCCCTGAGGTCCCCTAACACTGTACTCTCTTTTGAGACTGACCACCAATCACAAGTGCCAGAACAACCCCATTTAAGACAGCAAAACCATGACTGCCACAGCTGCAACTGTTAGAACAAGTTTATTTGCAAATCTCCACAACTTCATTGCCTCTGACATGCTGTCTGAATCCAAAGGAAACAGTTATACTTTCAATAGAAAGCAATGCATCCTTCTAACTAAGGGCATTACCCTTGAGTAACAATTTTGCTTCATAGAGAGAGGTATAAGAACTTATAGCCCATATCTTTATGTCCATACAAATCAGAATAGGCACTATTTCATCTTCCAAGTCAACAATAGTAGACCTCCTTGTATTCTTTGTTTCTATTTCAAAGTCACCAGATCACTCCTCCTTGAATTTTGCCACCCTTGAACGTTTTCACTTTGTAGCACAGAATGTTACTCAAATTAGTGCCAATCAGTTAACAAATACATGTAGTTAAGCTTACAATCAGAATAAAATCACCTTCTAACCCTTCCCTAAAAGGCATTTCAGTAACAGAACACTTTTCTCAACTTATCTCAATCCTATCTGAATACACACTACACTCCTTGACAGATCCTACACACATGAGGTTAAAGATGAACCTTCTACGCTATTTGCATTTCCCACCTTCACTGAGTATTGTATCTTATTACTCTGCTTACACTGGTAATTCTAGCTTACAGAGCTAAGTAGACAAGATCTCATTAATTCTGAGGTACAGTACTTGTTTTAAGTCATGGTGGCCCAGTACTTTTTTACCCATTTGAGTTTTGTCAACAGAAACAGATTCAACAAAAGATAACTCCATTGGACTCCATTTAAAAAGTTTGTTATACCACTCACTTTTGTTTCACAAAATGAATATATTTAATGTAACAGATCATGGGAAAGGGAAGAAAAACACAGCAGAATATGCCACATCTTACTACTGTTTTAATAAACATTTAATATATTTAATATTTACATACCAGTATATAACAAGGTAACTAATAAAGCCTTCAAGTTTCAGAACTTTTCAGTAAGCTTTCAAGTTTTTTCTTTTCCCCTCCTTCACTTTAGGCCTAGAGGCTAATTCACAGACAATACACAGATCTTTTTTGAAGATCAGAAAATGCCAACAGAACAGATAGCCTAATGAAGGTAATCACTACTAAATCAACCCTGCATTTGGCATTTTCAGGTTTGAATCTCCATCATTCCCTTTGAACAATAAAAAAACAAACAAACAAACAAAAAAAACAGAACTACCATGACCATAACATATCTCATCATATCTCATCAAAGAGTTATTCGTAGCCAATAAAAAATGAAAGCTTATTTTTTTAAAAAACACATTCAAAAAAAACAGGTTCTTTGTTTTATTAGCTGAGCAGTAAGCACTGTAAAGGAAGATATTTATTGCCTGTCATCAAGAGAATCAGCAGTACAGACGCAAAGAAGTAACAGGCCTTCCTGAGAGTTCATGTGCAATCAGAAACAGTGTGATCAGCAGTCCTATCAGAGCTTGGGTTTTCAACTCAAAGCAGGACATAGTTCTCTCCCTTCAAATAAGTATCAGTCAGATTTGCTAGATTTCATAAAGTTTTGTGTTGCTCTGGTGTTCACACATTTGGGCTCTGCTTCTTCCTTAAGTCTTTCTCCACTTCCAGCAGCAGGTCAGTCCACACACTTAGGCCACGGACTTGAAAGTCTCCATCTTGGGCCTTCAGGAGCTTCAGAGCTGCTTGGGTTTGCTCCCTGAGTTGCACAGATCCCTGACAGAGGCAGACAAAACGCTCCCTCAGCTCCTCCCAGCACAATTTAGCCTCCTCAGGACCACTTCTAACCCACCGCCCCTGCAGCGAGTCATACAGCAGCTGACTTCCCCACTCAGCTAAAAGATCCAAATAACGCCTGCTTAACCGGGCATAGCGATCGGCTAGCGAGGCGAGCAGAGCGCCCGAGAGGAGCAGACAGCAGACAGAAAACCGGTGCGGATCCTCCAGTAGCCAGGAAAGCAGGGGATCCGCAACGCTTCCAGCTTCTGCTCCACTCGCCGTGCTGTCCCCATCCCCCTGCAGCACCAACAGCGCCTCCGCCACCACAGCGAAAGCCCGAGGCCGGGGGAGCTGCTCCAAGACAGGTCCAAGCCAGCCCAGGGCCGCCCCAGCTTCCCGCCCGTCCTCCCTCAGCCGGCACAGCAGCAGTCCCGCTTCCACGCACACCCGCGGGCCCGGGTCGCTCGGGGACAGCGCGCAGCTCTCCAGAAGGCGGGAAGCGGCCTTCCTGCGGGCCAGCAGAACCAGGCGGCCCGGTTCGGGGCCAGCTTCCCCCTGCAGGAGGCGCTGCAGGAGGCGGCGGCAGGCCGTGGGTGGCAGAGCGCGGTTCTCTAGCAGCGCCAGGCCCAGTAGCTCCGAGCAGGCGCCCAGATGGTAGAAAGAGAGCGGGCTGCCCCTCTGGCCCCGCCGCAACCGCCGCCCCACAGCATCCCGGAGACGGGGTCGGCCACGGAAGCGGTCGTGGAGGTGCTGGAAGTAGCGTGCCCAATCCAGAGCCCTGTCCAGGGTCGGGGGGTCCCAGTCCCGCACCTGGACGGAACGGGACACAGCGAACAGCGCGGGCAGCTCCGCCACCTGCCCCAGCACAGCCTCCATGGCGCCGCGGATTTGAGCGCAACTCCCGCCTCGCGCCCGGAACGAGAACCAATCCGAGCCAGCAAGGGCGGAGATTTGTAATTCTATTGGCTGAGCTGGACATCAATCCGCTGCAGATTGATTCCGCGTTAAAGGGGAACCTCGATTGGGCGGGAGGCAAATTACAGCATCAAAAAGGAAGAATGACGCGAGTAAATGAAACAAACAAACAAACCCTAAATTAAAAAGAATTAAAAAAAATACCGCAACACCTTTGATTCCTGAGTGATATTTACAGAAACAACTCACAAGCACAACGCATCCCAATATGGTGTATTTCCCATCTCCAGGAGGTGAAGTGCAAAGGACAGCCATAGTTATGCTCAGCCCTCACCACGTGCAGACAGCCCAGCTAATGGCCTCCTGCCCTATTAGCCCTACTCACATGGCAGCCAAACCACCAGGATGGCACTGCGGAGGAGAAAGGAGGCTGCCTCCCTGCTAAGGGAATGACAAACAGCAATCCTGTCCTCATGCACAGAAAGCTTCTAGATGTTTCTCCTCACAAACACCTCTGTTTCTCTCACAGACCCCTCACAGCAACCACAGTGTAACCGTGCCACAACTGTTTCCCTCACTCACTGCAAAATACATAACCCTCACTTCCCTACTGTGCAAACACACACACAACACATAACATACACGAGGCATTAAAACCAGCAGAACGTGGCTTACCTGTTGGATCAGCAGCCATGATGCACCTTCCTCATGCTCCTCTCCCCCCAGCCTCATCCCCACCAGCACAGCCTCCAGAAGCTTCCACCAACACCGGGTGCTGCTGATGTCTCAGACAAAGGGTAGCTGTGTGGGGCTGGGGGCCCTTGTTAGCGGTAACAGCTTTTCTCTAGGTTTTACTATGAGTTTTTCCCTGGCCACACACACTAGTCTTAAAGGAAAGCGCTTGTTAGTAATTCATATATTCATAGAAGATAATATTTAAAAACAAAGCAGAAGCATAAAGAATGGCTTAGCTAATAGCTTAGTAAGGCCTTTGCTAGGACTACCCAGGCTGGTGGTTCAGTAAACCTTCTTTCTGAAATACCCTCAGAGAACTCTCACCTGTGTATCAGAAACTAATAAATATTTGATGAAGATAGAGCATGTGAACTTCAGGTAAATATTTGAACTAAATACAGAACTTTGGGGTTTTCTACTTAATGGAAGAGAGATGGAAACCTGATGTGGCTCAGTATAATTACTGCTTGGTAATTTTGTGTTTTGGTTAGGTTTGATGCAGCATTTCTTGAGCTAAGTGCTATGGCAAAAAGGAATAAAACAGTTTCAGTGTACTCCAGACCCAAATTCTATTTTAGTGAGGGATGTGTTTGGAGATGCTTAAGTTTTGTGTCATAAAGAAATTTCCCTTCAGATCAGATATCTTTTCTCAGGTAATCTTTCATATTAATGTTTTTGTTTTTTCTCCCTTATTAGGTCTATATAACGTGAATGTATATTTATATCCCAGTTGAAAGAAATCAAATAATCACATTCACAGCATCAGGAAACAGTCAAAAACAGGTTATGAAAATCTATTCAGACTAGAAAAAAAAAACGCTAATACGGTATCTGGAATAGTCTTACTTCTGAAGGGAGATGTGTGTTCGTGGCCTCTGTAGAACTGCCTGAAAAATGGAATTTTAGTTTTATGAGAAACCCTCACTATTCTACACCCAGTTCTGTCTCCAAATTTCAGCATTCTTTTTCTATTTGGACAATAGAGTTTACCAGCTCTGTATGTGACACAATGGAAAACACAGTAATGACAGCAGAGCAGCAAGATCCTAGGCTATAGTAAGTGAAAATTTACTCAAAAGCAACAGCTACAAGCACAGAAGTAAACAGAAGATACTGTTTACTTTTGAAAAGCCTCAGTTACGCAGGGATCTCTAGCAGAATTCCTTCCCCTCCCCTGCCAACGCATTATGAGGTCTATCCACCCCCTTCTTGGCACTCAGCTGCATTGCTTGCACCTGAGTTCCCCGGGTTGACCCTGCCTTCCCACCAGGTACTCAATCACTTGTTCAGGCTATGACTTAGCATTGTAGTTGCGTTCAGCCTGCACAAGTGAGGGAGCACAGTTGATGTATATAATAAAATGCAATTCTAAGATCTAGCACAGTTCTCCATAAGATAGTATCAGAAGATAAATTCAAGGAACAACAACAACAACAACAACAACAACAAAAAAAAAAAGAAAAGTCAAGATAGCACTGAGACAGTTATGATTAATGTACTTAAATTGTTATGCTATAGTAGCATGTAGAAGTATTAATTATTTCTCTGCTCGCTATAGAAGGAAATATTTTTCTACTACAGATCCTACATTATTTTTGAGAGTCTGATCGATGTATGTTCTGAAGTACTCCACTGCAAAGCTGGAACCTATTGATCTGTTGATGCTGGTACTATATAGTAATCAAATTGGAAAAGCTTGGTTTCTTTCCCACAGGTGAATTATTTTCCTCTAATTTGAAAAAGCTAACAAGTTAAACCTCTCTCCTCTGCTGAGGTTTGTTTTAGAGAAGTAGCATCTGGAATACCTTTCGGGCTCTCTATACCAACAACAAAATTATAAATTATAATGTCTTCTGTAGATACTATCTATCAGTTTATTCTAAATTGGTTGCTACTCAGAAACAGTGCTCAGCCGCTTTTCAGAGGTTACTTGTAAAGGTCTGTATGCTGCTGAGCTGAGTTTTCTCAACAGGAAGGCCTGGGGGAAAATGAAGGGATGCTTAAAAAGTAAGCCTTACTCGACAGAGGAGGGGAAGTATAATGTGGAGTGATGTTATGGAGGAGAAGGGGAAATGGTGGGGCTGTGCTAGATTAGGGTATGGAAGATAGAGCAGGACAACACACATACGGGTATAGAATGTTGAGAAAATTTTCAGCTGCTGGGTGTGATCCTGCTCAGCATCAATCATTTTCAAAGAAAAATTGAAGTTCCACTTCTGGGTCTCACGTAAGTGATCACGTAAGATCAGTCTGCTTCTGCTGATGATTTTGGTGATTGCTACAGTAGTTCTCTCGTACTGATTTAGGCTATGTTTGGCTGCGTGCTTCATTCAGGATAAACTATGAAGTCTCCTTTTGTCTGACAAGAAATGAAATCCATTAAGATATCTTTAAGGAAATCTGTGTGTGAGAGTACATGGGGCTTTCTTCAAAGGAGGTAGGGCAAATATACAACAGTAGCACTTGTCAACAGCTGTGAAAATTTATCACTTCACAGACTGAAAAGTAACCTTGTTTTGTCTGTTTTTAAGAAAGCAAACAAGTGAAACAACAAGCAGGCAAAAAAAAAAAAAAAGCAACAAAGCAACACAAGACAGTAGAAAAGAAAATTGTAAGAAAAAAGGCATACTTTTTTACTGTAGGCTCAAATACAGATTTACAGTTGCAACACAGGAGGCTAAACTCTTTGGGTAGATGCATCTCACTAGAAGCTGTGATAATGTGAATAGGGGGTAGAGGTGGTTGTTTTTTAATATGAAGTTTATCCTTTAATGTCTAAAATGAGTGTTAAAATAAAAGCAGATTCTTGAGAATGTTTGTCTACTATTCTGTTAGGTTGCAGTAAACGTAGTTCTGTTAGAGCTTGTGGTTGATAACACAACCACATGTATGATTTAAAAAGAAAAATATGTTGCTGAGCACTAAGAAAAGTGTCTATCTACTAGAGGATCAGTGGAGTACTTTCCACAGCTCCTTGCAAATGAACCCACATTTCCAGGAGACACTGAGGAAGTTTCAAAAGCCCTATACTTTGTGTGCACTGCATTGTTTTCTCTAAGCTGAAAAGTAAATGTTTAATGAGAACGTTTTGTGAAACTAATCAGTTTCCTTACTCTGGTTATAGAGCCAGTAAAATTCACTCTGGCAGCAAATACCAGTTATGAAACAATATTGGTCAAGCCTTCAGCCAGAGGTCTGGAGGATGTTGTTATATTTATCTTCCTGTTGGAGCTCGTATTAGCTGTAATGTAGTTATACTGTTTCTCCTAAAAATAAAATGGAAAGGTAGTCTTTTTACTCCAGATACCTAGTCTTAGAAAAATCCAGAATGGTATTTTCTTAGATATGAGACTTAATTTTAAACTAAAGAAGTGATTGACTAAATTAAGATAGGTGAATGACATACATTTGTTGCATGAAGATACTTTAAAAAACAAAACAAAACAAAAAAACAAAAAACAGAAGCAAACTGTGGGAAGGCTGTTTAGCTGCATAAGAATGCATGCTAGCCATCAGGTTGCACCAACCATTATATAGTAACCTGTGTATATTGATTGTGAGCTCACTGAGAGCACCTGCAGATTACCTTGCTATTTCTGTCACAATGTTTATGGAAATCTGAGCTTATGTACCTACAGCTGGTAGAGCACACAACTCCTGCCGTAACTTCTGGTGAAGACCTTAGAGATGCTGTGGCAGTTTCAAAATCTAGCAAGGCTGCGATCAGCTTTTGAAATAAGAACAAAACGAGTGTGTGATCAAATTGTATAAGAAAAGCATTGAATGTTGCAATTTATAGATCAGTGTGAGCCTTAGTCTGTACAGACAACATATATACCAGCAGGGGAATTTTCCCTGGAATCCTCTGCAGTATGGCAAGCCCTGCGTGTGTTGGTTGTAGTGCTTTGATGTATTAATTAAGAAGCCTGACTGGGATGTGTTAGATTTGAGTAACTGATGTCAGTGATTTAGAAGCACTTGTGTAATGCTCTGGAGCATGGGAAGAAAATCCATGCATTGAGAAAGTGTTGGATCTAGCATAAATAACACTTCAATTAGGAACTATACCTGGTTATTCAAAAATAGAATTTTTAGAAAATTCATACAAATAAACAGACTAAACTTAGCCCTATTTCTTATTTAGGTGAGTCGGGACTATACCGGCAAAGCTAGTTAGTTACTTGTATGTAACCCTTCTGTGTGCTGGAAATGGAAATAAGTGGCAAATTGTGCTACCTCTCCTGATTTTCCTGACAGGAAAATACAGACACTGCAGAAGCTCTCTCTTACTAGGTGAGACACATGAGATGATTGCTTGTGCCCTCCTAAACCTAATGCAGTTAAAGGTGTATTAGTGATTACTAGTTTTGCCTAAGGTAGTTTGAGATTTAGTTCAGAGTAAGGCCTTTGGTTTTGAGCATTCTCTCACTTTATTTGAGGAGTTCAGGTTGCTTCCAAAGTAGTCAGTAGTGAAACAGAGCTCCTCCTAGCACCTCGACTGCCAGTGTTGAACTGAATGTTTAAAGGAAAGGTTCCCTCCACCCATACTGATGCCACTTGGAGTAAATGGATTGCATTGATTACGCGAGGAGCTTGGATGGGGAACCTCAGTCGTCCAGGAATCCTAGAGAGGATTATGGACTGGCCTGATGGTAAAAAGTTTGGAACATCACCAGGAGAAGCTATGTTGTGTGGTTCTTAAGAGGCCTCACCATGCAATAAACTACCAGAAAATGGAAAGAAATATGCCCTGTTCACAAATGGATCATGTCATCATAGTGGGGAAACATTGCAAATGGAAATGGAGCCCTACATGACAAGTTGCACAGGCGGCTGAAGGTAAAGGAGGATCAAGCCAATTTGCAGAGGTAAAGGCTGTCCAACTGGCCTTAGATGCTGCTGAAAGGGAGAGGTGGTCAATGCTTTAACTTTAAACTGACTTATGGATGGTGGCAAATGCCTTATGGGGTTGGTTACAGCAGTGGGAACAAAAAAACTGGCAACGAAGAGGTAAACCTATTTGGGCTGCTGAACTGTGGAAAAACATTGCTGCCCGAACAAAAAATATGGTTGTAAAGGTGCGTCATGTAGATTCACATGTGCCTGAGAATTGGGCGACTGAAGAATGCGAAATAATCATTAGGTAGCTTGAGCTGCCAGGATTGAGATGGCTCAAATAGATTTGGACTGGCAAAACAAGTGTGAATTATTTGTAGCTTGGTAGGCCCATGAGTTCTTGGGCCATCGAGGAAGAGATGCAACATATAAGTGGGCTGGAGACCAAGGGGTGTACTAAACTATTGATGCTATTGCACAAGCTATTCATGACTGAAACGTGCACCATAATTAAACAAGCTGAGAGGATGAAACCTCTCTTGGGGTAAGGGTGATGGCAAAATATAAATACAGAGAGGCATGGCAGGTCAATTATATCACCTTGCCACAAACCTGCGTTGGTAAGTGTTATGTGTTTACCATGGTGGAGGCAATCACTGGGTGGCTTGAAACATGTAGCACCCCATGCTACTGCCCAAAACACCATATTAGGTCTTGAGGAACAAGTCCAATGGCGACATGGCGCTCCAGAAAAAATTGAATCAGATAATGGGACTCATTTCAAAAATTCTCTTGTAAATGTTTGGGCCAAAGATCATGGCATTAAGTGGATTTATCATATCCCCTATCATGCACCAGCTTCTGGTAAAATGCAATGATACAGTGGGCTGTTAAGAACTATGTTGAAAGCAATGTGTGGCTGAACATTTAAGCACTGAGAGAAGCATTTGGCAGAAGCCACCTGGTTGGTCAACACACAAGGATCTGTCTACTGTGATGGTCCTGCCAGCTCCCTACACACTGGCAAGAGGGGTAAAGTCCCTGTAGTACATGTAAAGAGCATGTTGGGAAAAGCTGTTTGAGTCCTTCTAGCTTCTGGAAAGGGCAAATGTCTCCATGGAATTGTTTCTGCTCGGGAACCTGGTTCCACTTGGTGAGTGATGCAGAAAGATGGGGATGTTCAATGTGTACTACGAGGGAAATTGATGTTAGGGGAGCGCAGTCAGTGATTCCATGTATAGATATGTATATAGATATGTGTAGTGCATTTTAATTATTGCTTGTTTGTATCAATGTGTATATATTAACCATGATGTAGTGATGGGGATGCTGTCATGGACACTGATGGATCTAGAGATAACTGCATGGCACTTATAGAAGTTTCAGTTGCTATTTGTTGTAGCAGAGATTTTCACAGATCATAGCGTGTGTTGATTAGAGTAGTTCTCTACTGTTCCCTTTTCTAGTCTTTTTCTCCTTAAAGCTAAGAAAGATGCTAATTGATTGTTAACTATTTTTCTTATAGGATTGGTTGTACATATTCAGCCTTTTGAGGCACTCGGAACCCTTTCCATCCCTGCCTTGTCCCTGACATCACCCAGCTCTTTCAGTGTACTTACTAAGAAGTCTTAAGGAGCTATCTGTTTCAGAGGGCTTCTTTTTAGAATCCCCTGAAAATACCAGTTCTCTAAAGCTTGAGGCATAAATCACTGACTGCTGTACCTAACGGTTTGTAGTTTGGATATATTGTGCTGTGGTACTTGTATGGAGTCAAGCATATGAGGACTAAGCTAAGTCTAGTATTACTGTTACTAGGTTTAGTATCTCAATGAAATCTCTTTAATGGAACAAAAGCCTGTGCACTTAAGAATTGGGGCTGAAAAATTCTTTCCTACCTGTATATTCTATGTGTTTCCATGACAGTTAAATTGCTGTCATTCACAAGAGTATAGGGAGATCTTATAAACACGCTTTCTCGTTGGAATTGGTCTTATTTTTCACTTAGAAATACATATAAAACTCAATGTAAGGCAACTATGTATAGAGCTATTTCTATATGTGCCTAGGTCCTAATAACATAAGTTACTTGGATTTTTCATTACACTTTCATTACAGCAGTATCCTGAGAACACCTTAAGTAATCAAATAGACACAAGTACTTAAGATACTGTACAGAACCATGAAGAAGCAGTATTGGCCTGTGTGTGCGGAGGTAGACAAATTAACACACACATGCACATGCTGGGTAGGCATTCCTCCTTCTAAGCAGTAAGGCTTTTAAATATCTGTTGTTTCCATTTTCATGTCTCCAAAGCTTTTATGTGAATTTTTCCAGCACATTTCTCATTATTCTCTCAACCTTTCCTCTCCTGCATGGCTGCAGTTTCCAGACACATAACCTGAAATGTCCTGGGAGAATTTACCTAAAAACAATAAAGCCAAGGAAATGGAAACCACAGAATATATACATGGTTCTTTTTTCAGGCTTTGCTAAGAAGCTCATTGGTTAATATTTACAAAGGAATTCAACTTTCCATATTAACATCCTCTTCCCTGTTAAGCAAATGTGAGAGAGTGGAATGGTAAGAATCATCACTAAAGTGGACACTCTAGGTTGGGATGTTATGTGTTAATTTCATTAATGATTCAAAGATTTCACTTTTCTCCATCCCAGCAGTTCAAGAATAATATACCATGGTAAAAAAAAAAAAAAAGGCTAAATAAAGTGCTAATGTGAAACTTTGAAGGGAATTGTCTTTCTATTTAAGAAAATTGTCTTGGTTGATTATCTACAGAAATAGAATTAAATACTGGTTTCTGTTACCTGTGCATAAAGCATACTCTGAAAGGAAATTATTAGAATCAGTGCAGCTGCTTGTAGGTTCAATTATACAGTAAAACAGTTCCAGTTGCTATTGAGGGCCATTTGTTAATAATAAGTTGTGTACCTGTCTGTGTGAAATGCCTCTGGCCGGGTTTGTCTGGATCTTACTGATGGTAAACTTCTCAGGTCACAGAAACCACTACCAAAACTGTCATGCTGTTCAGATATTGATCTTTTCTGCAGAAAGGGCAGCTCAAATAAACACAAATTGAGCCTTTGTTCCTAGTTCCAGAGTTTTTAATCTAGTAGTGTCCTTTTAAGAGGAAGTTTTTCCCACAGTTTGCAGAAAATACTTGTATTCAATTAGTAGAATTGCCAAGAAAATAGTTTTCTTCTCATGTTACAGTTCTCCGCAGCAGTGATGATTTTTATATTTTATATTATTTCCATATTCTTTTGCTTATGACTTGGTTCCTGGTCCTGTGCTGAACCACAGTTAAGGGTTAGGAATCTAAAAATCATCACAATGTAGTTAATCTATTAATTAGAATATACTACTTCATAGCTGATCCTGAAATACCACAGCTAGCTATCTGAATAAGACAGGAAATTAGCAGTGTGAAATTCATTATTTCTATCTAAGGAAAAGAATCTTAATGGAGAAAACAGCAACAACAAAAAAGGGGTTAAATTGTAAGACAAATAGTATTTGCATAAACCTAAAAGTCAGCAGAAAAGAAACACTAATGTGCTGTGTGAAAAGTGATGGGTGAAGTCAGATTCACAGAATTAAGACAAAGATTGAAATGAAAGACCTGTTTTATTAAAGGTCCCAGTTTTTCTGGTAAGAGAAATATAGCAATCTCAATATTAAATCTAGAAATAACCAAATTCATATTAATTCAATTAATTTGAATGAAAACGCTATTCTCAGTTGAATCCACAACTGCACGTTTTCTCCCTTTTCTTGACAGTACAATAGCTTTCCTTTCTGTGAGAGAAATGTATTTGAAACTACTTCAATATTTTTTTCTCTAAAAAAAATCTGTTGGAGTTTTACACTGTGCACAGAGAAAAATGACACAAGGAGATCTTATTTGTTCCTCTTTCTTTCTGTGACACAATGACACTCATCAGTTGTTTTGGAAAAAGAATGAAAAGGGTGAAGTTCTTTTAACTAATGAAGCATGACCCTGGAGGGCTGGAATCTGGTGTTGGTTTTTTTTTTTTTTAATATATTTGTATTTATTTATTTATTTGTTTGTTTATTTGCTTGTAGAAGAGGGGCAGAATGGAATCGTCTTCCAGACAGAACTTACCTTTGACAATCTGTTAAAAAACCCCGAGGGATTTAGGTGTCTTGCTGCAAGGAAACCCAATTCCTGGGGATCTTTAAATCTCTGGAAGATTTCACAGAATCACAGAATGTCCCAGGTTGAAAGGGACCTCAAGTATCCAACCCCCCTGCCACATGCAGGGCCACCAACCTCCCCATTTAATACCAGCCCAGGCTGCCCAGGGCCCCATCCAACCTGGCCTTGAACACCTCCAGGGACGGGGCATCCACAGCCTCTCTGGGCAGCTGTTCCAGCACCTCACCACTCTCTCTGTAAAGAATTTCCCCCTGACATCCAACCTAAATCTCCCCTCCCTCAACTTAAAACCATTTCCCCTTTTCCTGCACTTATCAGCCCTTTAAAAGAATCAATTCCCCTCCTGTCTGTAGGCTCCCTTTAGGTACTGAAAGCTGCAATGAGGTCACCCCGCAGCCTTCTTTTCTCCAGGCTGAACAAGCCCAGCTCCCTCAGCCTGTCTTCATAGGGGAGGTGCTCCATTCCCCTGATCATCTCTGTGGCTCTCCTCTGGACCCTCTCCAACAGCTGCCTGTCTTTCTTGTGCTGGGGGCTCCACACTTGGACACAGTACTCCAGATGGGGCCTCACAAGAGCAGAGTAGAGGGGGACAATCACCTTCCTGTCCCTGCTGGCCACCCTTCTTATGATGGAGCCCAGGATACCATTTGCTTTCCAAGCTGATTTTTGTGTAAAAAAAATCTTGATTCGCTCTTAGGGATCCTCATCTGTCTAGTGAAAGCATCCTATGTGTTGAGTAGTTAATATGACTGAAGCTTTAGGCAGGAATATTAATGGTTTATAATCTGAGCATAACTCATCTGAATGCTCTGATCCTACTGGAGAGATGCTACAAACTGTAGCATAGAAATGATTCTTTAGAGAGAATTGCCCAGAATATTTTCATGGGAATAATCCAAATGGATTTGTAGTCTCCAAGTGAAATTTGCTTCTATTTTCCTGGGCAGGTAAACAGTAACAAGAGCTTACATTTTTCTGTAGAATTAAGTTATTAAATAAAATCAATTGGGATACATAAAAATGTTAGATTAAAAAAAAAAAATCTTTTTTTACCTCGTTTTTAAATAACAGTTTAAAAATGAAATTACTTGATAGACCTAAAAATGAAACTGTTGTTCAAATGTTTTCAGAAACATTCTAAATCAATATAAACATTGAAAATTGTTAATTTCACCCCCCTAAAAGGTTTACTCTAAGCAAGTAATCTGTTTGGGAAGTTCAGCTTTGAGTAAGTCGCTTTTCTGCCCTCCATGAGAATTGTTTGAACTTCTTTCCCTTAGTTTTAGAGCACATTCACTGGATTGAAGTGCTTTATGCTGACCTAATCTATTCAAAGGGTTTGGAAGAGAAGGAAGAGTCTGTATCCTGTTGACAAAGTTGTGATAGATGGCGTGATTCAAAAATTATACTTTGTCTGGCTAGTGTGGGAAGAACTGAGAAAGAGGATGAATTGAAAATGTAGTGATTGCCTGTTAGGATGCAATGGTTCTTCAGAAAGTAGTTTCAGAACAGAGAAGTCTGTTTTTCCTTTTGATTAAGTTATTGTTTTGTTGCTTCCTTCTGTGATGGAAAATAACTGTTTATAAGAGCATCTTTTTTTCTTCCTAGTTTCCAAGTCCTTCTCTTTTTCAGTTTTTACGGAAGTTTTTGATTGGAAAGTGTAAGGCTTCATAAATGAGCAGGGCTCAAGTTATGCACGTTACATTAGTTTTAAATAAATTGGCCTGTGGATGTGCAGTATGCAGATAAATATGTTTTGTCTGCCTACCTTGTTCCTCTGGCTAAGGCACCACAATCTCTGATTACTTGAATTGACTAGTCTGCTGGAAAGCACCAAAGAAGCTATCCAAATGTTGCTTCAATTTTGTTAGTTTTACATGTTGGTTTAATCAGCAAATTGAAAACAGTGACTTGAGTCCCGTTCTGAACATTTCTTCAGTTGTAGTTTTAACCAACATAAGCAGAAGTTTGTTCAGCCAGATTTCATCATGGATCTCCTCTTCAGTTTTCCTCCCCTGTTCTTCACATCCCACAGAATGTACCCAGTCAGCTGTTTCTGGTCATTATACAAATTACTGTCATCTTCAACAAAATCCAATTAATAACTCTTGGGAGAGTTCATATGAACTTTACAAAGGTGGGAGTCTGTGTTAGATTCAGTAGCTTTTCAGCTTTTTTTTCCAAGAGAGATTCCAGACTCTCTTTTCCACAATTAACACACTGTGGACCTGACATTCTTTGTACCTGGTCACAGTTGTGTTAGTCTTTTGGCCTTACTAGCACTTGTTTTTATTTCTGTCTCCTATGGTATTTAATAAAGGAGACCAATCCTACTTTATTCAATTGATAAGAAAAATGATTATTTACTCTATCTGATAGGATGTCCCATCCCTGGAGACATTCAAGGTCAGGCTGGATCTGATCTAGCAACCTGAGCGACCTGATCTAGCTGTGGTGTCCCTGTTCATTGCAGAGGAGTTGGAACAGATGACCTTTAAAGGTCCCTTTCAACTCTAAGGATTCTATGATTCTATTTAGACCATCATGTTTTCTTCATGATCTAGTTTTTATTATTACAGTAATGAAAGTTAAAGGCACCCCAATGAAGCTGTGACTTTTATTTATGTCTAGGAAGACTTGATGTATGCTACAGTGTGGATCCGTGTTTATGTCTTGGTAAATCAGCCTGTAGTGTTGTGTACTTTTTTCTTTTCTTTTCTATGGATCAAAATTTCACATGGGTAACTGATGGTTATACAATATTTGACAGCAAATCTGTAAGGAGTTACTGTAGCACTCTTTTACCTGATGCTATCACATACCTAAATCTGAATTTTTTGGTTTATTTTATTCCTAAGTCTTTTCACTTACCACACCTATGATATTTCCCATGAGTGTTTTTCATGGTTGTTGAATTATTTCTTCATTTAATATTTTGTGTACTTTTTTTCTACTTGAGACAGGTTAAGAGCAAATAACATGCTAAAGTAAAAGATCACACAGAATGTTTTTTTATCCCTGGTCTTCTTTGCAGGCATGGCTATAATGTTGATGAGGTAAAACACCAGCTTTCTATCTACAGCCCACTTGCTTCTTATTGGTTTGGGGCATCTGGTTTCAAGGTTGGTCTGAAATTTGATCTTTCTGAAATTCTCTCGATGTGTTTCAGCAACATATGTCATTAATGAAGGGAGTTGGGTAACCGGTCTCTCTGTTGTTTGTAATTCAGGCTATGACAGGCAGCAGGAAAGCAGAGAAGCTTCAGCCAGCTCCTATTAGGAAAACATGCACAAGGCACAGGCTATAGCATAAACAGAGATATGTCAGGCTCCTCCCTAAAAGAAAATTGAAAGAGTGCACTTGGCAAGGATGCTTTGCTTTTTTGGTTGAACAAGAAACCTGTTGAATGAAACAAGCTCATTTTGACATTGGTATGGCTAACATCAAGGAATAAAGGGCCATTTCTAATGGAGAGAAAGATAAACTAGAAAAGGCTGATCTGCGGATTGTAGGTGCAGAAGTAACATTTGTGCAAAATAATAACCTCCTGAACTTAGAATTTCCAGGACCGCATAAGCGTACTGTTGTCTGAAACAAACATGTTGAAAACGCAAATGCTAGTCTTTTGTCAGCAATTAGGTATGTCCTTATGACATTTCAAATAGCAATGCTGGAATCTGGGAAGATTCTTCTGAAGGAAACTCATTCTACAACATGTCCTTGCATGAAGAATGGCACAGAACAGATTCTGGAATTGAGTAACTTCTTCACAGCAAGAAGAATGCTTGCGAAAGAGGTAATACCTTTAAACAAGCAATATTTTCATTTCTGTTGAATTCTCAATCTATGACATCAGAATATTTAAGAGTCTCTTACAACTGCCACGATATGTATTGTATCTTATATATTGACATATAGTTATTTATATATATATGTATATGTACACATAAACCCTGCATCTTGTAGATTTAGAGCATGCAGAAATCCAAATAATTTGTCTCAGATCACACACGTTCCTTGTTTTCTTATGAAAGCAAGTATCAGAGCCAAGATTATTCCCAAACCTCCTAGCTTCCCCTCTAAGAGCATTTTATCAGAAACATTTTTTGCAGGATAAAGAGAGATGGAGAAGGGAAATATGTGCAGGACATCTGTGAATTAAATTGTTAGATCAGACCCATCTTTATGTAATTCTTGCTGTTTGATGATGATGGACTACTTTACAAGGAAACATTTTTATCCATATGCATGTTATAGATCAGTAAACTAAAATATGAAATAATTTGATGAGGCTCATTCAACAGTTTAGTCCTCAGGGCTGACAAAAGGAACCAAGTCTCCCAACCCTCTTAAAACAGGCATGGCTTATTAAACGAGCTGGCATACTTTGTAACAATTCACAGTGTAGCACAGGGAATAATGTTCTTTCCATTAGGAATGCTTCAAAGATGCCTGTTCTGTAGAAGAATGAGAAGGAGCACTGGAATCAAAGCATTCCCTGAGGTATAAGATCAACTGCTTGAACTGAGCAGCTACACCAAAAAAACAAAACAAACTAACAACAACAGCAACAGCAAAAAACTGGAAAAGAATAGCAATCATATGTCATAAAGTGAAAGGACGACAAAGGCTTCTGAGGAAAATGAAATGGAAATATTTATGGAGAAATGCAGAGCTGAGAAAAAGCTGCTAAAAAGTCATGTTAGAAACACCAGGGCTGGAAGAGCTATGAAGGAAGTATGGAAATAAAATCAAACTGGAAGAGCACTTGATTTTATGAACCAATTAGCCCCCTCTTTTTTTTTTTTTTTTTTTTTTTTTTTAAACATTGTTGGCTAGTCATTACAAAGGTAGGCTTACTAGAATTACGCATTTTGTGAGCTGCTTCAAGTGAGGTGGAATTGTCTGTTGCTTTTGACTTCACAAACAAAGCAATGTGAAGAAAAGATGAACCAAACTTGGAAGCTAGCCCAAGGCAGCTGCTTGATGGGTTTTTGGTAAAGAAACAAAATCTTGAATTAAACTATAAGTTGCTCCATTGACCAAAATAATTTCACATGCAATATGATAAACATAAGGAATAAGTTACTGAGAAGGAATGTTGAAGAGAAAATTATTAATGATTTTAAGAGGAAATCTCAGTATTTGTCAGGAGAAATCGAGCATTGAAAGGCAGAGAAAAAACAAGGGAAGGCAGAATTTTAACCAACCAAGAGGGAGCAGGTTGTCAAATGTTACTAGTATGTTAGGGGACACTTTTCTGTTGTAAGAATGTCATCAAGTCTTAAGTAACGATCTGGTATTCTTGTTTTGGAAAATTTGTTACTTACAGAAAAACCTTTTTGTGCATCTGGACTGTTTGCATTTTGTTGCTAAACTGCCTTCCAAAGCAGAGTGTCTGTCAGTTGATTCATACTAAGATTTGTGTATTCTGAAGTAGCTACTGTACGTGAAGCTGATGAAATAATTCCAGGATGATTCTGATGCTGGAAGAAAATGTTACTTTGATAGCTGTTGACATTCTCAGATCCTCTTTTACTGCTCTTGTGCTTGCAGTAGATAAATTCTGAATCTTCTCTTTGACCTCATTGTAATGACATCCATCAGATGTAGAAACCAACTACAAAATTTTGTTATTTAATATGTATGGAACAGGAATGGAGATTGGCGTTTATTTGCAGCCAGTAGCATTCTAAGTACTTACTAACATGGACTCTTTTTCTCCTTGAAATTATTTCAGTAGTGACTGTGCAAAATGAAAATTTAGGGAGAACTAGTTTTAATTGCAGGCTGTTTTACTCCATATTTATGTGACATAACAGTGAAAATAATTTAGTTGATAATAGTGGTAACTCCATCTTAGCTTGTGGAAGGCCTCTCCCTAAAGATAAATTTACCTTCTGGAAGGTGCGTATACTCCTGTCCACACATCCTGGTGGACTGGAGACAAAAAGGGCTAGAAAGATGATCTTGCTAGCTACAGACCTCTCAGTCTCACCTCGGTGCCAGGGAAGGAACACCACAGGCTTTGGGAAGAGTGACTGGAAAGCTGCCTGATGGAAAGGGACCTTGGTGTACTGATGGACAGTCGGCTGAATATGAGCCAGCAGTGTGCCCAGGTGGCCAAGAAGGCCAATGGCATCCTGGCTTGGATCAGGAATGGGGTGGTGAGCAGGACCAGGGAAGTCATCCTGCCCCTGTACTTGGCACTGGTGAGGCATCACCTTGAGTGCTGTGTTCAGATTTGGGCACCTCAGTACAAAAGGGACATGGAGGTGCTGGAGCAGGTCCAAAGAAGGGCAACAAGGCTGGGGAAGGGCTTGGAGAAAAAAAGGGCTATGAGGAGAGACTGAAGGAACTGGGGCTGTTCAGTCTGGGGAAAAGGAGGCTGAGGGCAGACCTTATTGCTCTCTTCCAATACCTGAAAGGTGCTTACAGCGAGAGCGGGGTTGGTCTCTTCTCACTGGTGACAGGACGAGGGGAAGTGGCCTCAAGTTGCAGCAGGGTAAGTTTAGGTTGGATATTAGGAAAAACTTCTTTACAGAAAGGGTTGTTAAGCACTGGAATAGGCTCCCCAGGGAGGTGGTTGAGTCATCATCCCTGAATGTGTTCAAAACCATTTGGATGTGGTGCTCAGGGACATGATTTTGTGGAGGGTTGTTAGGGTAGGATGGTCAGGTCATGGTTGGACTTGATGATCTTTAAGGTCTTTTCCAACCTGAGTGATTACATGATACAACTATACTTGTGTGTATATATATATATATGTGTGTGTGTGTGTGTATATATATATATGTGTGTGTGTGTATATATATATATATATATATATGAATGCAGATAACAAGTGAGGCACAAGCAATTGCTCAGCACCGCCCAACAGATGCTGAGCTAGCTCCCTGACCAGCAGAAGAGAGAGAGAGATCAATTCCCACCCCCTTCAAATCTCCTTCCATTTGATCATGCGGCATGTGCGGGATGAGCGGGGGATCAGGCCTAGCCAGCATGGGTTCGTGAAGGGCAGGTCCTGCTTGACCAACCTGATCTCCTTCTATGATCTAGTGACCCATCTGGTGGATGAGGGAAAGGCTGTTGATGCGGTCTACCTAGACTTCAGCAAAGCCTTTGACACTGTCTCCCACAGCATTCTCCTGCAGAAGCTGGCAGTCAGAGGCTTGGATGGGTACACTCTCGGCTAGGTGAGGAGCTGGCTGGAGGGCCGGGCACAGAGAGTGGTGGTGAATGGAGTCAAATCCAGCTGGCGACCGGTCGTGAGTGGTGTTCCCCAGGGGTCGGTGCTGGGGCCTGTCCTCTTCAATATCTTTATTGATGACCTCGATGAGGGCATCGAGTGCACCCTCAGTAAATTCGCAGATGACACCAAATTGGCTGGAAGTGTGGATCTGCCTGGGGGTAGCGAGGCCCTACAGAGAGATCTGGACAGGCTGGAGAGCTGGGCTGAAGCCAATGGGATGAGTTTCAACAAGGCCAAATGCCGGGTCCTGCACTTCGGCTACAACAACCCCAGGCGACACTACAGGCTTGGGGCGGTGTGGCTGGAGGACTGTGTAGAGGAAACGGACCTGGGGGTATTGATTGATGCTCGGCTGAACATGAGCCGACAGTGTGCCCAGGTGGCCAAGAAGGCCAATGGCATCCTGGCTTGCATCAAAAACAGTGTTGCAAGCAGGAGCAGAGAGGTGATTGTTCCCCTATATTCAGCACTAGTGAGGCCGCACCTCGAGTACTGTGTCCAGTTTTGGGCCCCTCACTGCAAGAAAGATATTGAGGCCCTGGAACGTGTTCAAAGGAGGGCAACAAAGCTGGTGAGGGGTCTGGAACACAGGGCTGCTGAGGAGAGGCTGAAGGAGCTGGGAATGTTCAGCCTGGAGAAGAGGAGGCTCAGGGGAGACCTCATTGCTCTCTATAACTTCCTGAAGGGAGGTTGTAGTGAGCTGGGGGTCGGCCTCTTCTCTCGTGTCATTAGTGATAGGACCAGAGGGAATGGCTTCAAGCTACGGCAGGGGAGATTCAGGCTGGACATTAGGAAGTATTACTTTTCAGAAAGGGTGGTCAGGCACTGGAATGGACTGCCAAGGGAGGTGGTGGAGTCACCGAGCCTGAGGGTGTTCAAGGAAAGACTGGATGTTGCGCTGAGGGACATGGTTTAGTGGGAGCTATTGGGAATAGGTGAACGGTTGGACTGGATGATCTCTTAGGTCTTTTCCAACCTTGGTGATTCTATGATTCTATGTCATACAGTCGGGAATATCCCTTTGGCTAGTTTAAGTCAACTGTCCTACTTCTGTTCCCTCCCAGCTTCTTTGCTCCTTTGCTGCATATGGCCTTGGCTCTGTACAGTATTGCTTAGCAGAAACTATAAACATCAGTGTGTTATCAACATTGTTCTTCCCCTAAAGACAAAAACATATCCAACCAGTCACTCTAAAGATAACAATTCTATCCCATCTGAAACTAAGACATCCATGTATAAAGATGCATAACTGAGAGCAAAAATGTTATTATTTTTTTAATCCTGATTTGTTGTCCCAAAACAGAAAGTTTGTCATACTTGGGATAGAATTGGCTGCATCTCAGCAAATTAGAAACATTTTCTCTGTTGGTTTCTACTGTCAAAGTAATCCTCCTGTCTGCTCAGGAGTATGCCATGTCATAAACATTATCAGAATGTGTGGACACTGGTAGCTGAAGGTGGCAGGAATGAAAATCTTTCATCTAGAAAAACAATGAAGAAATTGTTAGCATTTCATAGGGGAAGTTTGTTTATTTCCTCTAAAAAAAAAAAAAGTTAGAAAGCACATAGTTGACATGATTTTATATAGGAAATGTATGCATTTGTGCTGTGGGGTGTTGGGTCAAATTTTGAAGGCCAGTTTCTAATATTAAAGTATGAAACAGCGAAGTTGCAGTCCTGCTTGAAGTGTGAATCTCAGTGCCCTCATAACTTTGGTGTCACTACTGAAACACCCATTACATTTATATAATGTACATTTCAGATGTGTTATCTGGCACTGCGTTCCTCTCAGTCTTCCTTGCATAAGATTTAATCTAAGAAGTAGAAAATGATTCAAACTGCATGTGTGGATGTACGCTCTTTTGCTATCAGCTAATATTAGATTAGTCTTCAGTACAAGAAAATGGATCAAGGAATTAACAACCAACTTTGGCTTCAGAGTCTTAGAGCTGCCCTTTCAGTCGTTTTCACTGCTACACAGGCAAATGCATGTTCAAGATTTAGTGCATGAGGTCTGGAAATGCCTCAGCTTTGCTCCTTTGTCGAATTGCTTGGGAGGAGCCTTGTAACTTCAAGAGAATGTCTGAAACTTAAATCTTTTACTGAAGAAGTAATTGCTTCTCAGTGAAATGTTTTCCATGTTGTGTATAAAGTAGCAAAACTTTTAAGTGTCCAGAATGGCATAACAGAGTTGGTCTCAAGGTCAGATAAAACCTCTGAATGATAGTTTAGTGCAGACAGGAATCTGCTCAACTGTTCTGTACCCTGTTCTCCTCATTTTCCCCAAGATACTTTGTTAAATGTGAGGGCTCTCTTCTCCATTTTTATATATTTTCTGATGAAGAATTTGGATTGACACTGACTGAAGAAAACCATCATGCTCAGGGCCATCCAAATGTCAGTACCAGGACAAAACTAGGAGATTTTATAATTGTGTGCTGATACTCAGCTGTGCTGAGCCGTAGCCATATACTAAATGAAAGGCTCTCATTTAAGCAGCACTCATCACTGCAATTAATAGTCCATCAGAACAGCATAATATGAGCATAAGAATAAAATAAATAGCAAAAGATGAGGGCATTCTGATTGGCCAGAAATGAACAACTGCTGCTCAGCAGGAATTTGCTTATGGTGCAATTACTGAGAAATAGCCCAGCATTAAGTGTGCAAATCAAAATTTCCCAGCAGATCAGAGTAGGAAGGGAATAGATGTAAGCAAAAAATAGGGGTCAGCTTGATGTACTTTTCAGCAATCAGGTTAAGACAAGTCTTTCAGTATAATTATATATAATGTGCTTTGGCTAGGAGAATTTAATTAATTGAATATAGATTGCAAGAGAAAATAAGTGTGCTGTTCAACTGGAGCAATCTGATGGAAAGTGATAGCATGATATCATTAGGAAACTCAACAAGCTAATCTACATCCATGTGTTGAGATAAGCAGAAGTCCCAACATCTGTTTCCCACTACTGAATTCACAAAAGGGGCTTCCCTGCATAGGGAATAAATGAATAAACAACATTTGGGGAATGTAATCTCCGACACTGAGCACAATGCTGAAATGTCATGAAAATGAAATAAGGTGAGAATGAAATAATGACTGAACTAAAGGTGCTCTAGGAGTTAACTGGGATTCGGCTTGGCAAAGGAAACCCAGCCATGCGAGAGCAAGCAAAACCTCTATCCATCACTCTTCTAAAAATGTAACACAAGAAAGATTAATTCAGGAGTAGAATTTATGCAAAGTTGGCTGCAAGGTGGCATGAAATGGTTGTGGAGACACATGGAATCCCAATTTGTGAAGTTGAAATGATATTCTTGTAGACAGAAAGAGAAAAAAAGAAGGATCAATAAGTGATGATCAGACAGATGTCCTTAAGTGCCCAGAAGTCCCAGCAAGAACTATTTGAATTAAAGAAAATGAATTAAAGCTTAGATACGATTTTTTTCCTTCTCCAGTCTTGGAAAGAGAGCAGCAATAATGAAAGAGAAATGGACCTAAGCACTAACTTGCTGCCAAGAACTGTAACACAATATCACAGCATTTCAAGGGTAAATCAGTGTCAACTGCATTTGACTCCTGAAAAAAAAAAAAAAAAAAAGTAAGAGCTTAACTTCCGTTCAGTCCATGCGGACCGCTGAAATATAGGAAACGGGGTTGTGTGGGGGAAGAGGCTGAAAAAAATAAATAAAAGTCTTTTCCAAAGAGAGCAACGAGCGGAGCGGCCAGAAGTACGAGGAGCGGCTGCTGCCGGGCTGCTCGGGTCGGGGGCGCGGCGGCGGCTGCTGCTGCCGGCAGGATCAGCGGCGGGGGGGGCGGGGGGGGGGGGGGGGGGGTGGGCTGCTGTGTGGGCGGTGGGGGAAGCCTGCGCGCCTCGGCGGGGCTTGCTCGCGGCCCCACGGAGGAGCCAGCGGCCCGGGCTCCTTTAAATTGAGGGCGTTCCGCCGCCTGCCTTCAAGTTGAAAGAAAAAGGGGCCGGCAGCGGGAAGGTGAGCTGCGTTTAGCAGCACGGAGCCGCTGCTTTTTGTTTCTTGTTCCCGCGCAGCAGGGCAGAGGCTTTGCTTTCTTACTTTCTTTCCTTCTTTCTGTCTCTCTCTCATTTATTTATTTATTTATTTTTATTCTCTGTGCGTCCAGAGGTAGAAAGCAGTGCGGAGGCGGTGTGAGAGCGTGCATGGGGTGCGGGAGGGCCGGCGGAGGGGGCTCGGCCGGGGGCAGCTGGCTGGGTTGGAGCTCGCTGGTGGGCTGATCCCGGGCATCCCGCGATCCCGCGACGGCCGTTCTTGGTCCTGCCCCCGAGGGGCAGAGCCGGGAGCGGCGCTCGCGGCACTTATGGCAAAGCTATTAGCTCAGCCGTGTGGCGGAGAGGCCCCGAGGACAGCGCCGACGGGCTCGGCGGAAGGTGAACGCGGGGCGGAGCGGGGTAGTCTCTCGGGCTTCGGACATCTCCCCCGTCCCTCCCGGCACGGCTGCAAAGCCGTTCTGCGGAGCCCTGGGTGAGGCGGGGGCAGGAGGACGAGGTCGGAGAGATCGCGGCGCGCGTGGTAAAGGCAAGTGTGGAGCAGCAGCGGCTGCCCAGGTGCTCGCTTACTCCCCCAGGCTCCGGATTCAGCCCTCGGGAAGCCCTTGGGGAAGACTTTGTTTCTAAACATCTGTCTTAGCATCCTCTCTTTGCGTCTCCCTCCTCTCGGCTCGCTGTTGTGGAGGTGTGCGTCAGCTTTGCCTTCCAGAGCGCCAGCAAGGATGCTTAGCAGGGACCTTACTGCAGCTCTAGCACTATTCTGGCAGCACTTTAAAATTAAAACCAACCAGGTTCTCTTCAGTTTCCATGTATATTAAGTTCGCAAATGGTTTCTTTGCTGCAAAGTAGATGCTTTGCCAAACGTCATGGTTTTATGGTGATTTTGTGATGTGGATTGTGATTTAATAGGAAATTAGCTGACATTCCTAAATTCACACTGTATGGTTCAATATACAGGCACTGGAATGGCTGCCCGGGGAGGTGGTGGAGTTGCCGTTCCTGGCAGTGTTCAAGAGGTCTGGATGAAGACCTGCGAGATATGGTTTAGTGCTTGTGTCACCGGTGGTGATGGGAGGATGGTTGGACTAGATGATTTTGCAGATTGTTTCCAACCTTATGATTCTATGAACAGAACATCTGATCAGTGTTGTACTGTGGTACCCTGGTTGGAACCACAGCCACCCTGAAGCCAGAGAAAGGAGAAGTGAGAAGGATCAGTTATAGCCTCATGCCTGCAGTCCATACTAACTCCAGGCTACTATCTCATTTGATTACTTTATTTTCCCTTTTGGCCCACAGTCTTATTTCATTTAAAATCTGAAGTACCTTCTTGACTCTGCTTGAAACCTCTCTATTAAAGCCTCTTGCTGATTTCAGAACAGAGATTTTCTAATTAAATACAAAGCTGATGATAGCTAGTCAACTTGTAACGCTGCCTCTCTAGTGTGCTTGCAGCAGGAGACACGTTCCTACTCCTTGTCAGATGTGATGTGACAGGTGTGTGTATATTTCCCTCTCCATTTGGTGGAAATGGGAACTTCTTTTCTACTAACTTTCAATGGCTTTTTTTTTTTTTTTTTTTTTTTTTTTCTTAGATAAGCAGAAAAGCATGCAATGAGTGCCAGGCAAATCAACTAGAAAGTTTTTGGACTGTGATAGGAAAAGGCTCAGTTTCCGGAAGTTGTAATTTCATGAGCAAGTACATCTAGAATATTCTTAAGGCTTTGTTTTGGTCTATGTGAGAAAGACTCATTGCGTTCTTTATGGAAGAGAAAACATTATCAAGGCAATTGAGTTATTTCTACTAGGCACAGTCCTAGAAATATCCAGGCTTTCAATGATTAGCTCAGATTTTTGTGCAGTTAACTTTGTTCTGGTCTGGCTTCAGACCAAGGGCCTTACAGGTCTAAAGTATCAGTGTGCTCTTTTTGCCAGATCCTGTATCCTCTGCTCTGAGCACTGTGCACACTTGCTACAAGTCTATTCATAACGTAAAGGACAAAGGCTTCTTGTGATTAAAGTTTACTTTATCAGTGCAGATCACATTTTGATGTAAACCCTTAAAAATTCTAATTGATTAATGAGTTTCAGATGGTGGTTCCCCTCCAGTGCCCCTCCCAGCATGTACAGTGTGCTCCAAGTTGAGTTGGGAAAGCTCCAGGAACCTTGGGCTAAATTGGTTGTGGCCTAGTTTATAAGGATAATAAAATAACTAGAAAAATTGAACTTCCCTTCAGAAATACACTTGCTGCATCTGTGAGCTTATGGTTTATCTTCTTGTTTATGGTGGCAAGAAAGTAAGATAATAAATATACATATTTAAGGTAATGCAGACAAGAATGATCTGTTGTTCAGTAGCTCTTCAAGAAGAGTTTTGAGATGTGGAGGCAGAATCGTAGCTTTAAGAGTGATTCAGTTTGCTTTTACATATAAGGAACCTAAAGGAAAGGTGACTTTTGTTCTGTAGTAAACTGAAAGTTGCAGGTGATAAAGGTTGGTTGAGTTGATCTACCAGTGAGTAACTGGCTTCTGGTTGTTTTCCTGCTGCTTCTTTTAGTCTCTCTTAGGTACCTCAAGTAGCGTAGCTTTCACAATTCCACTTAGGGAAGTTATTTCACTGTCTAGCAGATCTCACCATTGGGAAGTGTCCTGACATCACAAAAACCAATTACAGGAGTTGTTAGTTATGTATGTGGCTCTCAAAAGAAGACATTCCTATATGTTATTTCTTTCCCCCCATTGTTTTTGCCTCTAAGTGTCTGTGCCCGTGCATATGTATGTAATTGAGAGTATGGAAAAAACAAAGAGCAGTTTTCAGTCTGCAAACTTAACTTATTCTCTCCAAATCTGAAAAATATGTTAACAACAAGGTATGAAAACTAGAATCGGTTTTCAACAGTGAATGTGCTGATACTTAGACTTGCTAAGTGTATGAAAGTAGCACTTGCTTATGTGTAAGTGCCGACTGCAAGAACAAGTCCCACTTTATGGGCAGCCTCATTTCTGGTCACACGGATGTGTGTTTTGTTGCTACAGATCTATTTATGAATGTTGGGTCTTATTTAAGCTCCTTATGCACTCAGCTTACAGTAAGCAAATGCTTCACGCAGTCCACTTAAACTCCAGTAAAGTTTCAAATTTCTGTTCTTTTCCATCTGCTTGAGGTGATTAGAGCTAGCAGGGAGATCCAGCAGAAACCCTTGCCAGATACTCATGAGCTCTGTTCTGGCTTTTGATCCTCTGTCTCCTCTCTTTCCAGGATGGCTGCTTTCCAATAGCATTACCTTCTCTCTAAGACAGCAGGAGATTGTCTGCAGTTATAGCCGATACCCCTCTGTCAAAGCCAATGTGCAGTCTAGTGTTCAAGTTACAGTTGCTTCAGAGAAAACTATTGCTGCTCTTGTCTAAGTTGCTGTCTTCTCTTTCTACCAGTGCCAATAAAGCTATTGCACAGTTGTCTGCATATTTTTTGCTTCTACAACTGGGTAGCTAACACACTTCCCCTTGTCATATTAGGGAAAACCTCATTTCACAAACTTAAAGCCTAAGTATTTACTTCTGTGCAGATTTTTGAAATAGTCTTTGAACCCAAGTTCCAAAGCAGAGCTATGCCATCTTCTGTTTAAGCTTTGTAGAGCAATTAGGCCACTGAATTGGCATACATGCAGATTTTCAGCCCTAGATAACTGCTTTGGCAGCCAGTCAATTACCTTGCTGATAAGCAGCAGCACCCACATGGGCCAAAGCAGGTCTCTGCTACACAGGCAAGCGTGTCTCATAAAACTTACACCATGCTGGTATGGTATCAAGAGAATGTCATACAGGACCTTGGCATCAAAGATGATTTGATTGTTATCTAAACACAGTGCTGTATTGGCTTTACGATTTTTCCATTTCATAAACACTTTTCTCACCTTATTCTAACTGAATTGGAAGAGAAAAGCTTTTTTCACTAGTTATTTAGCTTATGTGCTAATTCTTAAAACAAGAGAGAAGATAGCTTAGCAAGACTTTGTCCCTGATCTGGAAGAACTGTAACGTGATGCAAGTTAAAAGAAATGGTTCAATCCTCCATTTGTTTATTGAGATCTAAGGGCACATATTATGATTAGGAACAAGGTTGAAGCAACAATGACACTTGTGTAATAGAACACTGCATAGTCAGCAAGTACTCAGTATAAACACTGTACATACATGCTAGATTGATAGTTTGGAGTGAAATGTTGCTGAATTGCCTGGTTAATTCACAGGATGGAGCATGTGTGTTTTCTCTGTGTGTGTGTACATATATATGTATTTATGCACACTCATGTACAAACTTGTATTACATAGAGTAAAATTAATGTTTTCATCATAATCATGCAGATTCTCCTTCTCTGGAGATATTCAAGACCTGCCTGGACTCCTACCTGTGCAGCCTGCTGTAGAGGGCTGCTCTGCAGGACTCAATGATCTCTGTAGGTCCCTTCCAGCCCTACAGTTCTGTAAATAATACTCTGTCTTTGTTGAAAAATAGTGTTACCAAAATCTTACAAGGAAAGGAAGGCTGTTGGAATAGGAAATGGAGTTGAATCCAGGGGCATGCAACTGTGAGCACTTAATTGTACAACCAGTCTTACTTTACAGATTAAGTGATCCTTGACTCCTGTGTGTTTTAAGTACAGAGGGTATCGTTGAATCCTTTTGTTGTTCCAGTTGGCCCCTCCAAAAGCCCATGGAATAACAGAAGATTATTTGTTTGATTGCTTTGACCTGATGATCATTAACAGCAGACAGTGTAAGTTACACTGCTGGCAAAATACAAGGAGCGAGCTACAATAAACACAAAACTAAATGTGCCACTGTAAACCCAAATAAAAACTTCTCTGTTTGAGAGAAGTTAGCAGAGAGAAATATAATCTTTTAGTGCATTGAATCTGTTACAAGTCTCTGTGTGTACTGTAAACTATCCTACATGGAATTCTTCAGCTAGACAATAAGTCTGAGAATTTGAGATGTCTTCCTCTTATTGACAGAAAGCAGGGGGGAGGAAAATATAACCAGGAACAAAACAATGAAAAGTAGCTAAAGATCTCTCCCAGTCTGTCTTCAGAATAGTAGGGGAAAGCAATAGCTTGTTGAGGAGAAAAACATAGCTTGAAAAATACTTACATATACCTCAATTCAGCTTCAGCAGTTTATAGAAGGGTATAGCATTCTATAAAATGAGAAATTTGTTGTTTGTGTTGTCAACAGTTTTAAAAAGCTGCATATTAATGAGTTGATGGTATTATTAGAAAGTAGTGAGTTTAGGAAAAACAGTACTTTTCTGGCTGCTTTGTTCATACCTTGCGTCTGCCAAGAGAAAAGGATGAAATGGTTGTTGGAGCCAAAGAGAATTGCCTTCTCAGCTGTGTTGGTGTATCCTTGAACGCTGCTGTCTGTCTCTGTGGCAGGATAGTTGTTTTCTCTTACCAAATTTCTCAGTGCTAAATTGTCAGTAAAATTCTTTCCGGCTCTCCAGAAAGTAAATATATTAAGATGATGGAAGGAGGTGAGATAAAATAGTTTGGGTTGGAAGGGACCTTGAAGATCATCCAGTTCCACCCCCTCTGCTATGAGGGGGTTTTCTTTCTGCAGTGAGACTCAGAGATTTCTTGGACTTCATACAGCTGACCACTTTTTTGTGAAACAGAAGGTAGTCACTACTTGAGACTGGTGTTACTAGTGTTCAGGCTGCCCAAAGTCCCATCCAGCCTGGTCTTGAACATCTCCAGGAACAGGGAATCCACAGCTGCTCTTGACAGCTTATGCCAAGGCCTCATCACCTTCTAGGTAAATAATCTTTTCCTAATGTTGACACTAAATCTGTGTTCTTAGTTGAAAGCCATGACTCCTTTTCCTCTTGCTACACCCCCCCATTTTTCTTGTAAGCCCCCTTCAAGGCTATTATAAGATCTTTGCAGAGCTTTTATTCCTTCTCTAAGCTGATTAGTAGGTACTTCTTTACTGAAATATGGTGGTGGCTTAAGCTAAACTTAGGAGTTCACTAGCAACCAGCGTTTGCATGAAGAATATTTAACAATTTGACAGTTTCTGACATGCACATGTAATTTGATCTCTAACATGCTATCTCCAATGGAGTTTGTGATAGGAAGCAAGTTATGCTTTATGCTATTTCTCAATGGCTGACTTTTGTTGCACTAATTCCAACAAGAAGGAGTTTTAGCAAGTTTAAGGCTCATTCTCAGAGAAGAAGGGGGATAAAGGAGGAAGAAGACAACGTCGTGTCAGAAATGAAACTAAGCATGCGAAGAGATCAAGTTGGATTGTGTATTAGTTCATCTGTGATTCATCAGGGTTCTTAGTGAAGAGTCATCATCAATATTAACTTTCTCATTCTGCTGTCCTCACTTTGTATGCCAGCTCCACAAAGTAACCCACACCATTTCAGTAATTTTCAGTAATTTCAGTAATAAAATATTGTTAATTCGGGACTACTGTTTCAAGCAGACTGCTATTCCAATCCCAGTACAGAGATGACTGTCATTCTCAGTTTACAGCTATTTTTGTCACCTCAATTTGTCTTTCTTCTTTCCTTCCTTTCCTACTCTGAGAATCAGCGTCTTGGCCAGGATCTCAGCTCTTACTAGCCAAGGAACTGCTGAACTCCAGCACCCCTGCATGCTTCAGTCAGAGCTCTGTTTCTCCCACTTTTCTTTCTGCAGTGAGACTCAGAGATTTCTTGAACTTCATACAGCTGACCACTTTTTTGTGAAACAGAAGGTAGTCACTGTTTGAGACTGGCAAATGGGACGCCCATCTTAAAAAGGGCTGGAAAGATGATCTTGGTAGCTACAGACCTATCATCTCACCTCAGTGCCAGGGAAGGTTATGGAACAGATAATTTCAGGAGCCATCATGAATCAATTAAAGGTCAACCAAGGATCAGGCCCAGACAGCATGGGTTTATGAATGGAAGATCCTGTTTGACAAACCTGATTTCATTCTATGACAAGGTGACCTGTTTAGTGGATGAAGGTAAGACTGTCAATGTGGTCTACCTGGATTTCAGTAAGGCCTTTGATACTGTCCCCCACAACATCCTCATGGAGAAACTGGCTGCCCATGGTTTGGATGGGCATATGATCCGCTGGGTGGAACACTGGCTGGATGGCTGGGCCCAAAGAGTTGTGGTCATTGTTGTTAAATCCAGTTGGTGGCCAGTCATGAGCAGTGTCCCCCAGGGCTCAGTACTGGGGCTGCTTCTATTTAACATCTTTATTAATGATCTTGATGAGGGGATTGAGTGCACCCTCAGTAAGTTTGCAGATGACACCAAGGTGGGAGGCATTGCTGATCTGCCTGAGGGGAGAAGGGCACTACAGAGGGACCTGGATAGACTGGATCGATGGGCCAAGGTTAACTGTATGAGTTTCAATAGGGCCAAGTGCCGACTCCTGCATTCTGGTCACAACAACCCCAGGCAACCTACAGGCATAGGGAAGAGTGGCTGGAAAGCTGCCTGATGGAAAGGGACCTTGGTGTACTGATGGACAGTCGGCTGAATATGAGCCAGCAGTGTGCCCAGGTGGCCAAGAAGGCCAATGGCATCCTGGCTTGGATCAGGAATGGGGTGGTGAGCAGGACCAGGGAAGTCATCCTGCCCCTGTACTTGGCACTGGTGAGGCATCACCTTGAGTGCTGTGTTCAGATTTGGGCACCTCAGTACAAAAGGGACATGGAGGTGCTGGAGCAGGTCCAAAGAAGGGCAACAAGGCTGGGGAAGGGCTTGGAGAATATGGCCTATGAGGAGAGACTGAAGGAACTGGGGCTGTTCAGTCTGGGGAAAAGGAGGCTGAGGGAAAAGGAGGCTAAGGGCTGAGCAGACCTTATTGCTCTCTTCCAGTATCTGAATGGTGCTTACAGCAAGAGCAGGGTTGGTCTCTTCTCACTGGTGACAGGACGAGGGGAAGTGGCCTCAAGTTGCAGCAGGGTAAGTTTAGGTTGGATATTAGGAAAAACTTCTTTACAGAAAGGGTTGTTAAGCACTGGAATAGGCTCCCTAGGATGGTACCATCCCTGGATGTGTTTAAAAACCGTTTGGATGTGGTGCTCAGGGACATGATTTAGTGGAGGGTTGTTAGGGTAGGATGGTTAGGTTGCGGTTGGACTTGTTGATCTTTTCTAGCCTGAGTGATTCTATGATGCTACAATTATGATGCATACTTAAGGATAGCCCTTCATTTTAGAGCTGAAGTAATGTCTCAATTGCCTAAATTTTCTGTTCTGATCACGGAGAGATTGGTTTGAAGTGTAGACATACTGTGGTGCTCTTTTCACAGACTGACAGGGAAACCTAAGTTGTTTTCCTGTAGCTGGTCCAGAAGCCTTCCCTCTCTTTTCTCTAGCTTTGAAACAAATAACAGCAAAAAAAAAAAAAAAAAAAAAGGCAATTTTCAGACCATAGAATTACTCTAGCCTTCCTGGTGGCAACAACCTATATAGTAGCTGTCTGTCTGTCAGCATGTTATCATGTTGGTTGTTATAAATTAACTCCAAATTCCACATATAGGCTGTTAGAGATGGAGGGGTTGGTGCACCTTTCCTGAACAGAGTGTTGTCTCCCTGGAATACCTGTTAACACAATCCAACTTGGGGAGTGCACCTTGTGATAACCTTCTATGAAAGCAGAGATCCCTTCAGGGTCCCATGATGAAAATGTTTGTGTGCATCCCCAAAACGTAAAATAACACAATAATTCAGATTGGAAGGAATCTCTAGGGACCATCTACTCCAACCTTCTCCTCAAAGCCTGTAAGAAACTTGAAAATACTTTCAGTGAAGAGGTGCATTGTCTTAAATATTTCTTCTTAAAACAATTTTGCTTTTTTCAGTTTTTTTTTTTTTTTTTTTTTTTTTTTTTTTTTTTAGGGTGTTTATCAAAAGAAACAAATGGCAGGATTTTTCTCTTGCATCAGTTTTTCAGTTTATTGGTATCTATGTGGCTCAATGGTTCAGGAAGTTTTTCCCTCTTTGCTTTATTTGTGTGTTGCGTATGAAGTGAATATTGATAAATGAATGCGATGCAGTTTTCAAGGTGATTCAAAAGATTTAACTTTGCCTCTCAGTAGAGTGGATAGACTCCAGAAATCACACAAGAAAGTTACTATAAGGATTTTTTTTTTTCTGTAAACCAAGCATGGAATTTGCCTGTTTTTTTTTTTACCCTTGTAATCTTTGATGATGAGATGGAATTAGTTATCCATCTTGATTGTGGTTCTGACTGTTCAAAGTGAAGCAGTGAATTAAATGGATTGTTCTGAAGACTAAGAACAACTTTAAAATGCTGTTGTGGTAACCCTTAAGTTGTTAGGATCATGTAGTTAGAAGGAGTCCATTTTGTGAGTGACACACTAGAGGGCTTTTTGGAGTCAACAGCATAATTCTTTTTTCTCTTCCCTTGAACAAAACGAATAGGTACAACTTGGATGTAACCAACCAGAAAAACACTGATCCAAGCGGAAGTTTTTTAAAAGTCAGTTTCAAGAACAGAGCTGTACCTCACTTACCTATTTTAGTCTATCTTAAATTCCTTTGCTTCCAAAGGACCTGTGATACTTGAGGATATTTACTGATTTTATTGATCCCACATTGACTGAAAAATCTGTCTGATTTCAGTGAGAGATATATTTATAGCGAAAGCTGTGTCTACCTACTTCAAAAGTAACTACCATTTCAGAACTGGGGTAAGGAGTCTGGTGCTCTCAACATGATATAAGTAGATATTTTTGAGGAAAAAGGAGATTGTTTAGCCATGCTATGGTTTAGTAAATGCTGCACAATTTTGATGTAAATATTAAATATCTCAACTAGTTTTTCATGTATTTGGAAATGTAGCTTGCAGTGCAGTTTTATGACGATTGCTTTTTATATTCAGTAAGCATTTTCCTTTTGGCAAAGGATTTACTTATTTACTTATTTACTCTTTTTGTTCCAGGTTTCAGTGGTATAGTATAACAAATCTCTCCTCTCCTCTCCTCTCCTCTCCTCTCCTCTCCTCTCCTCTCCTCTCCTCTCCTCTCCTCTCCTCTCCTCTCCTCTCCTCTCCTCTCCTCTCCTCTCCTCTCCTCTCCTCTCCTCTCCTCTCCTCTCCTCTCCTCTCCTCTCCTCTCCTCTCCTCTCCTCTCCTCTCCTCTCCTCTCCTCTCCTCTCCTCTCCTCTCCTCTCCTCTCCTAGCAAAAGAAACGGTGTTTGCAATGATTGGTAAGCTGAAGTCAGCTGCCACATGTAACCACAGATAGCATGGAACAGTTGGAAAAATAGATGAAGTACAGTTCCTTAAAGCTTTACCCCTACCTCATTAGTAATTTCTTTAATTCCACATGCACAAGGCAAGGCCTTGTGACTGCTGGTTGGGGTGACAGAGCTCTCAGTTGCTACACTCTACCAAGCAATAAAGTAACCCAGCTTACTGCCATAAGTGATAGAGTTCAGGTCTGATTTTCTTTTCAGAAACACATAACCTCTTTCCTTAGCACACTTGTGCCACAGAGGGGAGAATTAGTCCTTCAGGAATGGGAATATAGGTCCAGTGGGCCTAACGTCTCTGGCTGCTGCAGGAGTTGAGCACTTAACTAATATTTAACACATGACGTATTGCCTTACCTGAAGCCTATGTTTCCATAAATTGCCACTGAAGCAGAGGATAAAAGATGGAAGTGGGAAGTGTGATGGGTGACCAGCCCAGGCTGTCGTGCTGCTTTCTGAAGGAGTAATATTATTCATCATATACATCTTGCCTTTTTCTTTAATTATTCTAAAGCTGTAGATTACAGGGATTCTACTTGGTAACTACATTTGCTATTCGTTAGCAAGTCTGTGCAGTAGTGTAACTTAGTTGCTCACATGTTTTTCTTGGGCCTGATCCAAAAATGGCTGAAACTTTCAATTTATTTTGAATGGATCTTGGATCAGGCACTGTAGAGAGTTGCTAGTGTTCTGTGAAATGTTTGTTTTCTTTTGGATTTTAATCATTCTTTGTAGAATATTTGGTTATGGGTTGATAACATGTAGCTGGGTGAGTAGGAGTGAAAGAGACATTTATTTATGTGATTTAATCATTTGAAGTGAGCCACTAATAGTACCTCAGTCATAGATGCTGTGTTCATGTATTAGATCCACGTTTCTTTGTCTGATTTCTCAGAATCATAGTTAAAGCTGTTGTCTACCACCATGTTAAAAAGAGGATCTGTAAATTGTATTTGCTAATTGATTTACGTGTTTGTTTCTTTTTTCTTTTTCAAAAAGTACTAAAACAGGTACAACCAGTGGATAAGCAATGTGCACTGCTCTGAGCCCAAAAGCACGTGGGCCTGGCCTCTCTGATATGCACCAATACAGTCAGTGGCTTGCCAGCAGACATGAGGCCAACTTGTTGCCGATGAAAGAGGATTTGGCCCTGTGGCTCACAAACTTACTGGGTAAGATATGAGAAATACAGTCACTGGACAGCATGAAAATTCCACTCACTGTCAGTTGAGAGTGAAAATCTTCAGACATTGTTGTGCTTCAAAAATAAAGATGGTTAGAATTAGCTAGCTAATTCCACCTGGAACAAATTTTAACAAGTCAGAAATACTCATGAATAGTTAGCCTACACAGTGATTCTGTAAGTTCAGTTATGTTACTTGCACTCTCCTCAAATTTATTTTTCCTCAAATTTTCTTTTAAATTGACTTTCACATGGGTTTTATCTGCTAATATAATGAAGCTGGATGTTGCTACTTACTGCCATCAGATACATCTTATTTTCTACTGGGAGACCTTCCACAGGCACTGAGTGCATCGAATACCCTGAATGAATGAGCCCATTAAATAGTTTTTTTCACTGACCAAGCAGCCTAGTTATAGATAATTGCCATTCAATGCAATGCATGTGAAGACTTGCAGAAGCTTGTGTATGGAAGGGTCTGACCTAGGAGTTGCAGCTGGGACCTGGAGATTTTCTGGTTGTGGTTGTACCTCCTGATGCATGAAGAAGAAACAAATTGCTGATGGCAATTCACATAAATCATGTATTTCTTGTTAGATGTAAACTTTGTAAAATCCTCATCTGAAGAGAAACACATCAGCAGTTTTTTAGTTTTTAATCAGCTTTTTAATCAAAGAGGAGAAACACCTTTTAGACAAGTTGACATTCACATGATACTTCTGGAGGCAAACTTGGAAGAGCATTTTTAAAACTGGAATTTTTTTCTTCTGGAAATCTGCTTTGGTCAGAAAGTAGGCAATGTTTTATCTTGCCTGTTATTGCAGTTGAACATAATTGGTGATATCATACAATGATAGAGTGCCTTTTCTTTGCATGTTCCACAGTATTGTAGTTTTTTATTTGTTTGGTTTTTTTTAAGACAAAGGAAAATATTCTTAAGCTATGATAAACATAGAAAAACAGGGTGTAAGTAGAATGCACTTATGCCACAATAATTTCATATAGGCAATATTATTATTGGAATAGTTCTGACCTTGAAGTTTTAAAACTGGCACCTTAAATTATATTGCTGTGTGGTATTTCCATTTAAATCAACAAATTCAAAATGTTGTCCAAGCGAAGCCAGATGAAAATCCAGAAATCCTGCCTTTTTGCTATAATTGCCACAAGATGGCAATCCAAAAGGAGGCTTTTTGAATCAGAGGCAGCCCATTCTGTTAAGGATTTAATATATTGTTTAAATTTTTTAAACAATGAAGTTGTAGTGAGGCTCACTAAAACAAACAGAAGCTTGTTTGCAGTTCCTAACAAAGTTCTTCCAGTGACGAGGGTAGGAATGAGGTCACTTTTTTAGGAAGAAAGTAGCAACCAGCAGGAGGTTCTGAAACGCCAACTGTAATTAAAAATCTGATTTCTCATATGGACACCAAACTCTTCACTGCGTAAGTAAATCGACACAGCCTTCTTTTAATTAAGCAACATGCACAGCTCATTTGCATAATGCATTCCCCAACACCTTCTCACATGCAAGTTGTTATTTTCTCAGCTTGTTGTGGAGAACTGAAGTTATAGTGATTTGTTAAAGTGCTTTGAATTCCTATGTAGAATTCCTATGTAGACATTGTTATTCAAATGAATTAAGTTAAAATTCAGTCAAAATAAATTAAGTGTAACTGAATTAATCTACTAACATATTTTGTATATTCACTCAGAATTCAAATTTGGTTTAATTACTTTATAATTGGGGTTAACTTTCGTGAGAGGAGGGCACATGAGCATATTGCTGTGGGATAAAATTTGTATGAATTTATAGCATGCTGTTACCTTGTTGTAAATGCCTGCTTATACTCTTATTTCATGATATCCAAAAAGGATATGCAACGTGCAACTGTTTGGATGTGGTGCTCAGGGACATGACTTAGCAGAGGATTGTTAGAGTTAGGGTAGCATGGTTAGGTTCCAGTTGGACTTGATGATCTTTCAGGTTTTTTCCAACCTGAGCAATTTCATGATTCCATGCTTTTTTTTTCTTCTTTTGTTCTTTCCTTTTTTTTTTTTTTTTTCTCCTCCTTTCCATGTTGAAAACAACTTACTTTGCATTAAGGAATGCTGCAGATGAAATGAGTGTTGCAGATGGAAGTGACTCATATGTTGCTGTAGAGCATCATTTTCATAGTGAGCCACCTCAGTATTGCAGCGGGTGAGAGGAGTGGAACAGTGAATATTGCAACTCTCAGCCTCACTTCTCTCTGCTGAACTAGGTTGGCTGAGAGAACCCTACTGTGACATAGTTAAGAAGATGTTTTGATCAATTGTCTTGCAAACCATGATCATCTCCTAAAATCATCTTCTTATAATGCATAGAACCAAAGAAACACTCAGCAACACTTGCTGCCAACGCCTTCTGAATTGGATAGATAATGTATGTATGTTGTTCAGTAGAATCCTCTTGCAGGTGCTGAAACCTTCTGTTCCATCTTGAGCAAATTTCACATAGGGATCAGAACTGTTTGGTCATAGTAATCTTCTAGCAGAGGCAAAATGGTGGTTTGACAGCAAATGGGATTTGCCCTCTTCTGTGCCTTCTGATACATTCTATCTTTTTTCTTATTCCTAGAGCCCACTTACCAGACTCAGATAATTACAATACCAAAGCTTATTCCATCCAGTTTTGTTTAGCGTCTGGGACCACATAGAGTAGATCTGTAAGATGTTCATTGGCTGTGGCAAGATAACTGGGCTCCAGTATTATATGATATAAATATTGTGATCTCTTCCTAGCAGAAATTCAGGGCATCAGAAACTCATTGGTAAGGGGCTGGAGGCTGCAAAATGTTGAGGATGAGGACAAGTAAAAATTGCATGTTGCATGAGGGATGTGCAAATTGCTTGTTCAGATGCAGAAGTGGACAAGACTTGGAGAAAAGGAGAGAATTGATGAGGATGGTAGGAGACATTCAATTACAGGCTAGGTTTGGAATATGATGTTAAGAGGTGTAAAATTTGAAGGATGAAAGGCAAGAAGTCTGAGGCAGGAAAACTGTTTCTCAGATTCTGCTGTAAAGCAAAACCTGCTTCAGCTCAAGCATCTTGCTAAGAAGATTTTGTAACCGTACTTTCATTTTTAACAGTAATGTGTTCATCTAAAGCCAGTGGATAATAGAGGGAAATGATAAATACCAATGAGTATCAAGACATTTATGATAACTATACCTCTACTGTTTCTAGAGCAGCTTCTTTTTCAGCTGAGAGGCTTGATAATTTTCTTTAGTGTCAATATGTGTTTGAGGCTGTTTATACATTTCATTTAAAGTAAACAATGTCAGTTCTATCAGTGTTACCCCTCTTGATCTCTGCTGTTCAATGATATACAGCAGCCTTTCTGTCCAAAAAGATCCACTTTTTTAAATTTACATAAAATCATTGGCTTTTATCTCTCCTATTTATATATATGTTTTGTTACCGTGGGTTTAAATGTCACAGAAGTTGGGAAGAAATGCCACAGTCAAAAGGAATGCTTCCATTGCTGGCTCAGTACTCTAGAAGCTCACCCTCTGATCTGATCTCCCACTGATGAATTCCAGAGATTCACCTGAGTAAAAGATTTCTGCTTATAAACTATTAGTTTGGTGTTACCATTGAAACATTTAATCTTTGGGTTTCAAACTAAAAGAGGGGAAATTTAGATTTGATAGTTTAAAAAAAAAAAAAAAAAAAAGTCTTACAATAAGAGTAGCGAAGCACTGGAACAAGTTGCCCAGAGAGGTGTTGGAAGCCCCATCCCTGGAGACATGCAAGGTCAGGCTGGACCAGGTTCTGAGCACCTGATTGAGTTGTGGGTCTCCTTGTTCATCTAAGGAGAGTTGGAGAGGTGGTCTAGGTGACCTTTACAGCTTGCTTCCAACTCGAACGATTCTACACTTCTATAAAGTAGTTCATCAGCTAGTTTTGAGGCTGTTCTTGCATTACAGTTACTGAAGTGAGTGCAAAAGAACAAATTGATATAATAGAGGAACTAGACTTGGGTACTTTTGTTTTAAGATTTGAGCACCTATCCATTTTGCTAAAGGTTCTGGTTGTCTGGAGGCTCACGTCCTCAACAACTTGGATGCACATCCTCGGTATGGGCTCTTGAGTTTCCCTCTCACAGAATTCCCAATCTACTTAGATCAGGACTCCCAGGTCTGTGTGGCTTTATAGTTAGCTGCCCATGCTTCCCAAATACTAGGCATTAAAGTAAATGGGTTTGTCTTTTTTAAGAGGCATCTGGCCTCTGCAGCATATGGAGTAAGTAATATTTGCAAGTTTTGAGAGGGCCTTCGCTCCTGTTGTTTTTTCTCTTTCATATTCTACTGTTGGATTTTTTTTGTTTTTTTTTTAATTGTATTTAATGTTATTACCATTCTATAAAAACATTGTGATTGCTTTCTTGTAATTTTAGGGGGAGTTATCCGTTTTTAATGGAGTTTAATGTTTTTTCCTTACAAATATACAGAGCTTTTTTTTTTTCCTCAGGCTATGAACATTGCTCTCATTTGAATCAATACATTTCAACTGTTAAATATGTCAGTGTCTGTTTTAGCAAAGAAATGCCACCTCTTGGAGACATAAAATACAGTGAATTGAAAGCTGACACCTAATATATTTTTCATTGGATACAGATGTTCAGTGCAAAACTAATTCTTCCAGCTTTTGTAAAAGGGAACAAAACTACAATGCTCCAGCTTACAATATGCAGTGACTAAACTGCTAATGCTATTCAGTATTAAAAATAGTGTAAATGTATTGTTCAACCTCAGCAGAAGATAGGTTTTTTTTTTCCATGTCTATTAAATGAGAAGACAGTTTTAAATAGCTTTCAGGTTGTTTTTCTTTCTTCTTCTTCTTCTTCTTTTTTTTTTTTAAATCTTGACTGGTAGAGTAATAAACCTATAAATCTGCAAATCACAGGACAGAATAGATGTGTACAACATGAGTTTTGTTTTCCTTGTGCAAAAATAAAAGTGCATTCTAAAACAAAATAAAACCTTCCATAGTTAAAAATGTTTGAAACATAGTTTAATAGAAAATGAGTCTATTAAAAAAATATTATTATTAATAAAAAAATAAAGCTATTCTTATGAGTCAGTAGCTTTTTAGTTTTGTGTTTCTAATGGCTTCTAATCTTTCGCTATAAATGCAAATTGGGGAAAAAATATGCCAGAATGATACTGAAGGTTTTTGAGGTGCTGAGATGCTGAGATTTTTTTTTTATTATTCTGTGGGTTATCAGTTTCAGATCTGAGTCCAGTTGAATTTGGAGCTAAAGTAATGTCAATTACATATTAACTACCTTTGTATTGAATGTCTGTAGAGCTGCTACTGCTCTGCTGCCTGGAGAAGTCATTTAAGTATATGGGAACCGTAAAGTGGGTTGTGTGGCAGAGAGAATTAAAGGGAGGGGGGAAGAAAGGAAAAGTTGTATCTGAAAATGATTTGCTGTACAGGTCTTAATCTTTGGCGTGCAACTGTCCAAACTGAAATGACTGGCAATTTATTTTGCCTAAAGAATGCTGAAGTATCTAACAATTTTGAGACAAAAGCCTACGCAAATAAATTTTTATCATCATGGCGTGATTCTGGGAGTTCAGCTGGAGGTGGCAAAAGATTCCCTTCTCATCTGGTCTGTCTCACCTAGTTTGAATACCATGGGACCATTGGGATTACAGTGATACCATAGGCTACCTGCTCTGCTCAAGCTGGGCAGTGAAATACAGCATGAAACTTTTTGTTCTGCAGTCACTTTCCTGCAGAATCAAGACTTTGTCTCATCACTGAATACTTCCCTTTCCTTCATTGTATGGTTTGCTACTTCTACAAAATAAACTGCATTCAGTGTGTTAATAATATTTTATGCTATCACTACCCACATATGTCAGTGTAAACCATCTGCCTACTGCACTCTGTGTTTGCTAAAAGCACTGGAATTTCATAAATAAAATGAGTTCTTATAGGCTAGAATTATTTTTCAAGTAACACAAGCCTTCCCAAAGAAAGCATGTTATTTTAAAATTTGCTCTATACGTACTGGAGATACAGTAGTGAGATTATTCAAAGAAATGCTAGTTGTTCAATTAAAGTATGTTTTTAAATTGATGTCTAAATTTCTTTTGATTTCAATGCATTTAGAATGTGCCCATTTGTTTGTTAGTTTAGTTGTTTTGTTTTGTTTTTTCTTAAAACAAGTGCCATCTATACCATTGCACACTGTTTGCCATGCTAACTTTCTGCTTGCTGTTCAGGTAGAGAAATAACAGCAGAAACCTTTATGGAGAAATTGGATAATGGTGCCTTGCTTTGTCGGTTAGCTGAGACCCTGCAGGAGAAATTAAAAGAAAACAGCTTTGAGGCAAACAAGCCTGGCAAAGTAAGTGTTGTTAACTATTCTAGCATGTAATATTTTGCAATTAAAAGTTTTCATTTATGGTGCCTCTTTTAATGGACAGGGAGGTAATTCTTCCATGCAGAGAAGAAGACAATGTAAAACTGGGAGAAATGAATGCTTCTTCAATAATTATGAAGTAATAATACAAGGAAGATATTCAGAAACAACTTGTAATGTGTGGAAGATAGCTTCCATATCGCACTGTTAGATCTTTTTTGATAACAGACAAAATGCAATTCTTGTATGTATTTGCAATGGGGAATATTAAGGAGCAGAGGGAGGTGTCATTTCCTCCTTAAACAGCTCCCAGAAGGCCAGTAACACAATTCTGCAGTTAGTTTTCATGTCTAGAGTTTAAAGGTCCTGTGGTGTACTGGAAGGGATTCAGAGCTGCAGAGATATTGTGGAAAACATAAACATTCAGAAGATACTGAAGAGCTTTGCGAAGACTGAGTTAAGCTCTCACTTGATCTCAGCCATAGGCCAGTCTTACTGGGAGAAGCTAAGGAGTGCAGTGAGCATCTCTTTGGGAGAAGTTAGGTGAAATTATTGATATTTACATCAACTCATTTGCTCTAAATCTGTTTTTATTTCTCTGTTGATCTGGTTGAATTCAGATTCATCTTCCTTTTCAAGGAAGGTTAAAAAAAAAAAGGCAAATACAGGAGAGGAAAAAAAAAAAAAAGCCTAGGAGCAGGAAACAAAAAAATGCACCGTCTGTTCTTGATGTTCTCACAATGTGTCTATAGGAGAAATCAGGGCACAGAATAAATTTTATCAGCAGTTCTGAGAACTGACAATGTTGTCAAGAGCAGCTTCTTTAAGTTGTTTTTCTCATAATTGTTGTTGCAGAAGGAATTGTTTGTTCTAAGGCAGGCTTCATTTTTAACTTTGTGCAGGTTTTTGTGCTTGTAGAGGGGAGAACTGGATTTTCTTCTTCTGTCTTTCTGTATTCTGCTTGCTTTATTTCCTGCTAGGAAGAGAAAATAGGGGATGGATAGCTGGGAGGAAAAAAGACAAGAAGTAAATCAAAGAGAGAGGCAACACTACTTCCATAATGGAGGAAAAGACACATGAAACTCATATTCTGTATTTGAACTGGTAATCCAAATTTAGCTAGTGAAAGTACTGGATAACTTCTGAATTCCTCCCTATGATGTGCTCCAGACTGTCTTTACCTAAGAGGTGTCCTTTTAGTGTCTTGGTAACTTCCAAGCTGGGAAAAAAAAAAAAAAAAAAAAAAAAAAAGCCTTACTTTTGTTTGACTTTAGAAACTAATGGAAAAGAGGTATCACTTGTTAGTGATTCTTTGTACTTTTTTGTAAAAAGGTACTGTTATTAATAAAAGCTACTAAAAGCTTCAGTGATTACCCATAAGATGAATTTAGTTTCAGAGTTGTAAAATATTTTTCTGTTTCGCATCTTACACAGCTGGCATGCTAAAAAGGCCATTAAATTGTAAAGGTCAATGCTCTTTCTCTTTTTCATTTCTCTAAGGTAGACATCTTGAAAAGCCATGTCCACTGAGTATAAAATTTCAGGAAAATAATAGATGTAAATTGATCAACAGGCACAGAACTTTAGAGAATATTCAGAAGTTCAAATAACGCACTTTGTTGTTACAAACTTTGTTTGTTTGTCTTGTTATTTTGTCTTGCATCATCAGACTTTTTTTTGACAATGGATCATTTTGAGATACCTGGCAAGATAACCTGGGAACATGTCAGCGTTTGATACTTCTTTGTTCTGCATCTGGAATGAACTGGAGCTCTGTTCTTACTTCCTCATCTGACAATATAGCCTTTCTTACTTCAGATAGCTGATACACTTTTTTTTTTGAACTGAAGTTGCATTAGGAGCCAACTAAACTTTTGTAATCCTATATCTTATTGGAATAACTAAAATTTTTTGGCCTTTTTTTTGTTTGTCAAGCTGTTATAACAGGCAATGCAATTAGATGGAAAAACATTCTACTCCACTGCAGTTTTACCAAAATATATTATTTCATACTTATTAAAAATTCAAAGAAATGGCAGAGTAATAGCGTTTGTGTCATTGTAGGCTATTAGGGAACTATTTATCCTTTCAGACTGTAACTCCCTGTGTAGCAATCTCAAGCAATATGAATCGTCTGCAAATTGGAAAATCTGACTTGTGGTGCCAAGGAAATATATGAGGAGATTATACTGTATGAAATTTAGCATAGTAAGAATTCCAAAATCCTCCTCTGAATTATTATTATTATTATTATTATTATTATGCACTCTGTTAATAATATATGTGGAACTTTGGGGCCATTTGACTTTACTCTGAACAGGAAAACAGAAATATTAGTCTTTCAACGAGGTGCTTTGCAGCAGAAGACTTCACTGGTAGGTGGGAGTTCTACAGGTACCAATCTCTGCCAAAATACATACAAAGATTTTTATCCATATATTTTATTTATTTGAGATTTTTTTAGATCGAAGCAGACCAATAGTAAATGAGTGGCTGCCAGAAGAATCAGTTTGAAGGCAGCGCCAGGGTGCAACTGATTGAGGAAGACAGGATGAAGATAAGGCTGAGGAAAAAGATACTGTGAGGGAAAAAAATCTTCCAATTAAATCCCTCCACTAGCTTGCAGATTTTACTTTCCTTATATATGTGGTACTTCCTAGATGGCAAAGCTCCATAAAATACTTTGGGTTTAGTTTTGTCTTAGAGGAAGATGATATATTCCATTCTGTTTGATAGATACTGCTGTTCATGAATTTGCTTTTTCAGCTCTTTGAAGCTGTCTGGTAAGTTCAGCAGCAATGGCAACACATGTAAGAAGTCAATTGGAAACTAATAGTGCATACACTGACTCACTAGTTGTTTGCAATTATTTCTGAAGTCTATATTGCAGTACTTTACAGAATCCAGAGGTTAAATCCTATTGCCTCTGATTAAACTTCTTAGGCAATAAGTTTTTATTAATTGTCTGTCTTGCATTTGTTTCTTAATGAAACTTGAATACTTCCTCTCTCATGAGAGAGAACCAAATGCTTTGTCTTTAGGGAAATCCCGTAGGCCAGCCTTTTTGCCTGAGAAATAAATTAAGAAAGCATAAATGAAAATGGCTATATCTCCCAAAATATCAAGTCTACTAAATCTAGAAGGAACGTGCTGGTATTGATATAAACTCTTCCTGTGTGGTATGGAGATGCTTTTGGATGTTTGAGATATTATCAAAAGAGTAAAGAAGCTGCTAGTAATGTGACTTTGGGAATACAGCTTTAAGAAACTGGAAAATAGATTAAGGGATGTACAGTGCAAAAAATAAAGAGGAAGGCAACAAAGATCAGTAGAGTAGCCTTTTATGTAGAAGGACTAAATAGGTTAGGAGTCTTAGTGCAGAAAGGAGCAGCAGTGCGTATGATGGAACCTTCAAAATCATGGTGGTGTGGCGGATATTCTCTATGCAGAACTGTGACATCTAGTTAAGCTAGTAGGAGCCAAACAAAAAACAGGGGGTTCTTCTTTATGAAGTGACTGGTGGATGCTACGTAGTCTTAAAGTTAACCTGAATTCAGGAAAACACTGAACAAAGTAATGAATGCACAGTAACCACATCTACTGTCCCCTTGCATAAAGTGATTAGAGCCTGAGTATGTGTTGAAAAGTGTAATGTGTGCTGTTGCCTTAGTCTTCCCTAGATACCCACTTAAGGTCAGTCTAGGCTAGCTAGTTCCTTGGCTCACCTGGTAGAGTGCTTCAGTGGCTTATTACTTCATGGGGATGAATAACTTGCTGGCTGTGCAGCATGGTATCTATCTTTTCACAAGGTTCAAACTTCAACTAAATTAAACTAAATTGTACTTGTAGTGCTATACACAGAAACATAATTTTCACTCTTTAGGACTGAATCTTTACAGCTAAAAATAGTACCCAAATCAGAGTGTACTTCATATCTGTTACCCAAAGGAATAATATGCACTAGAGTTTGGCAGCCTCTGATGCCATTTACACCTTATCTTCTCATTGCCCACCTAAGCTTAATGCCATCATAGATTCTGTTGGGTGTCAGAACAGATAACCTGAATGCATCTGTCATGAGACTGAATCTCTAACTTGTGGTGTTAGTTAATCATACAATAATATATTATTGAAAGCATTTCATTTTCTAAAGATGAAAAATTCAACAGTGGTTGATGTTGGGTGCAAGGTTCTTTTGCACACTCCAGAAGACAGTCGTCTTCTTTGTTCAGCAGCTAGATTCAGGCATGCTTCACAACCTGAGGGTTGGGAAATGCTGATGTTGGTTTTGATCCCTTGCTTCAGGAAGACAAAACTTTGAGTTTTAAATGTAAATAGAAATTTTAATTAGGGAGTGCAGTGTTAGAATAATGTGACTATTCCATGTGTTGAGAGAAATATTTTTTAAAATTTATATGGAGTTTTTATCCTCATAAGTAAGCCAATTCATGTACATGTATGAAATGACAAGGAGATGACTGATATCCATTTTAATAAATGCTGAACATTTGTAGTAAGTTCCTGGAACTACCTGGGCTGCTGCTAATGATCTGCTGTCTAGAAACTACAGACTTATTATAGCAGGAGTTATTCCATAAAAGTGATTCATGTAGCAGGATGCCATTTTGTAATTTTCTCCCATAGGCTTGGATTTCATCTCCAAGCTGTCCTGGCAGTATTTTACTTTTCCTGACAGATAGTTAATTTGAGAATCTCACAGCTGTACAAACAAATTTAAAGCATCAAGGCATGTGCAGTATGCACAGAGCCTCCATTTGCTTAGGCTTATTTTAGTAAGCCCGTTAATTATGATTTTAAAATAAACACGGAGAAATTGTGTTAATAGTTATCACCATTTTAATAGGCTATGTATAACAGTCTGCCCACCAGCCTTGAAGTCATATATTTATATATATTTATGAATATTCTACTTAAAACGATGTTTTCATGGCAAATGAATGAGAAGAGTTTGAAGTTGAATCGTTCCTTTTCACCGAGTTCTCAGAAGTTAATCAGGTAATTTCGACTCAGATCTCTCCTAGAAATACTTTTGAATGATGAATCCACAACTAAAATTCAGCCCCATTTTCAGGAAACCTTGTTCTAGATTTGATTTTCTCTGTGAAAGTAGACATACAAAGGAAAACGAAGTTGAAAATGTTTGAGTCTTTGAACACGTAATTCACATATGGATGCAACTTTATTCTTCCAATGGAAGCTGTGATTTAATAGCTTCCCTGTTTAATGAGATTAAAATGAGTGTATGTGGAAAAAAAAAAGCTGTTGTGTATCAAACACTAATTTTTGCCCTCGTGCACGTGTGTACTTAAAACTATAGCAATTTATTCACACACACATTCATGTTTCCTAACATTAAGAGATTCTGTTTACCTCTTAGCCATAGTCCTATTATCTGGAGTGTTTTCTGCAGTGGTTCCACATGCAAAGCTTTCACTTTCACTGGAGAATACACTTGTGAATCTGATGCTTGGTGGGTACAGAGCACCATCATAGCATTGACTTCAATGGACACATGCTGATTTACCTACAGTAAAATTTTGGCTAAGCAAATGCACTGTATGTATTTTGAGATCTACAGCCAGGAGATCTAGACTGAGATGTGGGGTGGAGATATTCTGCTCTTAATTTATGTTTAACATTGAAGTTGGATCTTAGCTAAGCAGCAATTCATTGGATTTTGTTTGAAGTTTTCAAGATGGTCATGCTTGTAAGGACAGTTTTGTATCTGTGGAAGTAGGGACAGAATCCTGTAAACTGAAGGACCCTCCAAGCCAGGGATTTAACTTAAGTTCTGTCAATGGGGCTAATGTCAGAAAGGCAAGATTATGAACTGGAGTTCACTTTCAGTTTCAGGTAAAAGCTTATTGTTTGCTCTTGGAATAATGTATACTCTGCTTTCATTTTGCACATCTATTACCTGGGATGCTGTTTGTTTGTTGTACATTAATGCGTTGATTTGTAAATGAAGCTCGTCTTGTGCCAAACCCTGCTGCTATGCAATTTGCCAAGCTGTGATCAGTATTAGGTAGTTTGTATTATGGAAAAATAGATGACTCTGCTCATTTAAAAAATAAAAATTAAAAAAAAAAAAAAAAAAAAAAAGGAAACATGATTCTGTAAACATTAACGACAGACAGGCCTTTGTTTTTGATTCTTTTACTTGAGTGGGCTCTATGTCCGCTCTGCAATAAGGCCACAAAAAAAAAAAAGAAAAAAAGTAAATGAGTAAATGCAGTATCCCTACAGAGGAGAATCTGGACTAATGCTTTAGGATTTAGCTTATTTCCCGTATCATTTCCTATATCAGCAATCCCATATTAGGATTGCTCTAACTGTTCACAAGAACTAAAGATGTGTTTATTCTTGTTCTCTTCTCAACTGTTCATTTGAATAAAGGTGATCATGTGAGTGGAAAAATAATCAGAATTCTGGGGGTTCATGAGGAGTAACAAATACCTTTGTGTCTCTGAGGAATGCATTGGTGAGATAATCAAGTCTTCTGGCAACAGTTTAGAAATGAGAAATTCTAATTTGTCTTCATATTGATGAATTATATAAGTTAAATGACAAATTAATACCTCACCATAACCCTCATTTTTAAGTAATCTAAGAAGGTCATTTAAGTAAAGGACAGGAGAGAGAAGACTTATACAGATGCTAGAAAGTTAAATTATTTTTGTTTGTAGAACAAATTACCCACTTGACAAATGTTCTGTCAGTTTATTTTCCACCTAAATTCAAATATCAAACTAAGTAGAGAACTAGCAATGTATTTAATAATTCCTTGAGCCAATTATCTTGGCTGGTAGGCAGGAAAGACTGTGCATGGCATAGTTCAGACTCCTGACAATTGGTTTAAGATTCAACTAAGCCTGAATGAAGTAGAAAGAATCACTGTATTTTTTAATATGGTGATTTAATTTAAAAATGAAGAGATGAATAAAATAATAAAAATTGGGCTAGTTATTGCAGGTTATAAAATGAATACATAAACTTTTTGAGTTTCTCTACTGAAATTGTCAAAACCTGGGTGCATATTAAATTGTTCAGTTAAAATGCAAAGAAGAAACAAATTTATATATTTTTAATTTCTCCTCAAGAAGAAAATGTCCTGCCCTAACAAACTCTTCCTCCCATTGAATGATTGAGGTGTTCTGCAATTAAAATCAGTAAATTCATAGTTGCCTTTTGTTAGATCTTCCTGAAATACAGTCATGCTTTCTGGACTTACTGCAACAAGTTCTTAAAAAAGAATGAAGTTAACAGATTTCTAAACAGAATCAGGTATGTGTGCTTGCTATGAGAATGTCTGTAGGTACAGCAGAATTGCATCAGTGTTCTTTAAATTAGGAAAGGGAGTCATTTTTCCATGAGTAAAGGTGTATAATTCAAGTTCAAATAGAAATTACACTAAGTTTTCTCTTTGGGTGGTCTCTTCTTTCTTTTTTTTTTTTTTTTTTTTTGGAAATGTTTTTCTTTTCTTCTTCATGTTACTCTTAGACCTTGGATATCCAGACTAACAATGTGATCTAGTCAACATGGTATTTTAGTTTTTACTATAAGCTTCACTTTCTCAAGGTTATCTGTATGCTGTAGATGGATTCCCATCAAAAACAGTATTCTGTAAGCTTGGTGCCTTGAGCCTGTCTGTCCAGAGGAAAACTCAGCTGCTGCTTATCCATCTATGTGCGTGCTACATGGCAGAGCAAAACACCACACTGCCTAAGCAGGTCTGGTCTGCCCATGGTCATGTTCAGGTGCTCTCTGTGAGCTGTAAATCTGACTCTCGAGCCAAGAATGTGGTTAGGCTATGAACAGATTTTCTGTGGTCTGTGGCAGCAATTTGCTTGTCTGCACTCTTGTACTTTCTGGAGAAGCTATTTGTTTTGCAGCTAAAGCCTGCGGAGCCAATTTCTAATCGTGCACAGTAGAGATACGGCCCTCAGTTTCTCAAGAGGATTAAAAAAAAAGTACAGCACTACCTTTTTGCATATCAATCTTTATAGTGACATCCTTGTGTGGATGCAAGCGGAGAAGAGTGATCTTGTCAGAAGATGCGCAATTCCTAATGCATCTGGAAGGAATTATTTCCACAAGACTGGAAAGCAGTTTATTAGTGAATTCCTTGTACCTTTCTCAGACGTGTCAATAGCTTGCTGAGCTCCTGCTCATGCACCCAACTGGATTGCTATCATGTTTTTTGCAGATACTGTAAGACTGACCTGCAAGTGGTTATGTGAACAAGCCCTATATGCCTCAGCAAGTCATTCTTACTTACCACTTACGTGTTTCTGCCTACAGGAGGGTTGCATGACAGTATAGGATTCTAAAGAGATCATAATGGGAGATTTCTGAACTGTTTGAGGATCTTCTGTGGCTGTCTGCTTGGCACTTTCTAAATGAGTATGTTGAAGAATTTAGCAGCTTGGTGTTTTATGCAGAATGTTGAGGGCAGTGCTACAGTACTGGAAAAAGCACAGAAACATGATGCTTCTTGAAGATCATCATTCCTACTGATGCTATATGTCCTTTGGGAAACATGGTTTCTTCCATCATTTTATTGTAGCAGAAGTGGTAATTTAATCTCCATGGGAAGATTTAGGATCTCTTGCATATCTCTCCTTCCACTCCCGCTTGACCTTGCAGAAGTATTAAAAATTTGCATCTCAAGGTAAATGTCATGGAAAAAGTAGTGCATCCATAAGCAGCAAATAGCCTGTTAGCTCCTGCTTTGGAAAATATGTTAATCCACTTAAAAAGAGGACTGAACTTTGTTTACTAACAGCATCACTTAAACAGGAATTGTCTCACGTTTTTGTTGCTTTCTTTTTTTTTTTTCTTTTTCCCCAGAGATATCTGACAAATCCAGAGATATCTAACTAATACAACTTTTAAATGAAATACTAAAACTTAGATTCTTCATAAAATATCAGTTGAAACTGGATTTTTGTTTGAATAGAGTTTTACCATTACTCCATCCAGCATGTTGTAAATAGATATATTTTTCTAATTTGTAGTTATGAGGAATACTATTTAGACTATTATAACATTTCTGTTCCAGATAATTCCACATTAGACAGTTGAATGAATTAGCTTATGTTCATTGATTATTATGCTTTTTGATTGTTGAAAAAATCTAAATTAGATCAACTATCCTTAGCTTAACTGTGCATCAGGTCAAACTTAGTGTTAGCAGCTTGAAGGGAGAGAACTACATAATTTGATGTTTTTACCAATAGTGAGTCTTGAACTTAAAAAATGAGCCAAAATTTCTGAAATGATAATAGCAAATATACTGCCATATGTTACGACTGCAAGGCAGGAGAAAATGTTAGTCATTTTCAAGGATAGAAACCAATGTATCATAATTATGTCTAATTCATTTATTTAAACAAACATATTCCCACTAGGGCTTGTGTAGGTAAATTGGCCTCAACTGCTTCAAGTATAAAGTAAAGCTTTTTTTGAGACTGACTTAAGTCTGGTTTGGAAATTTGGCTGTACAGATTAACATTCCAACATGTTTTTCAAATCATGGATGCTTTTAAATTTTACATCAGTGTAGAATTCCCAGGGCTCTAGCAGTTTCCTTGTGGTTTCTAATTGGAGAACTTGTATAACGTCAGCCTTTATCATAAAGGCAAAGGTACAATTTTTCTTAGAAAATGAACATGAGGGACTTTGGAGAGTCAGACTTACCTGTAGCGAACTATGTGTGAGACTCTTTCTGAATGTTTTCAGTATCTGTGTAAAAATTACATCTTTGTTACACATCTGGAAATAGAAGAAATGAACACGTAAAGCATCTGAAAAAAAAAGTCTGTCTTCCTTTAGACTGTAGATCTTTATCACAGTCTTCCTTGACGCTTGGCTCATGTTAGGTAAAGCACCATTTGGAACTAATCATTAGAAAGGGCTGGGAACCATGCACAGGCTCCGTCCCCACCTCACGCTTCAAAAGATAGAAAAGTGTGAGATTGATCATTGGGAGAAGTGCTGTAGGAAAGGAAAAACTGTAGTGTGCCTGACAGTACACTCAGAATTATAATAATTACATCTATGAATTTGAATGACTGCCTGTGTTTGTTATTCAGGCTGCCAATGAAAATTTAGCCTCTATAATTCTGCAGATCAAAGAAACGTGTTGGTTGTTTGAATGTTCCACGTGAACACATGGAAACATCTTTTGATATGAAATGTTGGAGCCTATACCTTGTTTTGATAGGCTTGTTTTATTCAAACTGAAATTGTGTAAGCATAGTCATTGCCTTAGCTTGGACTCTTCTGGAATGATTAAAAGGAAAAACTGACTTTGAAATTTCTGAGGCTAAAATAAGTTGGTTTTGCAAAAATATGGTGTTTTTCATATTTGAGAGAATCGTCTTCCTTTCAGGAATATTGACCTTCCTGAAAGTCATGTTAAGGAGTGTGAGGGACAACCAGGCGATCTGAGACAGCCAGCATGGCTTTACCAAGGGAAGGTCATGCCAGATCCATCTGGGGGCCTTCTATAATGGAGTGACGGCATCAGTGGACAAAGGGAAGGCAGCTGATGTCATCTACCTGGATTTCTTTGTCATGTCAGGCCTCTGACATGATTTCTCACCACATCCTTATCTCTAAATTGGAGAGATACGGATTTGAAGGAATTGATTGGAAGGTCACAGCCAGAGGGTTGTTGTCAATGGATCTATGTCCAGGTGGAGATTGGGAATGAGCAGTGTTACCCAGGGGTCTGTTTTGAGTCCAGTACTCTTTAACATCTTTATCAGTGACATAGATAATTGGATTGAGTGCAACCCTCAGCAAGTTTGCTGATGACATGAAACTGAGTGGTGCGATCGATACAGCAGAAGGAAGAGATGCCATCCAGAGGGACCTTGATAAGCTCAAAAGGTGGGCCCTTGTGAAACTAATGAGCTTCAACAAAGCAACGTGCAAACTTAAGATGAGCCAGCAGTGTGCGCTTGCAGCTCCTAAGGTCAGTGGTACCTTGGGTTCCATCAGAAGAGGGGTGGCAAGCAGGGTGCAGGAGGTGATTGTTCCCCTCTATTTTGCCTTCACCCAGAGTACTGCAGCTGAGTCCAGGGACCCCAACGCAGGGAAGGTGTGGAACTTCTAGAATGGGTCCAGAGGAGGGCCATGAAGATGATCCAAGGTCAGGAACACCTTTCCTATGAAGATAGGCTGAAGGAACTGCGTTTGTTCAGACCGGAAAAGAGAAGGCTGCAGGGAGCCTCACTGTGGCCTTCCAGTATTTAAAAGGAGTTGAAAAACTTTTTGCATGGGTAATTGGTGATAAGACAAGGGAATGGTTTTAAACTAAGGGAGATTTAGATTAGATGTCAGGGGGAAATTTTTTACTGAGAGATTGAGGAGGTGCTGGATCAGGTTGTCCAGAGAGGTGGTGGATTCCCCATTCCTGGAGTTGTTTACGGCCAGGTTGGATGGGGAATTTAAAAAATCCCAATCTAAACATAAATTCTGAAAACCAATGGTCTAACCATTGCTCAGAACACTTATTGAACGAGAATGAACTTCCAAATGTAAGTTTTGCCATGATGTCTATTAATTATTCTGCGTTTTATTTACAGAATTTTAATAAACTTTTTGTTTATTTAGATAGTAATCTTTCTCTTTAGAATTTATTCTGTGGCATTTAAAAGCACCTTTGATATTTGCTTTGACGTGCTGATATTTTCAGAACACAGATTAATGTAAGAAACGTCTTTAAACCTAACACATTCTTGCAGTTTGTAAACTAAATTAAAATGTCTTTGAAAGGTGATCAAGAAAGGTGACTTTGTTAGTAAGCTTAAGTATTTTATGTAGTTAGATGTCCAGAAACTTTGAAAGCCCATTTATAGATCTTCTGAAGTTTAAATAGATTCAATTATTTAACTAAATTTAAAAGTGTGTAATTGAGGCTGGGTTTAAGTTAGGTTAGTTTTTCATAATTATTTATTAAACCCATCTTTTTGAGATTATAATTAGGGTTTTTATCTGCTGCTGAATGACCAGGAGGCTCTGTCTTGGACAGAACCCTTGGAAGAAGAAAGCCATGAACAAAGTCTTAGCTTTTAAATGCATGTTATTGTTAAATTAAGTTTATTCTGCATGTACAGTTTTATCTTAAGTAGTGTAGTGGAAATGGTAAGTCACGGCTTGAAGCAGTGATTGAGCACCTGGTGGAAAGGCAGGGCCAACCCAAGGGAGCTCAGGTGCAGCTGAATGACCAGAAGGGCTGGAGCCAGGATCCACCCCTTCCCAGACCGATTTAAGGGCATGGAGTGGAAGTAAGGTGTTTTGCTGGAGGTCCCTGCCTACTGGAGGCCTTTTGAAGGTAAGCAGTTATTCTTCTATTGTTTTTGTATCCACAGCTGCTGTGATTGGGCTTGTTCTTATTTGCTACAGCCTAGGATTGTGCTACTCCACTACTGTCGCTGTACTTTCCATCGCGTTATAGCATTACAAGCAGTTAAAATTAGTGCTACTTGAAAGAAATGAGAGTTTATATTTGACTGATACTAATAAAGAATGCACGCTTAAGTCTGTATTTATTTTAACACTGTACTCTCTAACTTTAAACAAAGCCACAATGATGTTATCTATTTCTGTTGTCACACCATAAATCTGTTGGGCATTCCAGAGAGATCACAATTACTTTAATAAAGTCTAGGAAGTTGATAATGAGTCATTTTTGGCTTTTGACGATCTCTGCAGCAATTGCATAGCGTAACAATCTGGTTACCGTATGATTTTTAAACTTGAAATTCAACCTGCTATATCAAAATGGCATCTTTCTGCAGTATGATGGTGGGAAGGCTACCTGTCACTGAAAGATACTTGATGTTTAACCAATTATTGCATTAGTTGCTTGGAGGCACTGTCTATTGCAAATGCAGTGTCACTTCATGTTGAAAAAGATTGCACAATTTCTATTGATCAAAATCACTTCAAAATTTCTACATTGAGCTTCTGTTTTAAATTTCCCTCTATTAGTTTTAATTCTATCTCTAGAAGAACTAGAGGGGATTGTATTATTCTTTTTTCTTTAAATTATGGTGTTTTTTTTTTATGATGGGAGAGGTTTTATTTTCTAACTCCATGTACGTATTTTTTTATTCAGAGTTATCCATATTCATTTTGTCCATTTAGTACATTGTTTTGATTGAAGAACCTGTCTGCCATAGTAAATGGAGTAGGGAGGGGGAAAAGAGGTATGTGAAGTCCACCTTATCAATGAGTAATTATTTTTTGTTGCAGGAATTGTTTAATTTATTCATTGTTCTGTTCATACTTGCCGATGCTTCCTTGCTTTTCACTAAATCTGAATCTTGGCACTGCAGTGCGGTGTAAGATGAACTTCATTTGCTAAAGTTAGAATATGGGATACCTCTTCTGTGAATTATAAGTGGAGTCTGATATCTTCCAACTTTGAGTTTCTGAAGAATTAAGAAGAGCAGAAGGGAGTTTTAAAGGTCCCATCCAACTCTAAGCATTCTATGATTCTACAGCAACTGAATTAATGCATCTGCGTAGACATATCCTCACTCTGCAATGAAGTGAGCAGCAGTCACTCAAAGAAGAGTAAGTTCTTCTAGCAGTGAGCTTTGGTTTGTTTACATTGTACGAATTAATAAAGGACAATTAAAGAAACCATTCACAGAGAGGGTAATGGCAGGTCTTCTCTTTTTGTATTCCACAGCCGAAGAGCAAATTCAGGGGGAGGAAGACTTCTATAAGACTAATAAATAATATTAATAATAATAATAAAGTGGCAACAGAATTTAAGAAGTAGAAGATTATATAGAGTAAGTAGAAGAGAAGCTAGTTTTGAAATTAAAGGCAAGTTTATAAAAAGCTATGAGACAGATACATGTTAAATCTTGCTTATATAATTAATTTTCTCAATTAATACTTGTGTAATAATATTAAGTTGGTACTATGGACACACTGATGAATTCCGATACTGTGCTCTCAATAGGGTATTGCCTCCAACCTTGTTTTGGTTATTAGGTGGTAAAAGTAACTTTTTCCTATGAGTGTCTATCTAAACCTCTTCCACAACAGACAGAACTGCTAATCTTCTTCCTTGTATCCAAGTGAGAGTAGCAGTTCAAAAAAGCTGTGAAATTCCTTATTCAGAGAGGTTTGGGGTATGGTTAGGAATTTTAAAAATGTGACTCAAATCTGCTATTAAAAATGTGTTTTTCCTCATTTTGGAAGTCCAGTTGAAAAATACATTTTTCCATGTGATTTCAGAGCATTGGTGTAAGAGAGTCCCTTTTGGGTTTAGAAGCGAACCTGACAGCATTTTTCCAGGATTGCATCATATGTTTCACTCACACTTTCACATCCTGCATTAAACCACATGCATGCACATCAACAAGACAAGATTGTAGAAGGAGGATAACTGGGGAACTGTTTTCGTGATATTTGATAGGAGTAATTGCAGCCACTGCTGTTTCAAAGCAACTGTGGTTATATTATACTGTGTCAACAAAAGTCAGTTGTGCCATATGGAAATATAATTACTTCAGAACGATCTGCTAGAAAGCACTTTCAAGCCATTCAGGCCATTTGTACAAATCAGTAAAGAATACTTATGTATGAAAGCTTTCTTAAATAAGAGCTTTCATGTATTTTAGGTTGAAAATTATGGTGATAGTTTTGGAATTATTAAAGAAAAAAAACAAGCCTGCATTTCTATTTAAAAGGTGGTAGGGAGATTTATTAGGTGATAAGAAAATACAAGTATTTCCCTGTGATTTCTGTGATCAACTTGGTCATGATCCTGCTGTTGTTTAATAGAAGGGAGGTTTTGCTGTTTTCTTCAATTCCTAACGTTGTGGGAAATGGGATGACATACCAAATGCTATATGTTAGTGAGATTATGTAGTGCTGGGGATATTGGTCTGTCTTACAATTGTTCCATAAAATGTAAGGTGATGATGCAAGGTGACTGCAAGGTGATGATTTTTTTTTTTCTTTAATTATGTAAGGTTTTCCCCTTCTGTAGCCAATACATGTCTTGTTTTTACATTTCAGTGCTTTTCTCTTTTGAGCTTCTTGGAAGACCTGTTAATCAGATATTTTGTCTGTTACTCTGAAGTAGGGAATACTGGGGTTTTGTTAAGTATGATAAATGTGTCTAGATTCTCTTATTATTGGCTGTAGCTATAATTGTGAAACGTTATATTTAAAAGACTTTGAATTCTTTTAATTGTAAAGAAACTGTTGTTAGGTCCATGGATGTCTAAACTTCACAGAAATATTAGGTCTGTTGATGTGCTTAAAGGTCTGTCTTGCTAAAGTATAGATGTGTTATTTATGAATAGTCCATTATGTAAAGGAGGTTTTACATGGTTTATTTACTGACTACAACTGCACAGATTACTGCTGTATAAACCATCTATTCTGAAGAACTAAAGAAATGCATTGAGTATGCAGTCATTGTGACAACCTGTATCTGCAGATGGAAAATATTTAGAACCAAATTTCTTCCCACATTGTTAATAATGGAGAGAAACGGTGACCCATGCGATGCCTTCCTGCCAGGCATCACAAAGCTTTCCCAACAGCGCCCAGTAAGAAAGGCAGCATCATCTGCTTGGCCGTCTCCTTGGCCATTGCTACTCTTCTGCTGCTGAGGGCATCCCCAAGGAGCAGCTCCTGATCCCAGGCCAGCACTGCTTGCTGACTCTTGCCCCATAAACTCTGGACTGAGTAAGGCAGGTTGATTGTGCCTGCAGTGGGAAAAAATCTCTTCTGATTGCTGACCGGCACCTACCAGCTACATAGCTTAATAGTTGCTTGCTTTTGTCTTTTTTACCCTTCCTACTAGTTCAAATTTCCTGAAATAATATGAAGGTTTTACCACAGACTTCATACACCCAATAACATGACCTGAAAGAATAAAGATCGCTTCTGGGGAGATGTGGTAGGATAAAGTCAATAAAGAAACAGAAAACAGAGCTGTTTCTGGAGAATTGAGTGGAAAGGAACAAACCTGCTATGATTTCACCCATAGCATCCCTCTGAACTGTTCCTGAGCTTGAGAGTGGTTTTTGCCTTGGAGAAGACACTAGTTTTCTGCAAAGCAGAGCATCGAGTAACTGTCAGTGCATTGTGGAAAATCCAGCAATGAAAAATGGGGGGTGAGCTGGGAGGCAGCGATATTTGACAATGCGAGTATATTTTTGAAGGAAGACTGGATGTGGCTTCATCTTCTTTCTGTGCTCTCTTGAAGTAGCTAATACACAAGTCTGCAAGTACCAGGAACGCTGGAACTAGCTTTTATCATTTTGTTCCTTTCCCACTGCTGTTAATCTCTTATATGGTCATCCAGGATTTGGGTTTTAAATTGGATATAGTCATTCAAAAAATTCCAAAGCACGTGGATTCCTCAGGTATAGTCTGTTTGATATCTGTACATTGACCTGTTTACTCAGTTGGTTCTGTGTTCACATATTGCAACACAAAGATGCTGTGGTCCAAGTGTAGGTGTTGTAGTAAAAGAGTTTCATTGTTTGATATTACGTTGCTTTTTTAAATAATCACATAAAACTGATCAGTTTATCTGTTAATATGCCATGGAAAAGAATTAATATCTCCGTACATTTTGAAACAAAAATATTATTATTGCAAAGCAAGGTAATAAATGTAAAATGCTACAGTTGGAATCAGAATTATCAGGAGGTGGGAGTTGCATAGCGGTCTGAACAACAGACCTAAACATTTGTAAGGCATGTGTATATCTTTAAGGCAACTTAATCTCACTTTTAAGGCAATTTCTCACATCATTATAATTATTAAAACAACAACAACAACAAAAACATTGTGTGTATGTATCCTCCAATTATGCTGCTGTTGTTGTACCTCCAACATAATTTCTCAACCCTAAGTCTTTAAGTACTGATGTGGGTAAAATTACCAGGAGCCTACTCCTGTGCTCCTCTTCCTTCCCTGCATTTTCAGGAATTATTCTGTAACTTTAAACACCAAAATTTGGATGTAGATCCAGGAACTATTAGACACACATCTTCAGTTTCCTACCTTCTTTTCTCACTTGTCATTGAGTAACAACTGACTCCAAAACAGAAGGAGCTTTTTCATAAATCAGCATAATAGAAAAGCAGCACGTGAAAATCAGCATGGAGCTGAATTCCTCTATGATTTAAGATGTCTGAAGTTACATAGTAATAATATATCACTCGTTCTTCTGAAATGAGAGATGGCTATTTTTCATTTTTGGAGAAGTCTTAAATGAATACTAGATGCTGAATTATTCTTGGCATCTCGGTGTCTCAATAAAGTATCAAAGCATGCAACAAGTTTGCTGTGATGATTACTGTTGTTCAGAAATTATGTGTTATGGTGATAGCTCAGATATCAGAGGAGCTGCTATGTAGCTAACTGGTACTCTGAGAGACTCTCTCTTAGACCTTGATCTTGTAGCAATTAGGCTACATTTCTGTGTTGTGTAGAGGGGGCTTGTGTATAGTGTTGGGAGCTGGTACCATTCTTTCATATGTAGTCTTTTGTCCTTGAGATTGAAAATCTTGTACCGTTACCAAGCTAGAGGAAGATTGACAAAACTCTTCTAATGTGGGAGATCTCAAGCTAGATCTCAAATTTGCCTTAGTTTTAGGAACATTCAGAAAATTCCTCAAATCATTCTTTATAACGTTAAGCTCTTGTTTTAGTTTTTTAATTCAGTGAACTGGACGAAACATTAAATACCAAGTTGTAGTTGCTAATATTCTTTATTTAAGAAAAAATAAGATAAAAGGATTGCTAATACCCATTCAGTTCTAAACTGTGCATCACGTGTCCAGTCACAACATTTTTGAAACATCTCTGTGTTTGACAGCTTTATGCCACTAAGTTCACTTCTCATTATTTCTTTAGAATTCTTAAAAGAAGGAAATTTGTTGGTGGCAGGTACTAATTAACTTCTGTTTTTTTTTTTTCTTTTTTTTTTCTTTTTTTTTTTTCTGTTTTTTTTTTTTTCTTTTTTTTTTTTTCTTTTTTTTTTTTCTTTTTTTTTTTTTTTTTTTTCAGACTTTGCCAGTACGGAAAATTCCATGCAAAGCCAATGCACCTTCGGGCTCTTTTTTTGCACGAGACAACACAGCAAATTTCTTATCCTGGTGCAGAGATGTAGGAGTGGATGATACCTGCCTGTTTGAATCAGAAGGTTTGGGTATGTATTTATTTATGTAGTAGTTAGTAAAGAGCTTGTTGCTTGTATTTTGAAAGAGAGAATGGCTCTTCTAATAGATTCTGACTCGAAATCTGACCAAATGGAGTATCCATCAAGTTAAAATTCATTTAATTCAGTTTTAAGAGGGCCTTAAGTAAAACAAAAATCTTTCAATGTTTTCTTGCATACAAATGCTTTTTCACCCTACACGCCCACTTTTCCAATCATGGGATGTTATTCCTTTGTTCAGTGAATGCAGAAGTCTTTTCCTATTTTAGGAGAATAGGACGCATGTACGTTCTCAGTTCTTGCTACAGATATTTAGCTGCTAGAGCAAATTCTTGGTGTGTTGCTCAGCGGGCAGGAAAATAGGATTTTGTTCTCTGTCCTTCTTTCCTTCAGCTGACCTTCTTCCCAGCTGATTCCAGCATGCAGCTCAGGACAGAAGCTAGAAGTTAGCTAACACTAATGCTTCAGGGAGCTCCATAAAAAGAATTGAATTGTTTAGGAGATAATTCTTGCAACAATATGTGTTCTTCATTAATTTAACTTTTCCCTGTTCAAAGGAAAAAATTAGGACTCTTCAGGGTTTAGATAGATTAAGAAATGAACAGAATCAAATGTGTGTTTATTATCCAAACTCAGACAGAATTGTAAGTAGCTGCAATCATTAAAAAAAAACAAAAAACAAAAAACAAAAACACTCACTTTCTACAGATGTTAAATGAACACGTTTTGCTTTATCAAGAAAATTATTTGCTTTGTTTCTCAAAAGGCCTTTGCACAACTGAGTTACTTCTTTGTACTGCAATTGATCTGTTCTCCTTCTTTCACAATCTTTGTCTTCTAGCATGACTGCTTCTGAGACTTCTACATTTGTCTATTCTTATGTCACTCAAGTGGCTTGGATTTCTTAACTTTTATTTTATGAGGAGGAAATGCATGTGAGAGAAGAAATTGGTATGAAAAAAAGACAAAATACTAGGTGTATATGTAATCCCTCTGTGTTGTTAATTAAGTCCCCAAGATGAAATTTTTCTTGCCCATGGTAAATCACATGGAAGACAAACAATCATACTTTAAAAGTTTTGAAATGATGGAGAAGTTGAATGCTACCTAGTGTTACAAACTCCAGAAGAAAGGAAACACAGACTTCCAGTGGCTTAAAATTTGTAAAACCGCCTCTAGTTATTCTAATACCTAGACAAGCTTAGACTTGGTATTTGTGTTGCGAACTCAGCTGTTTAACATGGTTCCAATAACAGGCTAACGGTGCAGTTGAGAGGATGTTTACAATTTCTTGTGCATTGTAAGGAAATCAGATCTTATTTAGAAATGAAATCAGCATAGCTTAAATAATGTAATTCCTTGCCTACGTTAATTCTACGCACACTTTTACATGTAGTCAGAGCTTTGCTAGCGACAGGATAACACTGAATTCAAACACACCTGGAAAGCTGGTGCTAAAGATTACTTCAGCTTACAGAAAAGTGGAAAGAAATGTGCCCAAATACACAGTGCGCAAACCAGATGTAGCTCTAACAGGTTGGCTTGATTACTGACTGATTTTTCTCAATGATTTAAACAAGTTCTTTTGCTGCTCTGTCTTACTGGACATGGAAAGTACATGTTGAAAAGATTTACCGTGCTGTAAATGGAATTAGAACTTGATAATGGCTTGACCTATTTTTCTTACATTGACAGGGTGGTAGTGATCATGCTGTTTCCAAACAAGATAAAAATAGGAGTTAGTATTCTCCCTCTGTTGGAGGTAAAATGTGGAAAAAGTTAATTTGAGTAATATTTTCATTACTACATTAGAAATAATGATGAATCATAACAGTTACTAATTGAAAGGTTTTATGTTCTGCTTTCTCCCACAAATCACTTTTCTCCTGCAGAAGAAATAAAAATTCAGCATAGGTAAGTTCTCTAAAAGGTTCAGTTCAAAATGACGAGGAACATATGCAAATGGCATGAAAGAGTTCACACTGCCTCATGGATGTCTGCTGTACATTTTTTGATTGATAACTCTAAAACTGTGGTTATGAAGATCAAGTTTTTTCTCTCCTCTATAGCTAATAAAAGTATTGATGCTTAAAACCCATGTGATAAAGCAGGTAGTTTTGAGAAACCTTTGTTAATATTTGTACTTGATTTGATTTTTATCCTCCCTTTTTATTCTGTTTTACCAGCCTTATGGAATGTAAATACTTCATTTATCTGCCTGTAGTGATATTTTCTTCATGTCAGTGTATCACATGAAACTTTTAGCCTTTTCCCAGCAAATTTCCACTCATAATTTTAGAATAAAATTGAATATTGATTGCACCGAAACATTTGAATAATGGTTTTTATGATATTAAATATTTTTTAAAGTATTCCAAGTCTATTCAGAAATCAGTAAAATTTGATATGTACTAGCTAAGAAAATATTAATTACTTCTAATTCCCTAGAAACGTTCTCATACTGGTGATATCTGAAGTCTCTGACATCATGTTAGAAACTATGTGAAACCACATGTGCATGCATCCAGCACTCCCACAGTTTTAGCACTTACGTTGAAGTTCTATAAAGGTTTTCCTTCATATGGAATGGAATATTGTGAAACAAATGTTATGTAGCCCATAACTGATAAAAGCTTGTGAGCAAGAGCTGTTGATAGGAATTTTGACCATTCCTTGAGTCTGTCTTCTTGAAAATGGTAATGCTCTAGGGCTAATCCATGTAGTAAGGTGAGTAGACTTGCTTGTGTCACTGTGTCCTTGTTCATTGTTTGTAGATTAACTTAGTAATTAAGCTTGAGCACAGGTTGCAATGCTTTGTTGGATATAAGTTACACAGTTGAAGTCAAAAAAGAAAACAAAGTCAGCTTTTCAAAAAAATAAATAGAAAGAAAGCACAGTGTTTGTTCTTTTGGTAGGTACAAATATACCTTCAAAGGAACTGATGGGATTACTTTGAAAACCTTTGCAAGAGATTAGTAAAATATTAAAAGCATTGTAAGTGTTTTAACCTAGATTTCACTTCAAGTATCACGAGAAAATGTTTGGATTTGTTTGTTCAGATTAAAATAAATTTATAGGAGGCTGGCTTTTGTGGCGGTGTGTTAATTTAATGCATGGGTATCTGTGGTAGGGAGTGATGACATACTTCAGTACTTCTTCCTGAGTTTCCATTGAAATTGTGGCTTTGAATTTCAAAATCTTTGTGATAGATTTCTAATATTAATAATAATATGAAAAATCACTTGATATTTATCAGGAAAATAAATTACTTTTTAAATTGAGGCCTAAAATGTAACCCGCTTCTATGATGCGGGTATCTCTGTATGTAGAGGTATCTTGAGTATTGCAAGATAGAGGGAGACTCTTACTGCTTCCTGTACTCACTGACTAATTTCAAGTGGTTTTTTTTATAATCATTATTTTTATAGTTAGTGTATTTAAAGAAGGGATTAGCTTTGTTAATGCAAAAAACTATTATCTGAAGTAAAACTTCTAGCATCTGGTTAAATCTTGAAATGCAGTCTTTGAATGGGATTCTCAGTAATACCAGAGATGAAAATTTATGCCAAAACTGGGACATGAAACTCCTTGTTGACTAAGAAATGTAATACCTGCTGTAACTCCCCTGTTTCATATCATGTATATTTGGTAAGTTCCCCCTCCGTAGGTTTTAGGGCAGCAGATCCACACAGCTATGATAATACAATTTATGAAAGCATTCTTGATGGACATACTTGTAATTATGGTGCTCAAGCCTGAAGAGTGTAATAACTGAAGGAAACTATTCTTGGACAAATAGTGAGAATGGTAAGGCTTTTCTATGATTGCCTCAGTTAACTGAATTTAAAGCTGAAGTTATGAACTCATCTTTGGTAACAATGTTGTTGGATGATTGTAGGACTTGGAACCAGTGAATATTCTGCGTCTCTTCTATGATGAAGAGTCTACTCGGCAAGAAAAGGGTTTGCCTCTGATTGTGCCAGCATGCTAATGTGTGTCATTCATTTTGGAAGTTGTTGGATATTGTAGTAATGTTTTGTACTCATATTTTGTTACTGTGTGTGTGTACGTAATGTGTGATGTGGGCTTTTTTTGATGCAATTTCTTGATTATTATATATTATTATATGTTATATTATCATAGTTCAACTGATAGGTTCCTTGAATAAAAGTGCATAGTGCTTTAGTGGAAATAGTGAACTTAAATGCAGGCACTTCTGACTTCTAGTCTAATGTTGCTTGTTTGACTTGGAAAAAAAAGAAACAAAACTGCACATAATAGTCAAAAGTGGATTGATTAAAAGTACTATGTCTATTGGCAAATAGCTTGCTTTTTTGTATTATTATTTTGTGTTATTACTCTAATTTTTCTGTTGACTGTTCTTTCAGTGACACAGTGTTAAATATCATACCGTTGCATCAAAATAAGGCTTTGTCCCATCTTTCACAGCATTACTAAACAACTCATACTATTTTTTAATATATCGTGCTTTGAGGACTATAAAAGCATCCCGGACATTGTTATTACCATTGAATTAGCATCCTAATTCAAGTAAATTATTAGTATTTAGATGATCTCTAGAGACTAAGCCTGTACTATCCGTAGAGTTACTGTTTGAAACTTTGCTTTGAGGATTCTGTAGCTGATAGTGCTGAAATAGAGAGTGGGGAGAATGCAACTCCTTGATTTAAGTATGTCATATTATAGCTGCTTTTGATGCAGAAGAAAGGATACGTTTAAGATCAATTGAAAAGATAAAGGTTGTCAAAGGAAAAAATAAGACCACAGGGGAAAAAAAAACACCAAGACTACTGAAGGATCTTTAAGGAAGAAAATAAGGAAGTATTCAAGGAGAAAGTGAAAGACAATGGGAAGGATCAACCTTCTTAAAAGACTTCCCTAGACACGTATGAATTATGGTAATTGAAAGTGTATCATGATAAATATTAAAACTCTATCTCGTCACGTCCAGTAAGCTTGAAAATGCTTCAGAAGCAGAAATCATATTTGTTTTTATTCAAGTTTCTGGGATGAAAAAGTATGATTTTTTTTTTTTTTTTTTTTTTAAAGCCTATTACAAGCCAAGGTTTGAAAGTTGTCAAGCAGATGTAAGAAGCTTCTTTCTGTATCTCAAATGTACATTCTGTTGTTTTTTAATTAGAAAACAGATAAAAATCACACGAAATTTCTTATTTAAACCAAGATTTTTCAGAACGTGCTCAACAGTGACCTGCTGTTTCTGTACAGCCTCAGGTGAGACAATCACTCTTTCTCTGCACTCTTGACTTTTCTTGGAGCAGTGCAAGATGCAGAAATGCAAGGAGCAAGAAATAGGGAAAAAATGAAGTTGAAGGAAAGAGAACAAGGGAAGAGCGATCAGGAGAGGAGAGCCTGTGAAAAGAGGAATGGGCAGCAGCAAGATGGGAGGCAGTGTGAAGAAAGAAGACAGAGCCAGAGGGAAGCAGGGGTAAAAGTCTGCTAGGAGCTGAAAAGAAAGTATTGCTGAAAAAGTTTCTGGAAGTAGCTGGGAAAGACACAGGCAATGAGAACAACAGATAAGTATTTGAAAAAATTAAATGGAAAGCAAAAGATCCTGTAACTGGTGAAGTGTCCAACATATTTTTTGTAGATATGTGGAGGTTTCAAAATAATGTATATATTTACTTTCTTCAAGCAAATGGTGAGATTCCCTGGCAGAATAGCTGTTTTCATTCTTGTTCCTTTTCTTTTTTTGCTGTAGATCTGCACAGCATGCTTTCCATTCACAATGGCTATTTGCTTAGTCATCTAATCAGATGAATTATCCTACGTGAGGACTGGCAGGTGGTTCTCCAGAAATATTTTCTTATATATGTAGCAGATTTAGGAAAAAAAAAAGAAAAGAAAAAAAAAAAAAAAAAAAAAAAAGACGGGGAATGGAATAAAAAGATATAATAATGGGAAGTGAAGTATTTCAGTTATTATTGAGGCTGGCTCTGCTATGTTCATTGGATTTTTCAGCTTTTGTGTCTATCAACTTTTCCTTTGTAGGTTATTTTTCCCTAGAAGGGCAGTTTTATCTTCAGGTGGATCTTAGCATAACCATGTCTGGATGTGGCAAAGTTCACAAAGTGGAGAAATTTCTTAGTGATACATTATTTTCTTCTCTCTCATTGCGAAAATTGAAAGGTGTTTGAAGAATGATATAAGATGCTGAAGGATAACATCATGATATTATTCCTAAATGGCACTGGAGAAATGACTGACTCAATCACGTGGCTCCCATTTGCAGCAGGAGGATCTATATCAGACTTTGTAATGGCATCAGTAGTTGGGTTGGCATAAAAATGCTTCATTAGGAAATGTGAGAGTACCATGAAGATCAGGCAGTGTGTATCTTTAAGTAGCACCTGTGCTAATTTTTGTATCTAAAGCCTATAGTTTAATTCTATGGAAATAATAATACTTAGCTCATAGGAGTGTTAGAGAGATCTTCCTTTTTCTTAAATACTTTACAGCATACATGAGCACTATCACGGAATTGAACATGCTATAAACTTAAACTGATGTGCAGTGGTTTGTTTATATGGTTATACACAGATGAAGACGATTTCTAAAAACCATTTTTGGCTTTCGGCACTTACCGTGTCTAACTGCCCATGGATTGCTACAATCTCAAAAAAAAAAAAAAAAAAAAAAAAAAAAGAAAAAGAAAAAAAAAAGAAAAAGAAAAAAAAAAAGTGTTGCTTCACAAAGGGATGTTTGCCATGTAGTATGTCTGGAATTGAATAACTGGTGTTGTTAGAAAGTTGAGATAGTACAAATGCAGATGGAAGCAATTAAGAAAATGGGAACTGCATCCATCGGACAGAACAGAATCTTACAGTCACAGGTGTTGCTTCAGCCTGAGCTTGTCACCAATCACTTCAGAATGAATTGACTGTTGGCCTCAAATGCTGCTAGTTATTTTGTATGTGTGCCATTACGTGTTAATAGAACTGTGTATGTGTATGGTTAACAGTGAACAGCAGTACAATTTGTTTAAGGCTTGAGATGTAAGTTATGAGGACTCTACAGATCTTATTCCACAGTATTTGAAATAAAAATGGCTGTAGACACAAAGTATGTATACTCAAGATGAGTACTTGGGAATCAAGTACTTATCTGAGCTTAGAAGTTCGTCTTGTTCTAATTGGCAGTGGTCTTATTTGTTTGCTCAGAGTTACCACAGATGTTGGAACCCAGATAGGTTTAGAAATGCAGCATTGTGTCCCTGTGACTTGTGCTCTATTCTCCAGAATACAATGGTATGATGGTAGCCTGTTATATGGCTGGGTTTTTGGAAAATAGCAGAAACTTCGTTTGGGGAATCCAAATTATTTCCAGTGGGTGTTTGCAATATACAAAGTAATATTTATTTTTCTCTCAAGTACCCAACTACGTATGCTAGTATAGTCCTCAAGAATGCTAACGTTTTTCCTTGTTAGAAGTGCTGTCGCTCTGTTCTTACTACATGGTCAGACGTTTGTTTTTATGCTTGATTATTGCCTGCACAGATTTCCATCCTCAAACAATGATTTCACTGTTTCCTTTTTTTTTTTTTTTTTTTTTTCTTCAGTGTGAAATGCATGAACTGTGTCTAGACTAAATTGATTTGCTTAGGAACTTGGGATTTTGATTGGGTATAAGAGTTTTAAGCATCAACATAAAAATGTTACCTTTCTTTTTCGAATCTTCCTCCATTTCAGTCTGTGAATCCTTTTGGAAGTAGTATCACTCAAGGCTCTCTTTTCTTCCTCCGTCCAAAAGTTATTCAGCTGTGTACACGTGTGAACTGCAGTTCAGAACTGTTGAACTCCCCTTGGCTGTTCCAGAAGTGGTTTATTCCACTGGCAGTTTCAGGGATGTCTTGCTTCTTCAAATCAGGTTTTATTTCAGGGTGATCCTAACTGTTTTGGCACTTTTTTTAGAATGAAAGTATATGTTTCTAGAGTCATGAATATAGCACTTCAAAAAATACTGACTGTTAGGGAAGATTAAATATTTGATAAAATTACTGAACCGTGGCAAGGGAAAATATCGAGAATAGCTGAACATCCAAGTCTGCATCTTTTATATTCTTCATTACAGATGGCTGAAGGATGAAAAATAGTTTTCCTAGTGTACTGCCATTCTAGTTTTCATACTCTGTAGTTTTACTTCAGGGAATATATTTAAGTGAAATTAGAGGGGAAGAAAGCCTACATCTTGAATTGCTACACTAGTGAAAGACTTAAGGGTGAGTATCCAGTTCACCCAACTTAACACAGATTTATTCAAGTCAGTGGAGTGAGAAATTAAAGTTGCAAAAGTCTGCATGTGTAGGCATCGGTTATTTAGAGGTACTTGACTTCAGATATCATTTGGGTTTCATACATACAGTATAGGACAAAACAGTGACTTCCAGAGTTTTAATTAGACATGGGACTACCTTTTTCATTTTTTTCTTCATTTCAGTTGAGTTGTTAGAAAACCAAAATGTTTACACAGTAGATGCTTTAACCTCTACTCAATGAAAGAAAAACAATTTTGTTGCTAGATTTTTGTTTTCATGATCTGTGTAATGTATAAGTCTTTGAGTTATTACAGAAATTTCTACAACCTGAACTTTATTCAAAACATGAGGGTTATTCTGCAATAGGTATTTCCAAAGGGATGATGATAATATACTCCTATTTTTTATTTTATTATTTTATATTATTTTTGTTATTCCTTAATTTGTCTCTCTTTTTGGGATTTGGAGAAGCTGATTATATACAGTCAAAGGCCATTCTTCATATGCTGATCTGGTTTTTTGATTAAATATTTTAGTAGACTTTTCTGCAAAGCACTAACTATCTGAATTTTAAATACACGATAGATAAATAGAATTTTACTGGATTATGGTGATATTTCAGAGTATGAAGTTTATGCTGAGTTACAGCTGCATGAGCAGCTTTGAAACTGCAGATGATGTGAAAAATCCAGGCTTAAAAACTTGCATGTGTGTGTCAGAAAGTTTTTTGTGTGATTGGGTTTCCTTATGATGAGCTGAATTCCTTAAGTACTCTCATTTCATATTTGCTATAATAGGAGATAATACTTCTGATATAAGTAGGCTGACAAAAACAGTGATTTAAAGGACATAAATTCTCTTAGTTTGTAAAAGGTGGGGATGGGGGCACCATCTAATTATTACTTTATTTTTGATTACTTGTTATATATTGTTAAACTGATTGCAGGGTACCAAATAATTTTTCAGTGATATTTTTCAAAATGAAGCATCATTAAATAGGAACATCCTAAATCATCACTTGATCTCATTCCTTGATCCTATATTTTTTTATTTCAGTCAAATTCCAGTGCTAGCCCAAGAAAAGCAACTTTTATGTGCACCAAGTGTTATAGATGTTGATGATTCAGTTGTGTTCATTATAAATGTCTTTAAAATAGCTTTCATTTATAAGTGTTTTCCATCTTCATTTTGCTTTTCCAGTTCTTCACAAGCAGCCAAGAGAAGTGTGCCTTTGTTTACTGGAACTTGGACGGATTGCAGCAAGGTAGGTGGAAATATTTAAAGAATGAAGAAATATTTGCATTCTTGACAGCTCTGCTTATTGAGAGACTACCTAAATCAGCACATGTCTAGCTTTTATGCTCATTAGATTCAAGAAGAATGCTTGTCTTGATATCACTCAAGAATATCTTTTGGGCAGTTGGTAACGAAGATAATGAAATATCTCTATCTTTACCTTAGTGAGGGTATTTATTGTTTGTCCTTATGCTAGGAGAGGAAGGAGTTGAAAATTATTTTCCAAATAAAGCTTTGATCTGTTTGTCCTTTTAATGGCCACGTTCTCTATAAACAACTGTGATTTAATTAGCTTTGCTGATAACATCAGTCTTCAGCTGTCCTAAATCTGACCTAAGCAACACTCACTCTTATCTCATTTATTTCGATAAACATAGCTCTGACTCTCACCAACAGAATCAAGACAAGAATTGAAAAACAGTCTGTGTTCCATCTCTGTCAGATGTCCCTCGCCAGGCAGGACCCTTGTTATGTTCTAGAACTAACTTTTGCTGTCAAAACGCCTCTGGCTTTTGATAAACTATCAAAGTGATGGGAATGAGAATGTGATTTTGTTGTTGTTGTTTTTGCTGATATGCTGGTGCTGTGCCTAAGACTTGCTACAAAATATCTGACCAGTTGTCCTGCTGCTCACTTTTAAATGTACATTGAGCTTATGTGAAACTGTGCCCATTAAAGTGAATTGTCATGTTTTTCTAGTATTTGTTAGTTTCTGTAAAATTCCTTGTGTGTACAATCAGTGTGGGGGTAGGTGCCACTTCCTTCTATATGGATTAGTCTTTTCATGTATGTATTTATGTTTTATGAATGTTCACTTGGGAAGCTACTCAGCTAAATTTATCTGCAAGAAAATGTCTTGTCACTGGAAATTTGCATATCAATAGTGTTGATAATAAGAACAAATTTCCAGTTCGCAGGGGTTTTCTATTCTTTCAAAAAAGGTGAACTCCAACATGTTGAAAACTACAGATAATTTTTTAAAAACTTAACTTGACATGAACAAGGGCCTACTGTTCTCTTTGTGCTTGATGAAAGTCAATTTTGACAAATTCAACTTTACTTGATCAAACATTGGTCTCCCAAGATCCCCAGCTTGGAGATAGACTGTTCAGCTCTGAACGATGCTATTCCAATGGTGTAAATCAGAAATGCCTGCCCTTGACTGTTTATTTGATATTATCTAGCTCAAGTCCTCAGGGAATTAATGTCAATTTTTAAGTCATGCTGGATTCTGTTGAACTTGGTTGAGTTAGGTTAATCTCATTCTGAAATGGGAACTGAATTCTGAACAGATGTACAAAGGAATTAAGATTCAGCATTTCCCTTCAGATTTATCTGTTGTCTCAAGCTTCCATTTCTCACGTACTACCTTCTTCAGGTGTGAAAATAAATCCTGAACCATATAATGTTTTTATTTATTAAGCATATCTATTCCAAAGTCTTTATATATTTTGTATGTATATAATATAAATATAAATGATATATATTTTTGTAGTATATTCACTTATTTATAGCTTGAGGTCAAATAACATATGTCCATATACTTGTTCCTCTTCTAATATCTCTTCTTTGAAAACAAACAAAACATATTTATAATCTCTTAAGTTTCTCCTGCACACAAGAACTGCTGGAGGGAAATATCAGGTTAGTATAACAGAAAAGTAAATATTTGATGTCAGTTTTGCTTGAGCTGTGGTGAACTGTAACTATTGTGGGAAAGGAAAAGAGTTTCTTCCTCAAAGTGCACGAAAGAACATGTTAAACTGACGCTGCTGTTGTGCTGCTTTAAATAGGGGAGAGGTCCTTTTGTGCTTGCTTTATAAAGCAAATTGTTTGTTAACAGCCTGCTGAGATCTGCTTTTTGTAAGATTTGATAGAGTATGATCATAGAATGGCTTGGGTTGGAAGGGACCCCAAGGATCATCGAGTTCCAACCCCCTGCCACAGGCAGGGCCACCAACCTCCAGATCTGGTACTATACCAGGCTGCCTAGGGTCCCATCCAACCTGGAGAGTTGCCACTGAGGTCTTTGAAAAAGTGCCTCAATATATTTCTGAAAGATTAGAAGACTAAAAGAATGAGTAACTTTTGATTTTTCTCTTCTTTTTCTCTTCAGGAAGTGGAAAGATATGTACCTCATTAGGAGCCAGTTCTTAGCACGCTTTGCTGGCATGATTACTCTTTTTCTTCAAAGTCTATAGTTCCCATAAACCAATGTAGTTCGCTGATCTTATTGAAAACAGTATTGGGTCTGAAGCAGCAGTGAAAGAAACGGGGGGTCATTGTGAGACAGAGATGGAATTTAGCTCTGCTCAACATGAACTCATTCAACAGGTGCTTTGTGGATAAGAGACGCCAGGTGCTAATTTACCTATGTGTTAGTAACACTTTTAGCATCACCCTTTGTTTGTGTCCCGTGAGACAAATTACAGAGATGATCTGGATCACTGGGTTGTCAGTGGGAATCTGCGCTATCAGCTTAGTTCAAAGAGTGGCACTGCAAAGCCCTGCTGGTTTACAGTAGCATTTATCAGGGATTTATATCACTTAATATCACTTAGTTTTTTCATTAATGGTCTAGACAATATGACAGAGACAGCCTCAGCATATTCATAGGTGGAGAGGATACTGGGGGACAAGTCTATGGTAAAGTTGCCCAGAGGTATCTTGACAAGTGGAGGAAAAAAAAACAACAACAACAACAAAACAGGCTGACAAAAAAAACTTAACGAATCTAAAATAATCAAAAAAGGTGTACCTGAGGTAGAATGCCTGTACTGGTTAGGGACAGTCTGTCTGAGCAGCAGCACTGCAGTTGGGCCTGGGGATCCACCAGAGATTGGACAAAGGCAGCATTCAAAAACTGCAGCAAGAGAAACTCTGACTATAAATGCAACAGAAAGAATGAAGTTATGTAGCACTTCAGGGAGCTAAACAACTACCACAGGTCTCTTGAAATTACTATTGAGCCATTTCAAGGTTTCTGGTATTGTATTCAATTTTTCCTTGGTAAAAATAAGAGAGGGGAAGTGGTGCTCTAAGTCAGTTGGAGATCACATTACAGCCTGATGCTGCTTCACTTGTAGTTATGAGAAAGCAGGCTAGAAACAAGTAGAAAAGGAAATTCTCAGCATGCCTTCCAGAACAGAATTTGCACCTCTGCTGCATGACGGTCTCCTCTCAGAAAAGATGTTTTTGCAATTCTGGCTGCCTAGCAGATTGATCCATTCAATATTCACCTAGGTTGGTTGCATGTGGGGGGGGAGGAACTGTTTATTTGTCTTTCAAGTTGTCATCGGGGAAATCTGGAGCACTGTAAGCACAGGGAAATTTAAAATCCTGTCACAATGATGAAAATTGGAGATTATGAAAAGCAGCAGAAGTAATGAAGCAATATTGCTTGGGAGAGTGGAGGAGTTTTATTTGATGAGTAAGGCTGCATGCAGGTGTAGGCCTGGAGCCCAGTGGGAATTTAATGATTTACAGCCTGTCGGCATCTGCAGACAGACAGGAAGTAAATGAATTGCATGTAAGTACTTGCTTCAGTGCTGGCTGACTTTTCGTTAGGCAGACTGCACTAGTTACAGGCCAATATAAGCACAGATTTGGTTCTTAATTTTTTTTATATTAATTTACTAGGCAGCAGTGTGACTAAATTAAAACTTATCATAAAAATAAAGGGCTGTGCATTTATACCTTTTCCTTCCATGCTTTGATGTTACTGTGGTATTTGGATTAACTTTCAATGATGAGCTTGTTATTGCTCAGTATTTTAGTGTCCAGATCTTTACCTAGGTAAGTCAGCATACTTCTGCATCTGGCCTACTATGGAAGAAAATGTGGTTTCATTTATACAGTTTGTTATGAGAAGTCCAAATGGCATTATGGCTTCTCCAAGACAAAGCCCTTCTCTGAAAAAAGCAATCTTTCAGTTATTCTGGTTTTGGGTTCAATGCTGGCAAAGAAAAAAGCAGAGGGGAATTATCATTATTTAGGAAAATGATGGGCTTTTGGACTCCGGACATCTGTTTGAGCTCTGCTGCTTGCTCTGAGATGTTGAATTAATCGTTTGCCATAAAGCTTTCGAAAGCAGATATTGTTTTAAAGAACCTTAGTCTCCAAGAGCTGTGCTTGAGGTTCTCCATGCCAAAGTTGCATGTGTTTGTTTTTGTTGGAGCTGCAAGTATTTTTGCCACTGTAAGCAAAGGTCTGAAGATTGGCCGTGAAAAATAGGTTAAAAAAAGCTCCAGTCACTTGTGAAAGATACTGGCTCTGTGTCAATATATTGGTCTGTAAATCTGGTGCAATACTCGTGTCCTGGACCATTTTTAATCCCTTTTCAGTCAGAGCTGTGTAAAAACACATACACAAAAAGGGGGAAAAAAAGGAAAAAAAAAAACCTATAGAAGAATAACAATGTAAAATGCTATTATGCAGAACTTTAAGTCTTTTAGATTACAGCACTTTCAGGCCTAGTGTACTTCATAAGTTAGTAATTTACAGACATATATTATCAGAAAAACAATATTTACTGTAAATTTAAGTAACAGCTACCTTTTCATGTAATTGCATTAATTTGTAATTATAGCTTCAAAGGGTGATATATTTGGTACTTGTTTACTAATGCACATAGCAATATATTATTGCACAGTTGTATGATATATACAATTGAAATTCTCTGCCTCATTTTGCTTTAAGATATTGAATACTTTAAAAGGACTGTTCATTTGTTTGCATGTTTCCAAAAGGTTTGGGGTGGAGCCTCCTGGATTAATAAAGCTGGAAAAAGAGATCGAACAAGAGGAAACGCTTTCAGCCCCCCTTCCATCTCCCTCACCATCACCAACAAAGTCTCCTGGGAAAAAGAGCACAGGGAAGCTGTTGGATGATGCTGTAAGGAAAGCTTCCTAGCTGATCTATTCTATGCACTTGCAAAATGTACAGCGGCTTCAGATCTCACTGTATTTTAGAGATCTGCAGACTGATAGCACTAATTTGCTTTTAACCACAGTTACTTATGCCTGAGGCTTGGAAAAAATGTAGCACTGTATAGGAGATCTGTAGTTTAGCCTAGCTTGGTGTTAAAGGCCAAGTTCCCTTCTTATTACTGTGTTGTCTTTTTCTGTTGACTACTTATTCCTCGACTCCCACTTGGTGTTTTGTCTGAGAAAGGACTGAGTCAGGACTATGAGATTTGGCCCCTACAGCCTTGTACAGTTGGCTAACACTTAAAAACCAGGCTGAGATAACTTCTATACTGCTCTTCTACATGTTCCTCAGATAGTAAAAAATAAAAGAGGGTTTTTTCCTCATTGTCAGGAAGAATCTTGCTATGAATTTCACCAAACTCAATGCATTATACAGTAGCGTTCATATCTCTGTTGCAAGCTTCAGAGAGGTTTATTTGAAACTACTGGAATTGCATGAAAAGGACACATTCTGAGACCACGAAAAGGTTAAATCTGAATTGTACAAATATATTCTATAAAAAGAAGCAGTTACTATAGCAACTGCTATATTACAAGGTAGATGTGCCACCTGGGAGTTACAAAGCACTTCTTGAAAAATCCATGTGCCGCTTTTTTTTCTTTTTTCTTTTTTTTTTTGCTAGAAAAAGCAGATGGGATATAATGTTCGTTCATTTTATTACTTCATACTGTTTCATGCAAATAATTACATTTAGATTGGTTTTGCATTTTGTATTTCTTCCTCAGCTTTTCAAAAGCACTTGCTTGTGTTTCAACAGAATTGAGAAACAACAATTATGTGCAGAAGGATAGTGGTGACTGTATCTTGGAGTAACAGGAAAAGTATGAAGGTTGTCTCCAACCACCTCCTTTAATTTAGAAAGCAGTAGGGATAGAAACCTAATGAAATTCCTCCAGCTAGATTCCTGACCCTCACTGCCCCAGACACTCACACCATAAAATAGTAGCAGTGCTCATATAGTCCAGACACAAAGTAAAATAGGATATAATTCTTCACTCTGCTTCCTTATTTGATTTCCAAATTCCAGTCAATAATACTTCTGTGTCCCTTGGGATAGTAAGGTAATGGGAGCCTTAATAGCAGGATCAGCAGTGAAGGTCTCATTATCCTCTGCTTTACACCAACATAAATCTGTTAGCTTTCATTCCCAATGTCTAATATAGCTTTTTTGCTTTTGCTTACGCAGTTCAAAACAACCTTGAACCTCTCTTTGTCTACTTTTGTCTTTTTACTTGTTTAGATGAACACTGGTAGATGTAGTTACAAAGGCATATTTCACACTATCCATTTTTAGTTTTGAATTATCCATTGTGCCTCCAGAGATGATAACTGCTGTAGGTTATTACATCAGAAATCCTTGATCATCAGTCAGCATTCAGAGAACTACTGTGAAATGGACTAGGCTTGTGTTTAGGGGACTTGCTTCCACATTGCAAGAGATGCAGGAATGTACTTTTTCGCCCTCAGCGATTTACACTGGATTTAAGTCATAGACCATTGGCTTCCCTGATGTGACACCTTTTGTAGCTGACCATCCAAATAGTTCAATAACAATTCCCATTTCTTCATTAGAAACAATTGAATTGCTCTTCAATTTGAAGACAACTCACTTAAACACTTACTGTATGTCGAATACATGTAGAGTCCAGTTGCTAAGTGTAATTTGAAAATGAAGTATTTTTCACAAAAAATATAGCACCCCCTAATGCCCCTCACAACCAAAGAGTTAACAATTCTAACCTTAACAAGGTTTCCAAGTAATTATGTTATTCAGATAACAAATTGAACAACTTCAGGCATAATCAGCCTTCAAATTGTGTTACCAGAACTAGTGTCAAAAGAGTTTTTTTTTTCCCCATTCTAGTACAGAAAGAAGTGTTTTGATTAACTCTTAATGTCTTTCTAGTTTGTTTAGCATATTATAACCTTCTAAATTTTTTATTTCAGAAGTCTTTTTTTATTCATTTATTCAGGTTAATCACCTTATCTCAGAGTGTTGTATCTTTACCATTTTGTTAGTTTTCCTACAACAATTTAAAATGGTGCATTTTTTAGCTAATATAAAACATTATTTCATAGTCCTCAGATCACTTTTACAGGGCCTTGATTTACAAACTAGATTTCAAAAGGTCTTTGTAATACTATTTGAGATGGATAAAATCTCTAGTAGGTTCCTCCAGCATTTTGCGTAGTTTGACACTGATGCACTAAGTCAGATTCCATCAAAGAAAACTGCAGTGCACTTGTCATTGCTGTTCCTGCACGCAATTTGAACATCAAATGAGAGTTTTCCACCTAGATCTATTTTGGCATTGATGGCTGTGCTATTTTCAGATAATTAAAGTATCAAAATTTCACTAAGAATTAATGACTTTGATAACTTGCAAGGCTATGTTTTCATGAGAGGTTGAAGTCAAGTTAGTGCAGCTGACAACAAATAGAGTATGGAGTCACATCTGGCACAGATAAAACATAGCACTCTTGGGGCTGCTTTAATTATTCTTGATTGCATTAATGCTCTATGGTGGGGATTATCGAAGGGTAGTTAGCAATACTGGTGCACCTTGGTGCAGATTTGTGACTACGTCATAATTTTCCATGTCCATCTTTTCTAAGGTGCAAGTGCACTACCTGCAAGTGCCACGTGAAAGTATTGGGTAGGGCCTTTTATCAGTAAGCCAAGATCACATGCTTCATTTTTCATGTTAGCTGTACTAGTACTTTCACAAGTCAACTGATTTACTGTGAAATACTAAGCATGTATCTACAGAAGTTTGCTGAACTCATATTGTGTGGATGAAGAGCTACGAGATTTGTGGGTTAGTAGCTTGTGGTAGCAATGGTGGTGGGAGGACGCTTGGACTGGATGATCTTGTAGGTCCTTTCCAACCTTGTGATTCTATGATATTCAAAACGTTTTGTAGATTTCAGTTAAACATAGCAAATTCTATATAAAAAAGTTTAACTGTGATACTTGTTTCTATTTCTACCTCTTCGCAGCTGTAAAATCCTTTTTTGTCATTGGAAGAACCACAATCTGGGATTACAGGAAAGAGTTTAAAACACTAATTCTCATTGTATTTAATATATCTAGTTTTTAAGGAATTGAACGTGTGTGCATATGTAACAACTTTTTTTTTTTTAGTTGATTTTCACATGGTTTATATTTCAAGTCAAATGTATGGCTGATTCTTGAATCAGGTTAAATTTGGTGCAGCTCCTGAACAGTGTGCCTGGGCAATCTTATGTGCCTGTTAGTTTAGTATGCTTCCTACAGTGATCCTAAGGCAAGTATAAGCAACCCTTTTTAGTTTCTGAATGCCTTTTCATCTTCCAATTCCCATTATAATGCTATTACAATGCTATTACCTGTGCAAGAAGGGCCAAATCCTCAGTTCTCACTCAGTTGGTTTTTTTCATTCATAACTCTCACAGAATTCTCTAGAAGTTCAATAGAATTTTGGCTCTAGTGAAGAGTTTGCTATTTTCCTTTCATAGAGATGATATGCAAAATAATAGTTATCAAAAATAATTAGACAATTAAATAATTACAACCGTTAAAACTGTTGAACTATTAAAAATGTTGAGATTAAAAAGATAATTAAAAAAAAAAACAGCATTGAAGACTTAAATTAATGCTATTGTGTTATGATAAACATGCTCTTGAATGTTTTTCTACAATATTTTACTTAGCTTTGCCAACTTTGCTTTCTCCTCCAGGTTAAACACATTTCTGAAGATCCACCTTGTAAATGCCCTAATAAATTCTGTGTGGAGCGCCTTTCACAAGGAAGGTACAGAGTTGGAGAGAAGATTCTCTTTATTAGGGTAAAGGTTTTATTTTTTTTATCTGCTAACTCCCTCCTTGGAATTATTTTTCTTTTTAACCAGCACTGACTCATTTGTCTGATACTGTCAAAGAATAAAGAAACTCTGTTAGGTTAACTGACTCATGGATTTATTAGCATCTGGTAGATCCTTCTAATTCTAGGTCATGGAATTTGTTCTGTCTTTGCTCAGTGGCAACTGAGGAGCAAATGGCCACAAAAGGAGATTGACTTCTAGCTTTGTTTGAAAGAACATCAGCTGCATCAGCCTTTTTCCCATTTTGCATTGACTGATACTATTTGATGGGTCAGGAAAGAGATCAAAGGCACAGTGCTCATTGCACTGTCAAGTTGTGACTAAGACGTGGTTAAGTAGGGGGAGCAAAACATTAATGTCATATTACTTAATTGATTAACACGTATTTCTAAACTTAGTGTTGTATTTCATACTTGATATGAATTATATTAACTCCTGTATCACATAGGTAATCTTTAATGTAAATATTTCCTAGCACTATCTGGCTGGATTTAGAGGGAAAAAAAAAAAAAAAAAAAAAAAAAAAGTTTATAAACTTAATTTGGATCCTGTTTGTGTATTCTATATGTATATTTATGCCAACAATATGAAAATATTCCAGTCCTCTGATTTTCTGATATTGTGGAAAGAACGTGATTCATATTATGTTTCTTCCCATTTTCCATTTCTCTGCCCACATGTGCTGTGTTGTATAACAACTCGATAAAATGATACATCTTACTATCAAGAACTGTTAACCCTATTTTGCAAAAGGTGTGAAAGTGACCTCAAAGTGAGGATTTAGCACCTGTGAGAACAAAAGAAGTTGGAAGGACTCCTTCCCATCTGTTCCCAGTTCAAACACAAGAGTGGTTACTCTGTCATAATCTTGCACTTAATTTACACTGAAGTCAAATTTAGATAAGGATTTAGGTTGCCCCATGTGTATGAAGTTGAGAACATGTTTAAATAGTATGCTGAGTAGGAACTGAAAAATCCCATTTAATTCAATAATAGTTGGGAATGAGTAAGAAATACAGGATTTGTGAGAGAGAGTTTGAGATGTAGCATGCTAGGATAAAGGATTAATAGCTTTTCTGTTTCATAGCCAGCAATACTTCTTTTTAATTCTGCAATATTTTAGGGTACTAGTTTTAAATGACTTGAAATAAGGTAATTTCATTAACCAAACTTCCCAGTAAACTGGGAGAAATTTAACACTTCAGTTTTCTTCCTTTCAATTTTAATTTAAAATATCTTTTAGTTTTGATAAACTAAACTGTTCTGCCAAAATGGTGAGTGTCAAATTCCCTTTCACTGGCTTCTTTATTGTGCAATCTAATCCAACTCGGATTTCTTTCCAAATTTGCAAACAAAACACCCTTTTCATATCACTCTCCTCCATTCCAAGTAGGATTGTGCCAAAAAATAACAATATAGATTAGACACACATCTAAAGTATTAGAGATCATTCCCACAGCATTGATATCAATGGAAACTTGACAGGAACTTCAGTGGGAGCAAGTTTATTTTTGTAGGTTTTAGAAGTCATTTGTCTTTGGTTTTTGTTAGCTTGAATCTCGCTTTGGAATACTCGATCACAGTAAGTTTTTACTCTCTACGTATATTTTTATTGCATACATGAATAGATTTATTAGCATTTCTTTGGAATCCTTTAGACATTTCCTTATGAGAAAATATGTTAGAGATGCATAGCTGAATGCTGATTTTCTTGATATTTGGCACCCTATTCTGGTGCTGCTGAGACAGTTCCTCCTGTGTTATACGTTCCATGTAGAGCATGACAGTACCCATTATAGGGGAAGAAAGTTCTTCCTGAATTCTGTAGATCAGTCCAACTGATGAATGTGATCACTTGCAATACTATAGTCAACTTCAAGCTGAACTGCTCTTCAAAAATGAGGTATGAAATCTTATATAACCAACTCTTGTGCAATGTATCTTGGGAAGGGGACACACAGAGGTAAATTTTGAATGCAGCAAAAGAGGTATTTATATAAATTTTACGGTAAGGTATGTGAATCTAACCTTAGAAAAAGATAGCATTACAAACAATAAATTTTAGTGGCTGATATTTTTATTTCAAACTATCTTGTGTTTAATACGTGATATAAGCATAAGGAGGTATACTTTCCACAAACAACTAAGTCAGTCTCATGGAAAATATACCTAACAGATTCACACCCATAATAAAATTCAAATCAGTGAGTTCTGTTAAATGAAAAGATATTATTTTTTGTGCAGCTGGATTAAGATCAAATGACATAATGAGTCCTGACAGGAAAGTCTGTCATTTTTCCTGACCTCTGATTGCTCTTAAACTTTTTGACCTTGTTCTTTTAATCATTAAATTCAATTACTGTTACTTTTTTTGTAATAATGAGAAAATGTTTGATAATAGCTCCCTCTAAATCTCCAGTAAATCCATTATTTGCCTGCTGTAGCACCTGTGGAGAAACTTTCCTTTGGAATTCACTATCAACATGTATATCATCACTGATTGCTACAGTCTGGCAGAGTTCTGCCCCTCTGTTTTCCATTTCTGATGAGAAAAATATACTCATTTATAAATATATGAGCACACTTCACTCTAAACCATCCAGGTAGGGACAATGTAGCAGCTAAGTACAGGAAATACAGAAAAAAAAGAGAGCAGATTGATCATATGTTTCTCAAAATTCCATCTTGTTGTGCTTTTTTAATCCAAATTTGTCTAATTTGTATTGACTGTTTTTGCTTGGTGAACTTCTCAGGGTTTTGGGGTTGTTTTTTTTTCATCACTGTTTACCTGAACTTCATTATCCTTCTTGTTTCAGGGATGAAATTTTTCTGCTTCTCTAAGACCATTTCACTTAGAACGTTCTCACTAATTTACTTTTCTGGCACTGAAATTCCTTTTCTAGAGTGTTATCCATATCAAATAACCTTCACTGATGTCTGAAATGCCAAAACCAGTGACAAATCACGATTTCATCAGGACTATTGAACTTGAAGGCCAGTGATAATTTCTGGTCTGTTCTTCAACTGATCCTCAGTTGTAGCAGCGGATGGGTGGACACATTTTCATTCTTTAGTTTGTTTTTTTTTGTTTTAACTGTGGGCCAGTTCCTATCCAAATGCTTTACCCTCGTACTGTTTGGCACAGTTCATCCTTACTTCCTTAGTCATCTTAATGAATTGCATAATGAATTCTAAACGATAGATATTTTTTTTTTGCTTTATTCTCCTTTCATTTTTTAATAATAGTAGTTAACGACTAGGTACCAATAATACCAATATTTTTAAAATAACTAAGAAAATGTCATGTAAAATAAAAATTAATTACCAAGCTAATTATGTAAGACATGATAGAGGAAAATTTAGAACTCATTGTTTCAGTGTTTTTTTTCTTCTTTAGAATGCTGAGAATACAGAAATAAGAGGGAATTTATGTAATTTGTTCTATTTTTCTTCCCTTCTTGTGAAGATGTTTTGTTCTGCTGACTAAACTCACTTTTTTTTATAAAATGTACTGGATCACCATCTGCATATCTGAGAGCATAGGCTGACTGCCTCTACCATGAGTTCAGACAAAAAATTACTTCATTAATGCTTTTCCATTCTGCAATTTATTGTTAAGAATTATAGATTGGGACCCATAAGTTTATATTGAAAGCGTTACTAGGGGAAAGTATTTCCTTTTTAGTCGGTTATTTCTTCTTGTGCTTCTGCTTTACAAGTCAATCTTTTTGTAAGAGTCCATTTTAAATTTAAGAAATGTTAATACATTTTTAAGGACGTTGAGGGAGCAGTTAATGTTCACAGTTCAAAACTAGTAACTGGACTGACTGGAGATCATGGAATCGTAGAATAGCTTGAGTTGGAAAGGCCCGTTCCAACCCAATGCTGTGAGATAGTTGCTCCCCACCAGGGAGCTAGGGGGCTGGGGCCCCCTTCAACCTGTTCTTGAATGCCTTCAGGGATGGGGCATCCACAGCTTCTCTGGGTGCTCTGCCAGTGCCTCATCACCCTCTGAGTAAAAAATTTCCACTTAATATCCAATTTAATTCTCCCTCTCTTAGTTTAAAACAATTCCTCCTTGTTCTGTCACTATCAGATGATGTAAAATGTTGATCTTCCTCCTGATTTTTAAGCTCCTTTGAAGTACTGGAAGGCTGCAACTAGGTTTCCTCGGAGTTCTCTCTTCTCTAGACTGAAAAGTTCCAGCTCCCCCAGCCTTTCTTCGTAATAGAGTTGCACTAACCTTTCAACCATTTTGTGGCCCTTCTCTGGTCCTTCTCCCATAGCTCCACATCCTTCCTTTACTGGGGGCCTCAGGCTGGGATGCAGCATTCCAGATGGGTCCTCCCAAGTTCAGAGTGGAGAGGGACAATCACCTCCCTCTCCATGCTGCCTCCCCTCTGTTGATGCAGCCCAGAATACTGCTGACATTTCAGGCTGCAAGAACACACTGTTGGATCACGTCCAGCTATTTGTCCTTCAGGACCCCCGTGTTCTTCTCTGCAGGGCTGCTCCCAAGGAGTTTTTCTTCCAATCTGTACCCATATCTGAGTTTGCCCTAATCCAAGGGCAGCACCTTGTACTCGGCCTAGTGAACCTCATTAGTTTCTTGTGGGCCCACTTTTCAAGCCTGTCCGTGTCTCTGTGGATGGCATCCCTCCCTTCTGTTGTGTCAACTGCACCACTCAGTTTGGTGACGTTGGCAAACTTGCTAAGCATGCATTTGATCCCACTGTAGATGTTGCTGATAAAGATGTTGAAGAGTGTTGATCCCAAGACAAACCCCTGTGGGACACTGCTGATCACCAGGATGCAGTTATTCATACTGTCACTTTTTAAGGTTGTTAGAACCAATCTTTCTGTTTTCTTCTTCTCTTTTTTTTTTTTTTTTTTTTTTTTTTTTTTTTTTTTTCTTCCCTTAATCTTCCTGCCTTTCTTTGGTGAGGTGAAAGGATTTTGTATGACTGTTATGTGAACATAGTCAAAGCAAGCACATCTATCCTGCATGGAAATATTCTACAGTGATTTATGGGCTGAGTCAAATAATATAGCCCCGTAGCTACTGCAGCTTCAGGCAACTAGTATGCTAATTAAAAGTAAAAAACAAAAACAAAAACCAAAAAACACCAACCTGAATCTTTAAAGTATCTATTGCATACAGCATATTTTTACACTGTAAACATAACTCATGCTACCATTTAGAGAAATGAAAATAAATGAGGCTTAAGTTGCGTCAGTAAATCGAAGTTTCTCTATTGTTCATTAGAAATTGTCATTGAGCTTTTAGTATTTGGGTGTAAAAGTGCATTCATTATCTCTTGTGGTATTCTTTAGCTTTGGGTAAAGTTCTTAAGGAGTTTGTAGCTTACGTAGGAATTTTCAGTAAGGATTTATATCTAGAGAATGGTGGTTCTAAATAGAATCGATGTGGACTCAAAATAACAAAAATGGTGTTTTAAATGTTTTAAGCTAAAAAGAAAGTTAAATCATATCTTTTAAAAGTGTCTTATTTCTCTTACTTTGTCATTCTCTTACCAATGTAAACTTACTGACTTCTCCTCTTATTGCATCCAGCTTACATTTGATCTACATTTGTGTTGTTTGTTTAAAATATTCCACTGATGGCAAGGTTTAACTTGCACAGAAAATCCTGTTGATTTCAAAAGCTCACTGCAGTGGAATCAATGCTGTTTAAGTGGCAACTTTTCTCCTATGAGGAGAGTCAAGCCAGGAAAAAAGTTGACCAAAGAGGTTTTGTAGTCACCATCCTTTGAGGTTTCTAAGAGTCAATTAGTTCAATCCCTGAGCAACCAGATCGAGCGTTATAGATGATGCTGCTTTAAGGGGATTGCACATCCTGTCCATCCTGAATTAGTCTGTGTATGTTTTCTGGTGGGACGAGAGCCGTGCCAGCCTCTTAAGAGAAGTTTTCAGGTATATGAAATATAAATGTTAATAATTATGTTGCAGAAAAAAAAAGAGTACTAATTTTGCACTGCAGATGTAGCTCAAGTCTTTCTTATAGAAACTATTTGTATTGACTGTATTAATTAATTATTTTTAATTAATTTTACTTTTTAATAAAAATAATTAAATTAAATAATAATTTTAATTTTAAAAATTTTAATTTTAATTAATTTTTAATAATTAACTATTTGTATTAATTTTGTAAATGTCAATCCTTGTGAAATAGAACTTAACTTCAAAATAAAATCTGTCATGGCTCTGTGGTAAAATGCAAGATATTCTAAAATAGATTTTGCCATAAATAGTAATGACAAAATCTTATCACATGTGCTCAGTAAAATTGTCTGTGCTGATTCCAATTCCGACCAGTAGAAAAGCAGTAAATGCTGTATTTCCAAACCATCTCCACTACAGTGAGATACGAAACACTGCATTTTAATTAGAATATCCAATGAATTTGTCAACCAGTGTATTCCAAGAGGATGTCTTTCATTTTATTCCCTTCCCAGTTGAGATGCCCTCTAGAGAGACTATGAGAAAGCATAATTTTGTTTGCTTTTGTTCTCTCTCTTCAAAAATGAATGTTGTTTTTAGAATCTGATGGATTCACAAATCTAAGTTTGATACTTTCAGGGATTTTAAAAAATGAGGAACGTAAAACACCTCTTATTGATTAAATGAATTGCTAATGAACTTGGAGAATTGTGGCATTTTACATTATCAAATGTTTGAAAAATGAATTTTCCATTTCAACTACTTTAATTTTGTGGGAATTTTTTACTTTAATTTTATTGGAGGTGATTGTTCATTTCTTTAAGTTGATGCTATTTCCAAAGATTACACCTTAAGATGCTACGTTCAAATGCTAAAAAATATACTTGATACATCATGGTTTCAAATAAGTCAAAATGTTTTCTAGATAGAAAATGTTTTCTAGAGTAGATAAAATAATGATATTTATCCATGATCAGCATGTTCTTGAATTATTTTTATTATTGAATTTTTGAATTATTACTATTATTGGTGTAGGGAACCTGCTTTGGCATGGGGTTTGGACTCGATGATCTCTGGAGGTCCCTTCCAACTCCTACAGTTCTGTGATTCTGTGACTATGAAATAGTCAAGATAAATTTAGTGTGTCTGTTATTTCTGTAGAATTGTGTAGAAATACAATTTTGTAGAAGTGTTGTTAGGTTACACTAAAAGCAGTGCGTCATTAAGGGATTTTTAGATTTGCTTGCTTATAATGGATTTATAATTTGCTATGGACATACTTGGATTTGAAATGTAGTTTGCTGCTCATTTAGTGCAGTATGAATAATTTTAGAATTTTCAAACTATTTGTTAAGTTCAAGTTAAACAAAACTGGTTGGAAAATTGCTTACAATGAAAGAAACGTATGGAAAGAAACTTTGAGATTATGTGCACACAAACTTGATTATGTATTTTGGAGACAGTGTTCCTATTCTAGCTGCTCATGCTAAATGTAAATTTATTATCAACACACAGGAATATATTAAAACATAGTCTTAGTTCTTCACTAGACTGTTACTGTCTCTGCATTTTGAACATCTCACCTCTTTTTATGCCATAAATGGAAGTATTTGCACCAATGGCTAGCATGGGATCAAAATCATACTTGCATGGTTCCTGTTGAAATCAGCTGAAACTGCAAATGCTCGACCGTTCTCAACATTTGAGCGTGAGTTGTTCTGTGGTTTGTTTTTTTTTCTTGTCATAGAAATAGCATTTCTGAGTCCAAATCCACTTTTGTTTTTTACATCAGTTAATGAATTTTCACAGAAGTTATTCTTTAATAGTCTTAATCCTTTATAGTCTTTTTAATGTTTCATTGTTAATAATTGCCCTTTCAATGTTACGAAAAGTTTGTTAATTATAATGGATGTTACAGAGTAAATGACTACTTTAAGAAGATAGACATATGTTGGTAGACAAACACTGAAGTCTACACAAGCCAGGGGATAAAGCTTCTAAAAATGTCTCACTTCTTCAAAAGTAGAATTTTGAGTTAAAATAGGTTACAGAGTTATATACAAATACATACATACATTTCTCCTTTTCAAATCTGTTTGTTACGTAGGTCCAGCAGAGTTTTCTCATTGTTTTCTTTTAGTAATTATGCACTTTACTGAGTCATATATTTATGCGAGAATAAGTTTTGCCCTGTGTTTTGATTGAAAAAGGCAACTGCACAAGCCTCAGTAACTAACAATGTGTTTTTTTAATGCTGTGCATGCTTCAGTGGAAATTTGGGAGCAACTCTTCTGCTCTTTTATTTTTTGCCTTAATTGAAATTAAGAGCAAACGACAAAGAATCTGGTGCTATAAGGAAATAGTAAATGCAACAAACCTTTGTTTTCTTTGGCAAAGAGTAATAAACACTGGAGAATTCTTACTCAACTCTTTATCTGAAGAGTATTCAAACAAAAAATGGAAAACAAAAAATCCCTAACAAAAACAACATATTAAAACTGAAGACCAGATACTGGCTGTTCTTCAAGCTGTATGAGCATATCAGTAATACTTGATTCAGGCTGCTTTGAGGTGCACCATCATGCCTTGTTTTCAATCAGCCAGGAAAGGATTTAGAAACAGAATCATAGAATCGTTTAAGTTGGAAGGTAGTCTAAGGCTCATCTGGTCCAACTTGAAGGGCTTCTCTTGATTCCCCGATTTAACACAATATTTAAAGTGAGGCCACGCCAATGCCAAATATAATGGGAGCATCGCTTCTTTTGACTGGCAAAGTTTAATACATCCCAAAATGCAGTTTGCCCTCTTGGCTGCCAGTGCATGCTGTTGTGTCATGCTGAGCCTGCTGTTGAACAACACTCTCAGATCCACTTCTGCAGGATTACCCTCTACCCAGTTTGTCTCTGTGCCTGTGCAATCCTCAATCGTAGGTGCAGCACCAGGCACTTACCTTGAAAACTTCTAGCAGTAGATTTCCCAGTGTTCCAAGCTAAATTCCTTTTGCTGTCAAAAACAGGCTTATCCTCACATCTAGATGCAAAGTTATTTGCACTTCTTGGAAAGCTGAGTGCCAGAATCATTGTTCTAAACAAGCCACTCAGCAATTAGGTTGGTTGGTATTAAAAGCAACGCTGAAGAGATATTTCAATTTGTCAATTGGCATTCAGATCTTTTAAATTATGTCACTTTTTATGTCTCATTTAGGCAGATTTAACAAACTCAATGACTTTAGTAAATACAGAGGAAATAATTGCGCCTCAGTCTCAAACATTCAACTATTTCTGCCTATTCTAATGAAGCTATCTTCTACTGCATCTTTGTTCTACCCTAACAGGTAAACCTTACCTGAAACTTTCCCTGTCTTGTTTTGTTTTTTAATGCTTTTTTTTTTTTTTACTTTTTGAAAGATGGGGGTATCAGATGATCCCAAACCAAATCCTTGATCCCTACACATCTGAATTCTGGCCTTTATCCCTGACAGTTTGGAAAACTTCCACTAGAGCAGCCATGTTTTGAGGCTCTGTGCATGTGGCTATGGCGTAGCATTGAGGCCTGGAAGCCGCCCTTCCAGTGATGTTATTTTACATGTAGTATGCTAATAGGCCACTTAAAAATAATGCGTTGCTTTCAGTTGAAGACAATTGAGGTCTATTTCACAGATATTTCTCTTTCATCCTGTCTACAATCTTGTTGGCTTTTCTCTGTTCTATCAAATGCTTTTCTGGTTTCTTCCCTGTTCCAATGTGCAAAAACTGTAGTGAAGGGAGATAAGAACAGCACATGGGAATTTAAATCAAAACCTGAAAATAAACTCCAAACCAACTATCCTCCTCCACCTCTATAGCATCAAGGTATAGCTACTGTTATGATTTCTTGTATGTGTGTAAAAGGTCTATTAAAAGAGCATAAGGAGCACCCTGGCTGGCATGAGAAGCTCTCTTTGCAAAAAAGTATTTATTTTAATTATCAAGGTTCTGGTGTGTGTAACATCTAAAACTACAGCAGCATTCAGAATTCTTCTAACCAAAGTCACAAAATTCAAGTGAAATGGTGGGCTGGTGTTTTAGTGAAGCCAGCTTTTCAGAAATGGCTACGCTGCACTAATATCTTGCTTCATGTGACTTAACTCATTCCCTGTGATTTACTGAAGGGCAAGAGGGAGAAAGTGTCATTTGGCTTTTCGTGAGGTTACAAAGAACTTTGTTTCTTTCTTTCTCCCCTTCCCTGCCCCCCACCTCTCAAGATATGTAAATAAGTAAGCCAAAGAATGATATAATGGCATTTTTTTGTATTAAAAGTGTACACTGTTCTCAAGTTTCTCTCCTTTTTCTCTGTTTTAGTAAGTTTTTTTTTTCTTTAAGTCAACTATAGTATTTGCAAGATATCCTTTAAAGTCCTTCATAAGACCAGCCTGAGAGTAAGACTTAATTCTGAAGAAGTCAGTGAGCACTTGGTGTGCATGTATTGATATTTGCATGTTATTCTATTAAAGATTCAGATATAGTATTGCTGCCATGCTTAGAGATGCGGTCTCACTGGCCTAACTCCAGAATGTGCTTTACAGTGAAGGAAAGTAATAGAGAAGTGGGCTTTGGTGTTCAGTTGGTTTTGGTTTGTTCTTGATCAGACATTGTAATTTAAGTAAGAAGTGGCAGGAAAAAAATCTCTCCATGGAATGAAGTTGGATTTCAGGGCTTCAGGAAACCTCCTAAATACTGGAAAGCTAGTAGGTAAGTTAACTGCCAGGAGGCTGAGAGCAACTGACTGTGTAGAACAGTACGAGAACACTTAATTGTGCCTAAGCATCCAGTTGCCTCCTTTCAGCTAGTGAAAAGCACTGCAGAAGGTCTTCAATATGCTGACTAGGTTTCAATATTGCTTCTCCAACTCTGTCTTTTCTCTAGTGTGGCCTGAGGGCTAAGCCAGATGAGTTACCTTCAAGCTCAAAGCTTTCTATTCTATACAGGGGTGTCAGAAGTATGAAATCTTTGCTTTAGGAAATGTGGAGATCAAGTACTTGATCCAGCTCTGGCAATGTGTATATATATCTGTATAAGATATTGGTCAATGCATTCTTGTGTGAAGCCAAGAGTCTGGCTTTGTTTGGCCTCAGGCCATCAAGTAATGTTTTGCAGATTATAGTGCATATTAGTATGTTGATGTTTAATACTTCAGGAATTGCTACATAATATCCCATTTTGCTAATAATAAAGTAAGAAATCCAGTATGCAAAGGCTGCTCCGAAAGTAATGCCTCCTAGTTTATTGTGATGGCCACCATCAGAGATAGATGTTGGTGTTACGGCAATAACAGTACAGTCCTGCCATTTATTCTGCTGTTCTGTGACATTTTATTGCCACGAGACAGATGGCAGCAAAGGAGCGGTCTGACAAAATGGTGTCTGAAATAGAAATACGTATGAAGCAATTGAATTCCTTTGTGTAGAAGAAATGGCACCCATTGACATTCATTGACGCTTGCTTAATGTTTCCAAGCATGGCATGTGGGCTCTTGTTTATCACTGGCAGAAATACATAGCTAATGCTAGTGATTATGTTGAAAAACTGTGTTTTGTAGCTGAGAATGTGCTCTATTAAATAGCATTGTTGTGCTCTTTATACCTGTTGTAGTTTCCATGGAGATAAATAGGAGGTATTATTGTCAAAATGGCTTATGTAAAATAAGATGATACTGATGATGACAAATCATGTTGGTGTGAAGCAATAAAAGCTGTCATTTTCACGAGAGAATTTCATTCATGTTTCTCTTCTGCTAAAAATTCACAGCTCCTCCTTAGGAGATATTTCAAGCTGAAAATTAAGTGGGAAGAAATTGTGAGAGCTGGTTCTTGGCATTAACACTGCTAGCCTAATGGCTTGTCTTGCCATTTTAGGATATACATATTGTCTGGGTAGCTGTTAGACATGGGAGAATTAAAAGGGAGGATGTGTTCTTCAAATATTGTAACTGTAAGAAGGGAATTTGATGAATTCTGACTTTTGGCACCAAACTGGAAGTACCTACTGTGTTATATATTGCTTTCAAATCTAATTAAACTGTTCTGTAGAACATACATGCTATAGTGTGTGGGGGGAGGGGTTGAAAACAACAAAGCACATTAAAATAGTATGTGGGGAGACACATTATGAAGAGAAAGATCAGTACAGAAGAATTCAGCAGAAATCAATCAGCCCATTGCCAATTTGCAAAATGACTTCTTAAAAAGAGCAGTCTTGAGAGCACCTTTTATAAGGTGCTGCTGTGAACAAAGTAAATTTACTGTTACATGCCTACACCAGGTTCCACAGTGTTTGTTGTCCTAGTAATTGAATATAACTTGTCATGCATTTGCAAGGTATTTATTTCAAGAATCTGGGCATAAAGACTTTGGCTTTTACTAACACATTTGAAAGCACTAATTTACTTTCAGTATTAACAAGTTGCATTTGTAGAATTTCAGTATGTTTTCAAAGGTCAAGAACTGTTACGGTTGGTGCCTTCAATCTGTATCTTTCTGTACTGGTTTGTTCTGTGAATGGAGTAGTGAACATAAACCTGGTATATAAGCAGTGCTCTTTCATCTCACAGCTCAAATGTAGCAGCAATGAGTGAGAGAGACTCTTTGAGAAAGCACTTCAGCAAAGAATGTTTCCGTGGCTTTTAGGGCTTCACTGGAGCATCACCTGAGCACCCAAAGTAAATAAATAGTCCACATGCAATTGTAGAAATATATGTAATTTATTATGCTGACAGTAAGCAAAAACACTTATCCAAAGGAAGTGAAATGTTAAGATGTGAGGAATAAGTGGCATACTAGTGCTGTCTAAAGGTAGTTTTTTTATTTGATAGGAAGAAGTGTTTCTAATATGGAAATCATGGTTCAAAAAGATGCAAGAGAAGAGCTGTTTCTTTTCCTTTATGCTTGATCATTCTTTCTCCTGCAGTAAAGCAGGAGTAAATGATATTAAAAAAATATTTGTGCTCCTGAGTAACTGGAACTGTGTATGGTAAGATGATGGAGTTAAATACAGTCTAGCTAGAAGCAAATTAGAGCAGAGGAAAATACCTCTGTCAGGAGAGCTGATTCTAAATCAGAATCAAGTTTATATATTAAAAGAGAAAGGTTAGAAACTCCAGGCTACTCTGTTACAGTAATCAGTACCTTTTTGGCAACTAGGACATTTTTCTATTCCAAGAGGTTTGCCAGAACCTAAAAAGATCTTTCTTCTGGTATTTGCAGAAAGATATAAAACTGATGAGTGCGAAGAGATCCAACATACTAGAAAATATACAACAGGGGATTTCTGTGGGTCTAAATCTCAGTCCCATCAGGTTACAGCTGGCATCTATCAAACCTAGGCTAGATTATTAAAACTAAATTTGGATAATTCACTCCTGTGGCAAGACAGTTATCGGAGCACTGAACTTAAATATTCCAAAGAATAATGCATTGCATGAAAAATGTGTGCTGTTAATCTGAATACTTCTTCCCTTGGCCCCCCTCATTTTCTTTATCTTCTGCACCAGGGAAGTACTGTTGTTTGTTTTTTGTTATTTTTTTTGTAGCGTCATCAGCACTTAAATGGATGTCAGGGCTTGGCACCTAGCAGTCACTCACGAGCACAACAAAAAATACAGTACAGTAAACCTTTCTAGCATGCATTCCAAAGATAAACTTGGAATTCTGCAGAACAAAAGTGATAGTATTACCATAGTTTTTCCTGGCTTCTTCCCATGGAAAAGTGAGGGTTGGTTACAAAGTTAATTTCAGACGTGCTGTCAAAGCGGGCAAGAAGAGGAGACGAACAACAAGATTTTCTCTTTTACCACCCAGATTTACCAACCCCTGCCCATTTCATATCCATGTAAACTGTATTGTCTCGTGTCAAAACCATTTGAAGAAATGTTATATATCAAACTAGATGAGACTGATTTCAGCTTCATTTAACTTTGTGCTTTTAATGAGAATGCCTAACTAAGAGAGACAGTCTCGTTAAAATTTGTATGGAATGGAATATTAGAAAGCTTTATTAAGGTCCCTGTGAACTGAAATCCTTGTACTCTGTGCGTGCAGTTAGGTTCAGTATTGCTGGAGCGATAGTGTGAGGTTACAGATGGAGTGCTGGTATAAGCAGGTCCAAAGGTGGATGTAATAATTGACAAAGTAGTTGCATGTGAAATGAAATACTCAACTTCAGTATTTAAAATCAATACCTTTTGTGAGCTGAAACACAGATCCTTCATTTTTGTACAGCACTGTAAACCCATTTTCAATTCAAATGCTTTGGAATTTGGAATCAACGTTACTGTGAGTGCTAATCTGATCCTAAAAAGAAATGAGAGTGTTCTAGAAAGAAAAGCTGACCACAACAAACGATCATTGAGCCATGTTGCCATACATTAACTTGTGCTCATGCTACCCTCATCAGTGCAAATAAATCATCTTTGACCAAAGACTTCCATGCAAGCCATAAGCACTTGAACTAAGGTGGTTTTGAATTTAGATGTTGCACTTGATTGAATTTGTCTTGGCGTCTATAGTCAAGAATAGTGATTGCAATTTCAGATAAGTCATTTCTGGTCTGTAATATCTGAACTTTATTCAAAGCTGTTTATTCCATTAAGACTGTGTTCACATTTACTTTTTTTTTTTTTTTAACACATTAGTATAGCTTTGGACCACTGCTTACAATGTTGATTTCATAGATCTGAACAGACGCAATTTCATTCCAACATTGTAACATCATACCCCAAAGACTCACAATGACATCACTTGGAAAACTTTGAAAGGATGCTTTGTACTACTTAAAGGAAATTAATCCTAAATATAAACATTTTCAAAATTACGCTACCCTACTTCTCCCCTAGTTTACTGCAGTGTAAATTAGAAAGTGTTTTAATTAAGCCCATAAAGATAAACAAGCCTATTTCAGGACAGTTCATTAAAAAAAAATATAATCTCCACTTTAAATTCAAACAAGATCTGATAAAATAATCTGCCTCTAGATATTTCCAAATGTAATTCTCTTGGTTGTTCATGCAGCTCCATTGATTTAAAAAACAGAGAATGGAGGTAGGAAGCAGTTTCCACGTATCTGCATTGTGATTTGGCATCTGTGATTAGTTTCCTAATTTTATTTTGCCCTCAACTCTTCATATATAAAATAGGAAAATAAATCTTTAGACGTCTGTGTTTTTTTGTCTGTTGGATCTTATCTGAAAACATATAGACTGAAATTTCCAGCATAATTAAAAATCATAAAGCAGAAGGAATGCGAGGTACTCTGTAGGTAGCCAACCAGCAGATTGAACTACCAGTACCTTTGTTTTCTGAAGAGTCTCAGACAATCCTGGCAATTCATCCCAATAAAATCAGTCAGTGGTGACTGCAGGAATGTTATCTCAATATCATCAGCTCACAGATGATATTATTGTAAGCCCTCCGTTTCAGTTATAAATGCTAATAATTGAAAGATTCTTTTTTTTTCCCTGTGACAATTTGCCCATAAAATCTATAGTTGTGACTCTTCCAGTGGTAGGTCAGGGTAAACAGCTGTATTGTGGAACAGAGTTCGTGGTGTGCTTGCGATCTCAGCTGTCTCTCCTCTAGATATCATTATTTTCTGTTTTTTAATACCAACTTATATAAAGCTAGAAAACGTTTGCATTTAGACTGCCATGTAAGTTAAGGCCTATTGTAAGCTGGAAAGAAACTGAGCTTTTAGTAAGGTAAGGGTCAGCTTTCATGAATTGATATTAGAATGAAGTGTGAATGAAAATTATAGATTAGTGATTCTTTGTTGAGGAGAAAGTGTGGGAAAATTACAAGTGATGCTTTTTTCAAGGACAGTTGTTGCATGCGTAAAAATGCATCTAAGTTTGGACTTGAATTAAAAATAATTGTTAAAATGAGTGTAGATTGCAGTTAATTAAATACTGTTAAATATATCTGATCACTAGCAACGTGACAAAGAAAAGAAGTCTTCCTATTACGACCTTTAATCTTAAATATCGGTCAGCGTATTTTCTTTTAACTTACCATGCTCTGCCTACAGGGTTGATGAATTTTAGAGGGCATGTTTTCAAAAGAGAAAAAAGACACTTGACTGAAGAAAGCTGTAGAGACAGAACTTGAGAATTTTAAAGAAAAAGCCTATTTCCATTTTTAAGTGTTCTGTCCACTAGTTTTTCTTCTGTCCTTGTACATTTCTTTATATGAGTGGCACACATTGGACAAAGCAGGAATGCTATCGGTTAGGAGTCCAGAGAATGCAAAGCTCCTTGTGATAATTAGTCAATATAAGGTGCTTAACGTGTTTTGGTTCTCTCAGAGGAAGGAGGTGGTGGAAATGTTCCCATGAGAGAGTGTGTGAATAGGAGAAGACGGGATCTCCTGCTATGCAACACTATGGGGGGAAGCGATCAGAGACCAAGCTTCCTTTTCAGAATCCAGAACTTTTTGGAAGAGAGTCAGAACAGAGGATCTATTTCCATATATTGGATATTATTTATATCTCTCTAGAGATAGATTATGCCACTAAGACTTTTGCTCAGATGAAGCAAGTTACTTTTACAGTGAGAGCTTAACTGCATGCCAGCTGTTCCGCAAGTCTGACATAGTCCTTACACTTCAATGTAAATGTTATGCAATTGTCCCTACTGCTCTGGTGGTAAAATGATATTGCATCTTATGAGGAATATTCTGGCCCAAGGGTGAGAGAAGGCTGGGCAAGAACAGATCACTCTTTTCTTCTCCTTGTCCTTTTAGAATGCTGGATTGCTAGAGGCACTCATAGAAAGAAGGCTTGCGCCCTTCTGCATTTCTGAACTTGTTCCTTTCGTTGGAAACTTTCAATTTTCCCTCCTTCTAATGCAGAGAACAGCTTTTCCTAAAGTGGAAAGTGAAGGGAAAAATATCCTGTAGAGGAAAGACAGAGGCAGAATGGGGAGTTTAAATAACTGAAATGTGACCCATTCTTAAACGTGGTAAATGTACCTTGGTTGTGTTTACTCATTCTTGTTGCCATTAAGAAAAGAATTTGAAAGGAACATCCTCAGTGTAGCTATATTTTAATGAGTCTTTTTCATAAAGTGGATTATAAAGGAATAGTTGTCCCCTAACAGACCATATTGTTAAGTGTATTTAATTATAGGACTAGAAAATTATATGTAACCTTTTGAATTAGTTCAAATAATGGCTGCATGAATTTCTTTACAACTCTATTTTAGGATTGCTAAGCAACCAAGGACAAATGGCTTTATTTCTGTGTGACATTGTATTGCTCTTAAAAGCTTTTGAAATGAACATTAGTTCTTTGGCACAGGAATAAATGGGATGTAGGCATATTACAGCTTTTCCTGAATCGTTTCTGTTTGTTGACACATGATCTAGCCAGGCCAGTGGCTGGGGCTTCCTCAGTTTTAGACTTCTCACTTTCACTAAATTTCATTAAAACATCCTATTTGTAAAGCATTGTGTTTTGTTGTTTTGAGAAGGAAGATTATTTATTATAAGCAACAGTCGTGGTGAGACAGGGGCTTAGTTTATGCGGAAACTGTGTTTTTTAATTATTATTTTGATTGCTTTGATAGCTTTATTGCTACTTTACAAGGAAGTGATATAATAACTGCCTATGTAAATATCAAAGGCAACATCATCTCCATAGAGTACAGACTGGATGGAATACAGAGATGCTCTAGAGGCAGTAGCAGATACTGTTGCAGATACAGTGCCTAATATTTTTAAGTTCTTTGCAAATAGCAGTTTGCTAACATAAAATATGTCCGTCTGTTTATTTTAATCCTTTAAGATGTATGGAAACTTTTAGTTTCCTGTGGTTTTCATCATACAAACAAATTGAACAGTCCTAACTATCCTTTGTAAGATCTTCACTCTTCCTGAACGTCCTTTTCTGTTCTTTTCTCTCCTGCTGTTAAATGATGATGGTGTTTGTCTGCCTCCTTGTGAATTTTTCTGTAACTGCAAACCTAATGTGTGGGTGTGCTGTGTGCTTGCTCTTTTTTAATAGGCCATGCTAAACAGCTGAACTGCATCGTGATGGCTGGAGGCATCTCATTTTTTATTTATTCTTCCGAAATACGTAAGAGTGATGCCTTTGAGAGACTCGCTAATGGGCAGATGAACATAATCTTAGTCATCATCCTTTTCTTTGTGTGGTAGCTGATGCAACTGTACTTTTCTGTTGCTGACTAGGCTTTAAATATTGTGGATGAGTAAGACTCTCTCATACAAGTGACTTCACCTTGTGCGTGGCTTCTTGCTATGCCAGGCTACAAAAGTTTCTATTTAAAGAAATGTTATATTTATTGCATGGGATTCACAGCTATGCAAAGTAGCTCTTCCATTGAAAAAGGAAGAATGTAAGGCGGTTAGGATCAGAGCTAAGTGTAGAAAAACAAACAAACAAAAAACAAAAAAACAAAACCATTGTGTTCTCGTTTTATCCTGTAGTGGAGTCTGCAGGATATAATCAAAGCCAGGTCTGTCATGTTAGCTACTGTAAGAACTATTGTATTTAAAAACGAAACAAAACAAAAACCAAACATTAAAAGCTGATTCTACTTAACTTTTCAGGTGACCAGATTAGACAAAGTAAATGAATATGCAGTCAGAGAGAAATCCATCTGTTTGTGGGCTTAATTTCTCAAGGTCATGGAGAAGGACAGCTATACAAAGCTGAATAAGGGCAAGTCATACTGAATCCTTGATCCATGCTCTCCATGACCACTTGCATGCAAGATCTGTAGAAGCCCAGGAAGTCACCAAGAAGAGATGTTTAAAAGCACCAGTTGTTGGGATTTCATTTTAACATTGGGGTTTGTGGTTTGGATTTTTCTTCCAAAATGTTATGACTTTAGGCTTAACACAGTAAACTGAAATATGATCGGTCAACTTGAGGACATTGCCATACTTATCTCAACTGAAATTAATTTTGAATGTTACTTAGTAACCTTAAGCATAATTTTAAAGTTGAGGATCATGATTTTTGCCCCTAAGGAGACTGCCAGTGTTTTGATTTAAATAGGAGGTGAAAGATGGGCATATTATTTCTCAACACCATATGGTTTCAACTGGAGGAAAATCCAGACATGCAAATAGAGGGAATTAGGAGAGCAGAGTTATGGGTAGCTGCGTGGACTGTCTCTAGATGCTGTTGGTTTAAAGCTCTCTCTAACAAATTGAGGTCTGTGTGAAATGCAGATCAATCTCGCGTTGTTTGAGGTAAGGAAACAGATTTTACCTTCTGGCTTTGGGCAGGTTGTGTTCATGAACTTTGTCAGTATCTCTGTGTGACACGAAAAATATAATTACAGATACTGAAAGCTTTACTTCAGTTTAAAATATGGTTAACTACTTTTTTTTTTTTTTTTTTTTAAACTGAAGTGACTCAGTGTAAGGAAGTGATAGAGGGACCTCAATAGACTCAAAAGGTGGGCCCAGGTCAATATAATGAGGTTCAACACAGCAAAGTGCAAGGTTTTGCACCTGGGCTGGACTATATATGCCCAGGAATATATACAGACTGGAAGGAGAGTAGCCCTGCATAGAAGGACCTGCGGGTCCTGGTAGATGAAAAACTTATCATGAGCCAGCAGGGTGCTCTTGCAGCTCGGAAATCAAATGGTATCCTGGGCTCCATCAGAAGAGGGGTGGCCAGCAGGGACAGGGAGGTGATTGTCCCCCTCTAGTCTGCTCTTGTGAAGCCCCATCTGGAGTACTGTGTCCAAGTGTGGAGCCCCCAGCACAAGTAAGACAGGGAGTTGTTGGAGGGGGTCCAGAGGAGAGCCACAAAGATGATCAGGGGACTGGAGCACCTCCCTTGTGAAGACAGGCTGAGGGAGCTGGGCTTGTTCAGCCTGGAGAAGAGAAGGCTGCGGGGTGACCTCATTGCAGCCTTCAGTACCTAAAGGGAGCCTACAGACAGGAGGGGATGCCCTGTCCCTGGAGGTGTTCAGAGGAAGGTTGGATGGGGGCCTTTGGCAGTCTGGTCCAGTATTAAATGTGGAGGTTTGCAGCCCTGCCTGTGGCAGAGTGGTTGGAGCTTGATGATCCTTGAGATCCCTTCCAATCCAAGCCACTCTGTGATTTTATGAAATGTTTTTCTGCTGAATGAGTTTCCAGTCACTTACAGCACGCCCAATTTTCATGCTCTAAGTGAGGTAAATGACTTAAAACAAATGTTCCCTTCTGTCTGTTTCCTCCAAGCACGTGAAAACCACCTTCCAGTTGGGTGTTATTCAGTACTAGTGCATGCTCCTCCTGTCACATCGCTTCTGAAAGCTTCCTCTGGGTTTGCTGTCTGTAGAGGTAAGAGTGGTCCTCTGACAGTTATACCTGTCTTGTCCACTGAGAAAAGCAGAGGTCTGGGGGGAAAAAAATAAAGCTTACTGTCACTTTCATGACAAGTATTAGAAAGATCACAACTATAGGAAAGTAATTGCTGGATCTATGATGCTGGTATCCTGAAGATAAGGGTGCCCAAGGAAGGAATCAAATCAAACATTCATCTTCTGCATCAGTTTTGCGTACATTTGTAGCTGTTTGGAGCAATTGGAAATGTCAAACTTTACAGGCAGAGTTAGGGTAATGTAAAGCTTGCTGCAGTGGAATGCATGTGATAATATTAGTCAATATGTAACACATTTGCATCACTTATCATACGCACTCCATTTCCACGGACAGGCATGGGGAAGAATATTGCAGAAGGTTGCAGGAAATTAATTTTTTTACTTGACTTTTTTTTATTTTGGAGGCTGTTATTCAGAAATTAGGAGAGACAGAATGAGTCTTGAATAGCTAGAAAACAGATGGTGCTGGAGGGTTTAAAAGAACATTTTCACGTACTTCTGCAGTGCTATAACACAAGTGTGTTCACATGCAACCCACACGCAGTTGCGTGGTGAAATCCTAGATTCACTGATTCTTTTTTTTTCTTTTAATTCAAAGGTAAGAGTAAAGACAATTTCTTGTTTTTAATCATTCATTCATTGACTTATTTAAGCAGCTTCATGCTTATGCTTTTGAAATGTAAGGTTTTTTGGGCTTTTTTTCTGAAAGACTGTCTTCCATTCCCCCATTATTTGATCTTAGTACGTTTGGTTTTCCATATCTCCATCCAGAGGGAGCATTTTCCAGTTCACACTTTTTTCACCTGACCTCATAAACTCTGCTTGATTTCTTTTTCCATCCTTAACACTTGCACATCAACTCTTCTCCTGCATGTTCTACGAAACAATTGATGGGAGTCAATGCTTTAGCTAGAGATGATTAGGATTCTTTTCAGTGTCCCATATTTCAGTTAATAGGAAATAGATCTACTTTAAGGCTGGCCCCCAAGTCAAGAGATCTACTCTGAAGCTGGCCCCTTATTTGGAGGGGAAAGAGAAACTATTTCTCTCGTTGCCCTCAAAGTCAGCCAGCTGCAGTGCCTTGGATTTATACAATCTCTTCACCTTCACATGCCCTTCTAAGCATGACTACTGCATTTAATTCATTTTCCATGACATTATTTCTCCTTGTCCAAGAAATAAAAGTCTCCAATTGTCAGAAACTCACTTGCCTCTTAATGAATAAACAAGTGTGTTTACTTATTTCTGCATCTGAGTCATTTCTCACACACACAACTCTCGCCTACGCAGGATTCTTTTTCTGAACAGCAGCTAAGGTCTAGTGTTCATTAGATACTACGTGCACATTATTTCCAAGTTCTGTGAGATTGTGTCAGACAGAAACTAAAAGTAAGACAAGGCATAATTTAATCAAGAGTGACAATCCCAAATGTCCAAATCCTTGCATTACTTGTGTCAGTGTGCATATGAAGATTGAGTTTCAGCTTGTTTCAACCTTTAAGCCAATTCCTGGCTTTTTCAGGTGTATGAAAACTGGCTAAACTCCTGTTCTGTTACAGCCTAGGGCTTTTTAAATAAGGTTGGCTTCCTATGTATGTGTTCAATCTGGAGCTGAAGAAGTGGAACAGGCAATTTTGTTTATTAGTTTCAATCCACATGCACTCGTGTTTTGTGCCATTATACCAAACATATTGACTTAACCACTTGGCAAAAACAAACAGGGGGAGGGGGCTGCATTTCCACAACATAAAGGGGGAAAATTCCAATTTCCTCCCTCGACTGTTTCTTTTTGCAGAAGTGGGGATGCAATTTCATGGATTCAAAATTTTTTATTTTTTATTATTTTTTATTTTTTTGGTGGTATAATGGCATGGAAGACGTTACTGTGTCAAGAATGAACCTCTTCTAGAATCAATCTTAGGCCTAATGAAATCCTTCCATGCATTTCACCATGCAAGTGGATCTTTTTTCTTTCTTACCCCACCCTCCTCAAATCATCTTCCATGTATATCTTTGTGTGTGTATGTGTATGTCAGGTCCTGATGCCAGCTATTATGTGCAGTTCTCTTGATCTTGCTCTGCAGTTTCTCCTGCTTCTTCAAATGACTGCATGTTAGTGAAAAATCTCTATGCCAGATCCCATAATTTATGGTACAGTGCTGTAAGTCACTCTTTCAGCTTATCCTATGAGTCATTAAACTGTCATTCAGTTATTGATATAATTGATCTGAGATTTCCCTCTCCATCTTATAATAGCCTGTCTCACGTTAGTACAGTTTTCATTGTGCTCCTTGACTTACTTGTGCTTGCTTGCTTAATGGCTGTCAAAAATAACTTTTCTTCTTCCTGAAAGGGAAAGCTCTTAATTAATGCTGTCTACATAGTTTCAGTGGCTGTTTCTGAGTCACCTATCTGTTATCAGCTCAATAATCCCCACAGTCTGGGACTTCCTGTGTCTGGCCTTCCCATTCTGTCACTAGGCTGCTGTTTGTGCCACTGATAAATCCACGATTGCTGATCTTCGTTGTTACCCAGGTATGCTGTTAGACCTAGTTTTACAGAAGCATTGCTTTCAGCAATTGCTCTCACCAATTGTGAGAGTCTGCATGCTTTTTTAGCATGATCTTTGGCTGAAATATCAAATGAAAACACACGATGCTCGACACAAGCATGCCATTGTGGGACCATTGTAAACGGGTGTCATAGCCATCGTTTGCTATTTCTTTCAGGTTGCATAAGGATTTAGTCACATAATATCCTATTAATTCCGTCTTCACCCTAATCTCTGCCCTCAATTATTTTTCCTAGCTTCTTTCAGGCCTTAATAAACTCTCCAGTTTATTACAGATCAGCTTGTAAAGAGGCTACTGAACTTTTCCACGTGTGTATCCCCACTAGTAGAAAGCTCTAGGAACATACACTTTACTAAATCTTTCCAGTTAGCATTGGGTTTCTAACCAAATTATAATTGTTTGCTGTGCTGTGATTAAATGTAAATGATCTTTTAATTTCATACTGTGGTGGTGCTTGGCAGGAAGGATTTGACTCCTACATAAACAGTGAGAAAGGAGCAGCATTTAGCTCCTCCTGAGAGGGAGAGGCAGGGGATGAAAAGAAAAAGGAGTCCCAAGAGGCAAAGATGTTCTCATTTCAGGTCAGCTGTTCCTGTACTTGTTTTTTTATTTTTTTTTTATTTTAATTTTACTTTTAATTTTTTATTTTTTTATGGAAAGGAAGGTGGAAAGGTAGGGATTTTTGTTTTGTTTTGGTAGCGTAGGCGGTTGCCAAATGAACTGTTGATGGCTGGGCAATATCATCAGTCTTCAGTCTAGAAAAAAGAGAAATCACCATAGAAGTGAAATGATTGTCAGTAAAATGAGACTGAGTTAGTTGAAAGCAATCTACTTTGGATTCTCAAAGGAGAGAAATCTCACCACTGTGATTTGGTGAAGTAAAAACGTTGACGTTACTATGCAGCTTTTCATACAAAAATCTGTGAGATGAACAGGGGAATGACAGGGCTGCTTTGTAAGGAGTGAGTGTAATTAACAGAGGACATCATAGAATTTTTTAATGCCTTATCCTTAATGCTTTTTCAGAAGAGAAAAAGGAAAAAAAAGTAACTTATTTTAGCAAAAGAGTCAGGTTTAGGTTCCAGAAAAACATGGCTTGAATTACATCCTGAAGAACTGAATTCCTATTGCCTTCAGTAGGAACTGAATCAGTCACTTAATGAAAACGTTGAGTAACTGGTTTTATTCAGTTTTATTAGACTTTATTATGCTTCCCTTGAGACCTTTTGGTGCATATGGTAGTTAATCTGCTGGGAGGCCAGGAGTTTACTTACATATCGCACATGGATCATTTCAATATCAGTACTTAGTGCTGTGCAGACTGCAAGCATTATGCTCTAAGTATTGCTGGTGAGCATTTTGTCTGTGGCATCAGTTTTCAACACCTTTCCCTTTTCCACTTTCATTGTCATGTAGGGGTGGAACAATCTTCAGTCAACTTCATTTATCACAGAAAACTCCATGCGCAAGGGAGGAAACATAAACAAGGCAGTTAAATAATGTAGTACTTGTAATTGCCCCCTTTAATACACAGTATTGAAAAGAATTGATTCAACTCTGGCTTCTAACACTTCCTCGGTCAAATTGGCAAAGGCCTAAACTGGAAGAATCATTTTGAGAACTAGGAATGTAAATCATTTTTCTTGAATGTAAATGGCCTTATTGTAAAGTCTAAGTCTTCTTTAAAAGTACAGCTCTGTCTGTGACTGATAATTGATTCTCATCTCACTCACTGCTGAAGAATAAATTGTTAGTAATTAATAAACTGTTACGTTTATCTGAAGGAGTTTAGAATTAACTGTGGCAAATGGTACCAAAATACATCACCATGCCCTAAATCCTTATTCTTTTTTACTATGTGATTACTTGGGCGCCGGATCAAGGATGCTGGCCTATATATGGTGAAAGGTGGATGTTCTTATATGCATAATCTATTGCACCACTAACATTCCTTCTTCCATCTTTAACACTCTAATATACTAACACTTGGCTAGGAGAACGTATGGAAATTACTACTCATCTTGGCTTTGAAGAAAGCTTCATTTAATAGACTGTGAACTCTAAAGAGGTAAAGATAAGCCTAAAATGACTGTCTGGCTTGTAGTTGGCATCCTGAATGGAAGTCCTGTCTTCAGAGAGAGAGGTCAGTAGCCCTCTCTGGTTAGTTTTGACTGATGATACAGCCAAATTTTGGAAAACAGGAAGCAGGTACTTTCATCTGCGTATTCAGTTTCATACAACATGTTTAAGTTGCCTATTGAGTATTTACACATGCTTTTACTATTTGCTTAGACAAACTCCTCTGCTCAATCTTCAGATCTGGAACAGACTTTGTAAAAATAACTCAATGGATTACAGGAACCTTTTCTGATCTGCATCTACTGTAAGGCTTGGTCTATATTTACTGTAATGAAATTACAGTAGGAGCCTTAGAAGGCTCTACTGGTGTGAGCCTCTGTGGTTGCTTTTCCTGGAAAGTCTATCAGGATTCAGTATATCAACTGCCACTGGAAATCATTCCAGCTGGAACTACGCTGATGAAATTTTTGTATCACCTATTTAAGTCAATACTTTTTTTGTTCCCTGCCCCCTTATGTCAGTCACTCGACACGGATAAGCGTGGTGGTGTTGCTGAAGTGCCTGGGAGCTTTATTAGGTTCTACATGAAAACTGAGCTCCTTGCTCAGTGAGAAATATCACCAGGCATAAAACAATAAAGGTTATTTTTCCCCAAAATGGAGATTTAGGGATTTTGAAGAATGCCTTTATTCTGGCCTTATTTTCCACCAGAAATATTTATTACAAAATCAGAAATGTTTGCAGTTGATTTGTTTAAAAAACATAGACGTGAACTAATGAAGTTTATAGATCATTTCTAAAATACTACTGCAGTCTTTGTATATACAACATAGTGTAAGAGATGGTTTCACTAAACAGAGTGGATACCCCTTAGAGTATTTGATAACATGAAAATCAGTTTATTTTATAACTCATACAGGGTGGTTTTTAAAACCCAGCTCTAGCACAGCTAGAAATATTGTGACAAGCAATTACCATCAGCGCTTGACATCTTTATTTCAAGTTGAGTTTTTTTTTTAAAATCCTTTTTCCATCTAAGGGAGTTTCATTTCATGTGATTTAACATGTACAAATCCCTGAAAATGAAAAAGAAATGCAAACAAGCTATTTTCCATCTCACCATCATGTCTGTGGAGAGGGGAAGCACGAGCTGACTTACTGGGGCTTTAGAACAACAAAAACTCAGAGGAGGTCCCTAAATAAAACTATGTCTAATTACTGGAGCAATAGATGTCACATCCTTTCAAACTTTTAAACGTAATAGAAATCATCTAAAATAGCTTTTTGTAGTCCTATAGTAAGAGGGGACTGGATAAGAGGTGACATAATGAGGGAAGCCACAAAACAAGACAAGGGCGGGGGGGGGGGGGTGTATTCTCCATGTTTTTCAGGTAGTGACATATTACTTTATGCAATCTGATCATAGGGTAATTCAGGTTGTAAGAGACTAAGATAAATTTGTCTGCCAAAATGCACGTTGAAATGCTCTAAGGTTACTCTGGTGCAGATGACTAATTAATACCCGGAATTGGCTCCACAATTTGCACTTTTCCAGATTTGCAGAGTTGAGGTCTCAGATTCCTTAGACGTGCACTCAGGCACACATGTGAGTTCTTAAGCATCTAAAATCAACCTTATGTTCTGTCAGCCTCACCCTTTTCTCTGAGAAGACATTCATACACACCAAGTCCAATGACAAAAGGATAATGAAAGCCAATGATAATAACAGCTGCAGGGAGCTCTTTTCCTTCCACATTCTCTTGGGAATTGCTCCCATGACCCCTTTTGTCCACACCAGTGAACTCTGGGTAGGCAGTAGCAGCAACATGTGATACAAAATGGATGTTGCAGTGGTTGGAAACTTTTAAAAATAGAAATGTATCTAAATCTCACCTAACTAGCTTTTAAATCTGATGGCATTGCATGATTTTGCTCTAAATTTTATGATGAGCTCTAGAGATTAGGTTTCATAATCTCTGCCAACGATGTACTTTTAATGTCTGTAATTATGTGTCTTGCAACAATTTATTAGGAGACTGTTACACATTCTTGATGGCATTTTCATGTCGCTGAATCCTTGGGGAATTAGGCAAACGCACCGAGCAACCTGCAGATTTCTGAAAATTGATTTCCTCTTTCAAATATATTTAGAAGCATTGGTATAAGAGATCTAAGAAAGTCACTTTTGGCTAGAGAGGAGAGATCACTCTATCAGTGGTACAGTCAAATAGCAGCAAAATGCTTCCCTAATAGCATCAGCAGCATTTGCAGCAAAAAATGTTGGAATCTGAGTGTGTGTAAAGGTGTGCAGTGTGACTCTGGGGCTTACCACTGGGCTCAAAGCCTGCCAGGTGGTGGTGGTGAGATGTTCTAGCTTGCTGGGTTCACAAAGCTAAACCTTACCAACACTGGGATCTTCTTATTTCTGGCCTGCAATGCCTCTGAAGTAATTGTGAATATATATTTAGAAGCCTGTTTAATTTGTAGTTCTGAATAATTCTGAAAAAAGCCCCCCTAATTGCTAGGATACAAGAAATGAGAGTTACAGCTACAGATGACAGTGCATCACAGTGGCTTGTATTCAGTAAAACTTAATTGAAATGCATCCAATTCTTACCGTTCCCAATCTCATTAACCTCTGACCTCAGCAGTGCAAATTTCTCTTTGTGCAGCCACAGGTGTGATGAGTTGCATTATTTTGCTGAATGCCTTTGGATTTTACAATCCATAAACTCACAGTATGTAGCCTACATCATTTCTGAAGCTGGCCTAAAGTCACACTGACTGACTCCAGACCATGATTTGCTTTAGGTTGCTGAGTTTGGCTTGCAGAGCCCAGTCCTGGTTCCATTAAACAGTAGGGTTCTTTCCATTGGCTCTTACAGGACTTGGCTGGGGTTTATCACATGCAATTCCTCTGATACCCTCTTCTCTCTGAAATATTCTTAAAGAAAATTGTAATATGATTTGAAGAATAACAACATCAGGCCAGACTTTCAGTTCCTGTAAAGCAGAATGGATTTTTTTTTTCATTTCAGTAAAACTATGCTAATTTACACGAGCTTAATATCTTTACATACAACCTAATATCTCTTTAATAAGCCACAAAGCTCTCTAAACTCATTTATATGATAACCAAAACAGTTTAAACAATATTTCACATTGGAGCCAAAGTTCTATGTAATGAAACAGCTTTTTTTTTTTAACCTGACTTCTGAAGAATATTGTGGATATAATCTTTTGATTTAGTCTTAATGCATAGCAGAACAATCCATATTTTATTCCTTTGTGATGCTATTATGTGATAATGTTTTCTTAGATGTTTGCCCCTCACAAGATTCCAGTGTTTCAGCTGAAACACAGATTGTATACAGAACAGCTTCAGTGGCAGCCTTGCCTCACACACATCACAGATAATGAAGGTTCACAGCAATCTCAAACACGTTGTTAGATTTGATTTAACAGGAAGGATTTTCGCTGTTATAATTTGCTGTGGAGCAGTGGGAAAATTCATGAGTGTCATGAATTTGACATCGATAACCAATGAATAAAATGCATTATTATGCTATACAGTCTTTTCTTTCTCAGAGCTCTCATGTAATGGAAAAACTGGATGATGTGGATTATAAAATCACAGACAAAAATTTCACCTTCAGCTGAAATGTGTTAGAGTGGAAAGTGGTTTTATGTATCCATATACATGACTTATATGTAAGAGAATTCATTTATGTCTCTGTGAATCTGGAACAACTTCAGAGTTCTTCTGAATTTGTGTTGGTGTAACTGAAACCAAAATATGGCTGTAGGACTAAAATGGTGAACTTGTGGCATAGCACAGCAGAAATAACAACTGTTTAGGATGCAGAAAAATCCAGTCTCTGTAGCAGGCAAGCATTCAAGGAATTCCAATCCAATAGGAGTAAGATAGAAGATGTACCTTTAAGTGAGATTCAGGAAAGAACATGCCAGCAGCACGTTTTATTTGTCTGTGCAGCAATCCTTAAGGGAAACTGAACCAAATATACTTTTCACTAACTTTCTATTCCTAACTCTTAATCAAAAGTCCAGATTGTACCTTCTTTTGGAAAGTGAACCCCTCTCATAACATGGGGAAGCTGAAATCCAGCAGCACCTCACTTAATCCCACTGCAGTATCAGATGTAGTGGACTCAAGTTGTTTTGAAAATGCTTTTACTCCAAAAATTTTGGAGGGGGGTGGAGGGGAGGTTATTTCTCCAGATATAGTTTATAAGCATTCAAATAGGAGATAGGTGCTAAACAAAATTCTGTAAACCGTTATCTCAAGGCTTTGTCAGCATTTGAACAGCACTTTTCAATTTAACGTAAAAAACATTTGCTTCCTTTATGACTAAAGACATGACTCAAATCCCGTACTGCTGTAGGCTGATCATACAGTTTTAAATTCAAAATGAGGGCTTGAAGTTTATGTTTTATTCATGTCAAAAGCGTATTTTTGGGCTGAGGTAGGGCATTCATACGTTTTGGTTTGAAGAGTTATCTTTTTGCCTTCTATCATGTATTTTTGTTTAATGAGAGATTATTGGTTTTATTTTTCTGCTTTGTCATTTTATGCTGTGCCTACCGATCTAGATTGTTGCAAAAGGTTAATGGGTGGCATAAATCTCAGAACTGTAAATAGTATCAGCCCTCTAGTGAGCTGTGGGCATGCAGAACAACGCACACATCCATCACAGCCATAAGTCCAAATGCCATTGCCAGAAATGCGTTAAAGGCATTCGTCCAAGGGTGGTGTTTTTACAAGGTAGATCTTTAATTTCTTGTGCTGTGGCTGAATGATTCTTTGCATCTATCCTGAATAGATAAGCCAGCTTCTAGACCTATAAAATAGTATCTTCACCAACACATCTGAGGAACACCCCTGTTCCATACCTGCTTTGTTTATGCTAAACACATGAAGACCAGGATCACAGTGTCGTATGACTTGAAAAACATGTAGACATGTTTACATCAAACAGGAGAATATTTAAAGATACTATTTCACTTTCTTACCATTTCTTCTTACTCATAGTTCTGAAATTTAGATGGCAAACATTTTACTATTTCTTTTTCTGTCCTTTTATTGTAAAGCAGACTACTAACGTAAGTCTATGGATATAGAGAAAGTGCAGTTTTTTCCAGTAGGAAAAATTTCACTGACTGGCTCGCCTTGAAGACTTCTGTTTTCCTCTCTTATGTCATTTCAGATGCTGCACAACAAGCATGTGATGGTCCGTGTTGGAGGAGGATGGGAGACTTTTGCAGGTTACTTACTGAAGCACGACCCATGCCGAATGCTGCAGATCTCACGAGCAGATGGGAAAACCTCTCCAATCCAGAGCAAGTCTCCAACTCTCAGGGACATGAATCCAGACAACTATCTGGTTGTTTCTGCCCATTACAAAACCAAGAAGGAGATTAAGTGAAATAAGCTTCCCATGCGATTGGGACTCTATATACGTAGGTCCAAATTATTTTCACAAGTGTAGTAAATTTAGTTCATGCTTTAAAAGGACTTCAGAAAACTTAAGACAGACTGGAAATGGCAGCCCATTTTGAAGATCTCTGAATTGTAGAACTATTTATTTCTAGTACTGTATCTTTTATAGCAAAATACCCCTGCTAGGTTAATTACTACAGTCCTATAAGAAATAGACATATATTTTTAGCCAAATTATTATTCTTTAATACATGAATGTATACACAGAGTTACATAAAGGTGTGAATCCTGTTAATGGAAGAAATTACATAATACAAGATATTTGTATGAAAATGTTATGACATTGAATCCTTGACTGTTAGGCTAGTTGAAAAATATATCTATGCAGGTGGAAAGAAGTATTGGTGAGAATTATTTGGTAATGGCTCTTGAAATGGGAATTGACTGGTTTTTATGGGTTGGAAGATTTTTTTTTAACCAACAGAGTATAGACTCGTTGCATGCCAAACAACTTCCCAAAGTGATTACTTAAGAAAAAAAGCCCAAGAAGAAAGACCCACTAGCCTTGTACTCTTTAAAGCTAAAGACAATGCTTAGTGCTAGATGTGCATGTAGATCCTTCCTGTTCCTGACGAAGCTGCCCCATATAGAAAGAGGAGGAAGCCAAGAGGTTGCCCCTTCCTCTCCCAGACAATAGTGTTGGCTAGTACGAGCAGGATGCACAGCCAAGGGAGGGGGGTTCAGAAGATGAATCTGAGCTTTTCCTTCCCCTTATTTGTAATTCTGCTGGTCATGCCAAATATAAAATATTCATTACCCTGTCAGTTGAGTGATTCACATTCTTGTAAATCATTCACACACCTCTAAAATAGCTAAAGGCGTATTGGGGCTTAGTTCATAATTTTGGCTTCTCTTCTTTGTTTATATTTGGTAATTTATGTGCCTTATAACTTCCTTCAGAAAATCATTTTATAGGATTATTTCACTGACTTATAAATTTGAGAAGAACTTATTTCATTACAAATGAAATAAACATTTTAAAAATACACATTTTTGGTATTTGTAATCTGTACTCCTGTGCTTTGCTGCTACTGATTGGATGCCTACAGCGTAGAACTTCTCACTGACCTTGTAAGAAATGGAACAGAGAGTGTTGCAAGATATCACAGAAAATACCTGGATTTTATTGAAAAATAAATATTTTTTCTTTGCAGGAAAGAAAAGGATCAAGTTGTTCTGGAAGTTTTAAAGTGTCAGTTGGTATTCCTCTGTGTTTTTCTTTATAAGTTGAACTGGAAGGCATACAAACGCATACAATGTATACATATAAGGATGTGCTGCTGTGTTCTTTAAAGGCAAAATTTCTACTGACTAGAGCAAGATAGGATCAAGACTTTCCTCTTTCATGCTGGATGCCTTACTGAAATCAGCATGTTTTACCATGCTTGGCAGAACCACCCACCTTACTGCCTACAAATATCTGCTCAACACAAACAGCACACAACTGCTCAGCACACTAAGCAGCAGTATGGAACTCCAAGCAGGTCTTTAGAAAGAACATTTGTAGCCTTCATTTTAAGCAACTTTCTAGGAAAAGTAAATATAAACTCAGCCAGACCTTTGAAAGGCCATAGCAAGAGCACATTTTCATAGAAGCAAGGTACTTAGGCTTCCTAGGCTAAATAGGAGTGGGAAACGTAAGCCTTATGGGAATGGGAAAGCAAAATCAGTTAAAAAAAGAAAGCACAGAAGCACAGCTGAGGAAAAAAAAATGTTCTTAATATATGCAGAGAGATTTGTTTGCAAATTAAGAGAGAAGAAAAACTTGAGAAGGTTTTTGGTTGTCTATTTTTGGAATGATGGTTACTCCTTCAAGTATAAATTGTTGTGTTTCCATCATCCAAGATTAAGTTTACATAACTGTGTTTTCTTTGAAATGTTTGGATATTTACATGTTGCTAGATTAAGAGCAGATGCTTGTAGTTACACACACAAAAAAGTGTATTTAGATTTATTTCAATATTAAGCTTCAACAAATAATCCTGGTAAATCCAAACCAAGATTTTAAATAATAATTAAAAAGAAGAACTGATGTATCTCATTCGACTTCAGCTATCAAAATAATCTTTTGTAATCTCAACCTTCTCAAACGCACATAAGAACAGTTCTTAACACCTGGGCTTAATCAGTAACAGAATGGGAGATCTTGGAGATCTTACAGGACTTTTTACAGCATTGCCCATTAACACCTGACATGACTGAGGTGGGGGCTTGCTGCATTAGATGCATCTGGGATGGATGTGGTGAGCAGAGGAGCAGTTGAAGTGGAAGCAGCAGTAAAACCAACCAACCAACCTACCAACCAACCACTGCAGTAAATTAACCAGTTATGCAAACAAGGGTAGGAATATCTCATTTAGGAGGTAAGTGTATCTTGTGATTGAAATGGCTTTTTCTTATTGTATTAGACCTTATGGTGACGTAGGAGTTCTAGAATTTACTGAGATGCAGTTTGCTCTGAGTAGTTAGGAGCCTGAAACTCAATTTACCAAGCCAAAACACTACCAAAATCTTCTAGCAAACAATGCCCTTGTTATCTAACAATGATGGGAACAGAACTGCGTTCTTGTAGGAAGTGTTTGTGGAGGAAAATGTGTTTCACTGGTTAGATGTTGTGAGTAATATTGCAGTTTCTGTTTTCCCAATATATGATATTAAGGTATCTAGCCCAGACTTTTAGGAGACTGCACTGAATAGCAGAGGATCAACAGGAAGGATCTGCAACTTCCATCTCACCCTCTGACTGAGGTATGCCCTGTTGAAACCATGAAATAGTTGCTTGGTAGAAGAGCCAGGTGATGCAATCAAATGAGAAGATAACTGAGAGGAAAGGTGCTTCACAGTGATTTTTGGCTTACTTGGTCTCTGTATAACTCAGTTGAAAGTGAATGCTGAGAATATTGAAAGCCACATACAACCAGGTTGCTATGAGCTGCAGCACAGCCTCTTTTCAAAGGCTGAGTTGGGTCATAGAAAAAGGCAATATGGAAGCATCTATTAGCTGTGAACAAGCAGTGCTAAGGCTCAAGATGGTTAATCAGTGTAAATGGATTTTAACAGCTGTTGTTCTACAATACCAAATAAGCATTGCAATTCTGGAAGCAATTCAGAAATACTTTGGAAATTCTCATTATAAAACCTGTTACTGGGTTGTGCAGGAGGTACCTTATGTCACCTTGATGCTCATATACTACCCACAATTTTGTTTCGAAGCAGGATTATGTACATAACTGAACTGACAGAATTTTTCTTTTTTTTCTTTTTTTTTTTTTTTTTTTTTAGTAACAATTGTACATTTATTTGCATTACCACCTTGGTTTGTTGTTTTTGTTGTTGGTTTTTTTTTTTTTTTTTTTTTTTTTTTTTAAATGACATTTCAGGGAAGGTTTATAAAATCCATGGTAACCAGCTCAAGGGCTGTTTGGTGGGGATGAGCAAAATAGTGAAGTGTGAATATATGTGTGTGGGAGGGCAGAGCAAGCCTCTTATGAGGCCCAACGCTGAATTCATTACATGTGTTCATTTTAGATCAGGGAGATGTTTGTGGGTTTGTCATACCACAGTGTTACAGAAGCATCCTACAGATAGTTTGGTTCCTTTAGGGCTTGCATTTCCTACTGCCTTGCTGGATGCTGATGTATTATAGTACCTGACAGGGAAGGAAGAACTGTTTTTTCATTGCTTTGCTTCTTAGCCTGTTTGGAATCTATGGTAAAGTTAAGCAGATGTGTGAGATCCCAAAAACATGTATGGTGCTGGAGAGGTTCTTTGATCTTAGTCCTACTGCTGCACCACTTGTGTCTGATGAGCTGCATCCCAGAGATTCAGTCTGTTTTTGTGCTAAAGCCAAATGCTGAAGCCATCTAGTTCTAAGGGCTCACAACGGTGCTACCTACCTGTGGGGACACACAGCTTCTGTGTCCTTCCAAACCTCAGGAAGCCCAGCCCCAAACCTTCTCTGTGTGGCATCATGAGTATAGTTTGACAATATGCAGTAGCAGATGGCTTCACTCTCTCTGACTGCACCAATTGTTCTACTGCTGGGAGTCAGCCCTTTCATTGCAATGTAGGAGTACTGCTCTCTGGCTACCAGGAGCTTTTCTAGTGCCCTGCTTTCAGAAGGCAGACAAAAGAGGTAGTTACACTGCTGTAAAGCAAACAGCATCAACCACCTAGCTAATCTGAGTAGATTTTAAGCAGTTTTATTCTCTAAGGTGAAACAAGCAGTTAGGACTAGGGGAAATGACAAAATTCCTACTATATTTGATATTTACTTAGTGAACCACAAGGTGATAAGAAACAGGGAGGTACCTATTTCTAAAAGTAGCTTTTACCTTTACTGCTTAATGGTATTTTTCAGGTAACTATTACTTGTGCACTTCTGATCTGCAATATGTTTTACTTTTATTCTGCACTGAAATAAATGTTACTAAAAAGTTTATGAAAACAAGAAGTGTTTCTATTCACCCAAATAATTCCCCAGGCTGAGTTCAGATAGGGGTCACCCAAACAATTAAATATGGTGCAGAAGCCTGTTTAAAAACTGCTTTTTTTGAATGTACAGGTTTGAAATAGCCCCCGTGACAAAGCTCAGTGCTGAGTGCCACATAAATATCTCTGTAGGATGCCCACTGCTACAGATATTGGATCAGAATTCACATTTCAAACCTACATTTAATATTTGATGACATTTTGATGTATTTTCATTATACTTAATCGGTCATAGTCATTTTATTATTATTATTTTTAAATACAGTTACGTGAACAAGTGCCAACAATCAAAGGAAGCTAAAGGTATTCAGCTGCCAAGGACACAAGCTTTTAGCCCCGGTGCTACTGTAAGATCTCTTTTCTGAACTTAATGACTAAGGCTAAGCCAGGAACTCACTGGGTCACAACCATACTCCTAAGACAGCGTGAGACACTATTTGGGGAAGAAAAATAAGTATTTACTTCAGGAAAGGTTAAAAAAAAAAAAAAAAAAAAAAAGCCTTTGAAGCCTCAACTAGGTCAAAAACGGGGTCGGTGATGCACTGAGGCAGACACGATGCTCTCCATGGAACGCAGGCACTAGGCTCTTCGTGTTGGTCATGCTGCAACAAGCTTTGCTCATCTATCAAAGCAGTGGCTTGAGGTCACTGGTGTGGAAGTCTGGCTCTACCGTAGGTTAGGCAGCTCCAAATAATCAAAGGCAGTTTCACATTAGGAAAAGGGATTACAGACATCACTAGATACAAAAGAAAAACAGCAGAGCTCCAAGCAGTTGGCAAATGTGATTGCACTGTAACAAACCCACCCAGATAGCACAGAAATCTCATCAAAGGAACCATCCAAGAGCAGGTCTTTAATTTTGTTTTTCAGAATTCTCTGAAGTGCAGTACTGCCCTCTACGTTCAAAATAAAACAATTCATCAACAGTATCTCAAACTTAGTGTTTACCTTCCAGTGTTCATTATAAATACATACTCTAAAGGAATTTACATACACAAGCAAGGAGAAAAACTGTCAGGCTCACAATAAAACAGCTTCCTTGCTACAAGTGCAAAACAAGCTTTATAAAGATATTTTATTTTTTTAGGTAGTGTCACAAAAAAAGCTTCAGTTTCTAACGGCCTGCTATGGATCTGCTTTAGTTTTTTGGGTTGTTTTTTTTTTCTTTAAGAGAAAAAATGGTGCTAAATCCTCAAGTAGTTCAACAGTAATTAGGAAACCCAAGGGAGATGCATATGCAGGGGCACCTGAACTGTGCCTAAGTTGGACATACGCAGATATCGTACCAATTGACCACATAACACACACGCAGACTTACAGGTAAAGGTCACTTCTTTGTGAGAAAACCCTTCTTGCTCCCTTGATAGGGAAGCAAAATATGCGCACACAGAACAAAAATTGGCCAAAACCTAATCGTTCAGAGGCTGGAGTTGTTCATTTTCTTAGTACTTGTTTGCACATCTGCCCTCCTATGATGGCAAAGTACCGCTGAGTCTTTGTATGCAAACAGCAAGAAGCCACATGATGAGTAAGTGCCACTCCGCTGCAGAAACTGGCAAGTTCTTGGCAGTAAAAATCAATCTCTTCTCCAGAAGTCACGCTTCTTTATCCAACCTGCCACTACACACAAAAACAACAACAGTGAACCACGGGTTTGTGTGAAAAGGAAGAAAGATATCTACACCACAAGGCAATAAACTCCCCAGTCTAATATAGGCTATATCCTGAAAGCGATATGGACACGGTGCTTGCTGATGGCAGACACAAAACTCCATGCCCAGAGTTTTATTAATGTGAATCCCCTCATGTATAGCAGTAAGGGGAAGAGAAGAATGCTTATGAAGCCTGAGTTTGAAGAACTGGTTACATCTACTGCCCCAGAGAGCTTCTAATTCTGTTAAATTTCCAATTTGCCTTCAAAGTTTACTTCACAAAAGTTGTAGTCACAGCAGCAGTAGAATTCATTAGGACATATGCCAGTGTGGTATGTTTGGGATTTTGGTAGAAAAACAAAGCTCTCTGCCATCCATGCTGTCCCAGTGTGCCTCAGAAATGAAATCTTGAGCACACAGTATGATAATGACACATGCTTCCATTTCTCTTCCTCCTGGGTTTTTCATTTTCATCTTGTGGGAAACAACAAAAACCAGGATATTCTTCACTGGATTACACTGTTTCATTTTTAAACTTACTCTCAGGCCTCCTTCTCCTCCAGTACCTGATGCTGCCATTCTTTTTTCTATTTCCTCCTGCTTCTTTTTCTTTTGCTCTACAGAGTAAGTGTTCTTAATACCTCGAGAGGAAGCCTGTGAGAAAACACATTTGCAGAAAGACAGTTATCTGAAAAAGCCAAACTGGAAGTCTTGGCAACAGCATTTTGTGAACTCTGGTTGGCATGAATTGACTGGAGCAGTATGTAAATGCTACTATGACAAAAGAACAGACCTTTTCATATACCTCTAGATATTGAACGCTGTCTTTCCTGTAGTTACATGAAAGAAGTCTTGTTTCCTATTCATACATCTAGATAAACATAATAATCACACGTACCTAGTTTGCATGTCTGAAGACTCAAAGCCACGATTTCTCTTTCCCATAAGCCCCACAAGCATTTGGTTTTTAGATTTTTCCAGTGTCTGGGCCTAATTCTGTGCTTATGAACAAAACTAACTAGGAAGAGACAACTCAGGCAGGTAGAATAACTTCCGAGAAGTTTTTCTGTTTCCTAATTCCTTCGTATCTCTCACCTTCTCTTGTCATATGGACATCTAAAAGATAGGATACTTACAGTGGAAATAATGACAGTTTCTATTCTAACAGTAAGTGGATAGAAAAAGCTGCAGGCTCCATATTGCTATGGCAGAAATTGATGTAGCCCTTATGTGCATAGAAAAAACAACAACAAAAACATGCTGGTAATGCATGCCCAGGTTTTAAGAAATCCAACTTTTAAAGAGTGGTGTGGGAAAACCAGCCTGTGTGATAGGTCTTCCTTCAGGGGTCTTGTGGGCAGCAGTACCGTATCCTGCAGGAGCACATACATGAGAAACCTGTTGTTGATTGTCTGCTTTGCATCCTCATAATGATGGCCTAGCAAAGCCCTAGACTAGATGGCAGGAATGCCGGATACAGGGAAAACATAGTTAATGCTGTAGAATGACAAAGAAAATATTCTTCAAATTGATTTTCAGTTAAATTCAGGGTTCTGATAATACAGCAGGAGCCATGCAGAAAACCTTAAAATCTACAAATGGAAAACAGAAATTATATCCCCCAAAATTCAAGGCACTTACAAAGAGCATAATTTGCAATAGGCAACGATAGTAAATCTTACCAACAAGTACTGACTAAATTATATCCTGTGACTTCTAGCCTCTGGGTACCTGGCCTTCTATGTAAGTTAGGAACGTATGTTCTCCAGAAGGAAGAGCACCTTTCACGTGCAGGAAAATCTCAAGCAGAGACAACATCTGACAAAGTACTTTGCCTCTCATACTGGGCAATTGAATTAGGTGGCAAGCAAGCTATCTTATCTGTTACTCAGCATTCAGGGCTTAAAATGCACTGCAAAATCCTGGCAGAATTTTCTCTTTTTCTTCTTACAGAAAGTAACAGCACATACTTCTGTTTTCTTGCGTTTTCTTTAGTTAGCCTAATAGCTAGTACAGCTGCAAAACTATCTGCAACTAAAGTTGCTTCACTGCAACTTCCTCCAAGGAAACCATTTCAGCAACGTAAGAGAGTTCAGGTTAGACGTAAGGAAGAAATTCTTCACCTCAGGCAGTGAGGCACAGCAGCCCAGAGAGCTGTGAGTGCCCGATTCCTGGGTGTTCAAGGCCAGATTGAATGGGGCCTCGGCAGCCAGAGCTGATGGGGGGGCAGGAACTGGCTGGTCTTTGAAGTCCCTTCTAATATAAGCCATTCTACGATTGCAGGAGGATATTGTTTTTTGTGTACTTCTCAAAAGTGTATGTAAAGGAGTCATCCTCAAACAAAAGCCCAAACCAAGCTTTGAGATTCAAGGTTACGGGTGGATTCCTTTTACCCATGCCTGATGGGCTTGCTGCACAAACCGCAGCTCCTTTCCCCACGCAACCGTCACCTAAACACATTCTGAAGGAAGGGCGTTGCGCCAGGCGCAGTTACCTCCATCTGCCTCTTCTCAGCAGCTTCTGCGAGCTGTCTTCTTTTAATTTCCTAAAGGAAACGTGAAAGACGGTTATTCCAACCCGTTTTTATCCGGCTTTTCCCCCGCACGGCCTCCCGGGTGGAGAAGCGGCCGCTCCCAACGGCCTCAGGGCGGGAAGAGCACCGAGCGCGGCCTGCACCTCAGCGCGGGCGGCCGCCGCAATCCCCCGCACTCACCGGGTCGGGCGTCTCCACCACGTCCTTGACGGCGCCCCCCATGCAGGGCAGGCACAGCCCCATGGCCGCGCCGCCGCACGGCTGCCTGCGCTCCGCCGAAGGGGAGGCAGCGCCCCGCCCCGTCACAAGGCCGAGTGAGCCGGGCCGCCGGGGGCGGGGATGGGCTGTTGGGCGCACTGTTCTAAATGCGGCCTTAGCAGGGCAGGGAGCGGGCGGAGAATCGATTTGCTCAGCCTGCTGACCGTGATCCTTTCAACGCGCCACGAATACCAGTGGGCTTCTGGGCCGTAAGGGCAGGCTGCCGGCTCGTGGCCATCGGAACACCCAGATCCTTTTCCTCAGAACTCAGTGTCTTCTGTTTACAGTAAATGCGCGTGTTTATTTTTACGTATCTGAAGCACGAGACTTTTTTATAGGACTCAGCCTCATGCACTGCTTTCCTCCTCAATTGCTCCTTAATTCCACCTGGAGAAGTCAGAGAGCTGAGGGTGAAGCATCCTAGAGAGGCTCCCCAAACCCAGATGTGATGCCATGAGGAGTCTTGGGACACCCAGCCCTGTGAACTCAAATCTCCATGCAGTGCCTCTTTCATACTACTGGAGCAAAAGGGACAATGATTAATTTCCAGCTCACTCTGCTAGACCTCACGCATGACTGGGAATTTACTGGAGTAAGTGTGCTGAAATGTTTAATTGGCCTTTTCATTCCCTGGTATTATGCTGCCATCCACTGACGCTGAGCAGTGGATGCTGCTTCCACGCGTTGGGTTGTTGACATACTGGTGTTGACAAGGCAGTGATGATACTGACATCGTATGTCAGGAGAAGTGTTTCGTGGGGTCAGTGGGAAGCCTCTGATTTCCTGATTCACAAACCTGAGAGAACTCATCCCTCTCACCAGGCAAAACAGCATTTTGCTGTCACTGAATCAGGCAAAATTCAGTTCTGAGCATCAGACCACTGAATCAGGAGGCATATCAGTGTGAGAAATAAAACTCATTGATATTTATCTATGATTATCTATATTTACCATCAACATGATTAGTGTTCCATCTAATTATGTTGGTTCAGCCCCACTGTATCTGTTTCAATGCCTGGCTGCCCTTTGGTGCAGTTGTTCATGAAGTGAGAGCCTGGAAGCTTCTGATTTCTGCTGCCCTGTAGCATTACTCCTGTTCTTGCCTGAATTGGGTGTACTGGGTCATTTTGGAGCCTGGCAGGTGTCAGCATAAAGGAGTTAGGTTATGGTTAAGGATAAAACCACATTTGGGTGTACAGTGCTTTATTTTGCATTCAGCCTTTTGTCTACTTAGAAATGGTTGGCTATGGTGTAGTGTGATGAATTTCCATGCAAGCCTCTTTTTTCCATGCTGACCAGTAAGAGTTCCATCTATTTGTTGGTACAGTATTTTCCAAAAGCCTTTTCCTCTTTCCTGGCTCTGGGACTACTTACGTTTCTTTTTCCTAAAATGTCACCATCATCTTTTTTATCTTAATTATTAACTATGGCATTACCCTGTTCAACACTGCCTGAGTTTATGTTTGTATCTACAGTCCTTCCCAAGGGTTATGCAAAGTGTTACAAGTACTCTACAAAAACAATATGACATCTGTGCAGTTTCTTTCCTGTGATTTTGGACAACATCTATCGTTTTGCACCAATGTTCTTGCACGAATGTCCTGCCGTTTATTCCACAAGCACATGACATCACACATTACTGTAGTTTTAGTTATTGTGTTTGTTCCTGGCAGCTATAACCATCCATCAGTGAGGATTATTGTGTCACTAAGTAATGATCTCTGACAAGTCTGTTGTGGAAATGCCAAATCACGGCCTGAACCAGTAATTGGGCACCTGGTAGGAAGGTAGGTCCAACCCCAGGGGAGCTCAGGTGCATGCAAGAAGGGGAGCCAGGATCCACCCTTTCTCAGACCTCATTTAAGTGTTGAAGTTCAATAACTTTTCAGTAATTACTCTTATATCCTTTAAGAACTCAATTCTTCAGGCTTTATGCAATAAGCTGAAAAAACTGAATGTGGATTGTTTCAAATGAAATCAGGATTGTAGTGTGTTCAGAAACATGGATAACATGTGGCAGACTGCAAGTTTCATACAAATGAATATTTGGAGAAATAAGAGGCTTGTAAATGGGAGGAGTTGGCTTCACTGGGTTGCAGGAGCCAGGTGAGGATTGGTGCAAAGCTCCCCACCCTGAATCACTGGGGCAGCTGGTTCCCTGGCCAGCTGTGCAGGATGATGGCATGATGAGAACGTGAGCTGTCAGCAGATTTTAGGTGAATTCTCTTGCATTCTCTCAATCTGAGTAGCCTCTTTTTGCTCTTTTTTTTTTTTTTTTTTTTTTTTTTTTTTTTTTTTTTTCCTTTCTTCCAGAGAGCTTTGCCCTGGGCTGGCAGTGTGTGTATGGAGCTCTACTTCTTGCCTAGGAGAAGGGTGAAGCTTGTCATCCGCAAACTGCACTGCATTGATCACTTGACAGAGTGGTGTGTGCTGATTCTCAATTACAGGTAGCAAAGCTCTTTGGTTAATGCTGTGCTGAGGATTTCATAGTAGTGTAAGATCCAGAATATTCATACTTCATAGAGCAGTAATAACAGAAAACACTGGGAGGTTTTGTTTGTTTTTTTTCTTGTCTGCTTCTACTATGCTACCAACTACTGTCATGGAGTAACACATTTGTTTCACAGTCATCTTAAATCACTTCTGTGTAACTGTGGTATGAGCAGTAGCAGCATGGTTCTTACATGTGTTGCTAGGTGATTTAACAGCAAATGTGTATAACAGAAGTCAGTGACCTTTCTGGAGCTTCATTAAGAAGGTCTGGCAGTTTGTTATATGTCTATCTGCAATAGTTAAATTATGATGGCATTTGTGTAAGGATGATCTTGATACAAGTCAATGTGGATAGGTCTAACTGCTCTGTATTCTTTTAGTCCACTAGGTGGTACTATTTGTACAAAAATTTCCTGTATTTCCCAGAACTGCACTTTTGATTTACTGTTTGGTGTTGGTATTGTGGGCACATGTTGTGGCTTTGAATTGGAATAAGGATTGCAAGGAGTGTACTATTAGATTTCTGGAAGTCTCAGAAACTTTTTTTTTAACGAGGAAAAAATCTGTGTCCTGTAAAGTTCTGTGGAAAAAAGGGGGGAAAATATATTTCTTTAATTCTTTGTTATTTTGTGCATGTGATATAAGGCAGCTGCAAGGTAAGTTTCTTTAAGAACCCTGGCCAAATGACTCAGAGGCTGATGTTCTCTTCAAGGATGACAATTATTTTATTTTTTTACCCATCATTACCCATAAATGGCTCTATGACTACAAAAGAGCACCTGTTGAGTTTAACGAGGAGGTTCCATCAGAGTTCTTGCTGGTTTAAATTCACTACAAAACCATAAAAAGATAAGGATCTACTGTTGCTTTTAGGTCAGAGTTTTCATAGTAATAACTGATTGTGGGGCAAGGGAAAGGAGTCAGCAGCATGGGATTAGCATGGCTTGGTGGCTTAGTATTTTGGCTACTTCTGTTGGAGTTTCTCCATTATTACTTTTTATATATTTTAGCTTAAGGATTATTGAAAAGGTCAGACTGCGGTCCAAGCTGTGAATAATCTCTGTTTTGAAAGTGCATCTTCTGCTGAGGTCCAGCAAAGTTGACCTTTTCTAAGTCACGGTTTGGCTTCATGAGCTTGCAGCTCATCTTGCTGAAGTTGCTTCATTAGCAGAGTATCCCTTGCCATTAGTCTCCCATCTTTCCTTATGGATTGCCACCATCATCTGTCCAGAAGCAAGCGAGATCTATGGATATTGCTCGTGGGTGACTAAAACTTGAATGCTCTATACAGGCTTTCTACGTTGTCTTTCTGTGCAAAGTCATATACATGTGAAACATTGAAATCAGTGGGAAAAAATCAGTGTAAAAATCAGTGGCCTCATATCCTTGAAATAAATCCGTAAAAAAACGAAAACTAATAATAATAATAAAAAAGAACCTGCAAGTCCTGCTTGACTTAGTGAGTGCCCAGCGTATAGTGATAAACTTTGAAACCTGACAATGCTCCTGCAGGTTATCTGTGGCTGTAAGAAAAAATGCTTCCAAGTACTGTACTGAGATGCATTTCCCAGTCTGGAATGCCTCATTGTGATAGTAATCAGGGGCTGCTAAAAGGACATTTCATTAGAAGTGGAGATTGTAATTACAAAGTTTGCATCGTGAAATAGGTTGTGCTTGAGAACAAGGACAACTGAAACCAAAAAGGATGACTTTGCTGCTTTTTAAGGTCAACTTTCACTGTGCTTGCCTTTGTACATGTCTGTGTTAGAGACCCACTAACCTGACACAGCAATGCATGTTAACAAGGAGAGATTTCGAGTTAATGGATCTTGAGGTGTTGGCTGATTCTCAGCTGAACTTGAGCCACCAGTGTGCCCAAGTGGCCAAGAAACTCAACATTGTCTTAGAAATGTGAGGACAAACTTTGCAGAGCTATACAGAAAAGCAAACATATTTACTAGACCTATGGGATAAATGTAATTCCAATATGTCACTTAAGAAAACAATCAAAAAAACCCAAACCATTCCTACAGTATTTCCTTATTCAATTTCAAATAATGTGTATCTTTAGGGAAATCTTATATAAAAACCTTATAAAATAATGTAAACATCTGCTTTGCACTGCAATTGATACACGTAATGAAGACTTTCAGTACATAATTCATTGTGCAAAAGGTGTGGGTGGCATCCAGATAATCTCACCGTGGTTAGGGAGGTAATGAAGTCTCAGTAAATGTCTGGGATGTCACCTGCATGTATTGTTACTGGCAAATCTTGTTGCAGGCAGTTACCTTCATTCACTGCCTTTTACAGAAATGGTTGTCATGCCTTTCAGTACACACTGGTCCTGGAGGTTGTTATTATTTTAATAGGAAAAACTTGGTTAGAGCAGAATATTGTGAATGCATGTGTGTGTATGCTTACAGACACACAGGAATGTTTAACATATTTCTTTAGAATTGTTTCAGAATTACGAACTAGGCAAGGAGGTGTAGAGTGAATGAAGGTGAAACAGCTGCTACAGGGAGGGATGTCAAAGGAGGGGGGTTGACTGACCCCTCCTATCAAGGGTCTGGTGAAGGGAGGAGGGAGAGCCAAGGAATGCAGCCTTATCTTTCTCACGCTGCTCCAGGCACTCATGCTCACTTATGTGCACATCCTGTTTGTCTTGAATGCATGCATGCTCTTTGCTGGGAGACCTGAGACATAATCAGTATGCAATTTAGTTTTGACTGGCAAACTGAAAAGTCAGAGAAATTAAAGAAAAAAACAAAAACAAACAAACAAAAAACTTAAAAAAAAAATAATAGTATTTTTTAAATATTCTGGAAACATACCAAACCTGTAAATTAAATACTTTCAGGTGAGTTTAACTGCTTTATTTCTTCTCTTATAAGTTCTGAGTACACTCAGGGCAAAACTTTTCATCTCTACACGTGTGTGAACAATAATTTTGGAACTCATGTTTTGAGATTTAACAAAAGATTGATTTTCCTGCTTTGAACATTGCACCCTTGTCATGGTTTTGTGATTTACAACCCTAATATGGAGTCCTTACCTTTTTGTGTTCTCTTTTGTAACCTTCTCAGAGGGGTTAGTTTTTGGTGTTTATCTTCTTCACAGGCTTGCACTTGCAGCTAATCTAATATCGATCTATTTCCCAGATGTTTATTGTTCACAGTTGCAGGCATGGTTCAGGCTGGCCACTATCCTAACCCTTCTCTTCAAAGGACTTGCATGGCTTGGGCTGCTCACCGAAGGAAGGAGGGAGGGTGGGAGGGCTGCAGGTGCCTTTCTGACCTGAAACAAAGCTTTTTATTTCCCATCCCAATTACTTTCTTAAAATGCATCATCCACCAGAGTGCTTTAGGATGTGAATAGTGGTTGCAGACTGAATCAGAACAGAGGTTACCATAAGACATGTTGAGAAAATAGACTTACTGACAATGTAAATATTGTACTCAGATAGAAATGTGAATCTTTCTTGAAATTATGCATTGATTTAGAGCAAATGAAATGGTATTTATCTCTTTCCTTGCTTTTAGCACCTTGTATCCTGCAACATAAGAGTTCTGACTACCTCCATTACGATGTTCTCTCCTCCATGCCTGCATCTTTTCATCCCACTTTTGGTTATCATTTTCATCCCACTTTTGGAGTCTGTCCCTGGTCTTTCAGAAGGAGGTGTAAGAGCTGTACTTCAGAAGTCACAGCCGTAATACTGGGGGAATATACCTAGGATAGGCCAATATACCATACCATAGAAGTAAGATTCCAAGATTCCAGTACTTGGAATCATTCAAAGGACTCCAGCCTTCTTTGAGAAAAAGTTTTGTCTGCTTCACATTATCTGGCATTTAATGCCACTTATATATGTGGGTAGTCTGCCAAGAAGACTACTGTTTCATAGAATTGTTAAGGGTGGAAGAGGCTTTCACAGTCATCTAGTCCAACCAGTCCCCACCTCCAGGGGCAGTGACTCCACCACCTCCTGGGCAGCCTTTGCTGGTGTCCAGCCACTCGTTTGGAGAAGGAATTTCTCCTAATACCCAACCTTAGCCTCTGTAGGCAAAATTTGTGGCCATTCCTGCTAGTTCTATTGCTGTTACATGAGAAAACAGGCCAACAGCCTTCTCACCACGTCCTCATTTCAGGGAGTTGTAGAGCGACAAAGTCAGCAGCAGACCTGTCTCCTGATTCAACACCCCACCAATCTTATCTGCAATTGTTTGTGCAGCTATTCAGCTCTCTGCTATATTGTTTTATTTTTATGTGAAAAGTTTAAAAAAAAAAAAAAAAAAAAAGTTCATTTTCCTATGTGCAGCAGAAACGTGTGGTGTGTTTTCTATGAAATCTCTCCTGCCAACCACTTGATTTCTGTGGGTAGTGATTTTATAATGCTGGTGCTATTGCAATCTTATAAGAATGGAGGAGCTGAGAGTTAAATGTGAGGATTTTAATAGAGTGCAGTAAGCCTCAGTGTGAAAATTTCTTTGCAGAGCTAATTTCTTGGTTATTTTTGTGATTTTCCTTTTCTATTTCAAGAATATTCCTTAGAAGCCAATGCCTTGACAAGCAAAGCAAGTCTTCTGATGAAACATAAAGACTGGCCTTTCAAACCACAGTAGTAAAACTGCAGAAATTATTTTTCTGCCCCTCTGTATATCTTCTCTCATAATTTTTTTGTCTAAAATTGCAGTGACATTGTGGTTACTTCTGTCCAAAACTGAAACAGCTATGCCAGGTTTCTGCCTTGTACGGGTAAACCTTACTGGTTACAGGTGACAGAAATAGATTTTTGCATAGGGAAGTCAGAGGAATCATATCTGCTGTTATCAGAATTGTGGTTACAAAAACCAAAACGATTAAAACATCCCCCATCCCAAAGTGCTGGAACTTTACTGAGTCTGTCAAAGTCCAAAATTAGGGTCAGAAACTCTTGCCATAAGTAGAGTAGTCTCTCCTTGGGCTTTGTTGATTAAATATGACAAGTACAAGCTGTGCCCAAAACTCCTTCAGTTTGTGGAGTAAATGCCGTTACAACCATGAATCCCTTTTGACCCTCCATACCTTGAAAGACAAGGATTAAAGATATGAAATCTTTTGGACAAAAGTCACTGCATTTTGCTGTTCTGCTCTAAATTCAGAACAGTACAGAAACTGTTTTGGGGGTATGTTTTACTTGTTCATATTTTCAGGCTTTTACAGCTCTGTAGATAAGTAAACCCTGCAAAATCATCCTGCACTTTAATGGAAAGGACAATTTCTGGAATCCTTTTCCTCGTGAATTCCTGAGTAAAACCAGTAAGGCTGGTCCTATAACCATTACTCAGTGTAAGTAAGGCCTTCAGAATATGTAGCTGTTGTTAGCTCTCTAAAGCTGGATCCTACACTGTCTCACTTGTTATCACTCCGTGTATGTCCAACCCTCCTTCATTTCTCCCAAAGGAAATCTGGCTGCCTCCCAAGGCTGTGAAACATTGACAGGTTTGGGACTGAGTGTGTCAGCCTGTCTGAGGAGCCATCAGTCCCGGGGGAAGCAGTGATTGTGGCTCTGGCTCAGAAAATAGCCAGTGCTGTTTTCACACCAGAGCTGTGAAAGGAGAGTTGCAACGAGGCGGTTCCCAAAAAGCAACGCATGAACATGCATTAATGGGGAGGCTTCATCCTTGAGCACACCCAGAAATACAAGATCAGCAGCCCTGGGCAGCTGCCAGTCTGATCTCGTGCTGAGAAACATGCTCTGGTGGGCAGGCATCTTGCTCTGGGCTTGAGCAGTGAACCAATTGCAGGTGCTGTTGCTTTGCTCCTGAAGAAGCACACTCACCAACTTCTCAGCGGTGGATTATGCCAGTGTTTTGGATCTGATTTGAACTCGCTCAGGAAGGCAAATTCCCCTGAGGGGAAAATAATAAGTATAGTCTGAATGTGCCACCATTTTAACCCTTAGCTTTGGCAGCTGGTGGAGCTTTGGTGTTTTGTTTCAAATGAGGAAATACTAAAAGTCTGGCATTATTTTATTACATTATATTTACATCATTTTGTTATGCAGCCTTTGTCTTACCTGTTGGCTTTCGTAAGCTGTCAGACTAGCCTTGCTCATACTCTCACTCCCTTCCTTGCCTTGCCCTGTCCTTGTTATCTTTAAAAGAGGAGTTCCAGTGTCTCCTCCAGATTTCTGCAAGAAATAAATTTAAATGCTGTGGAATGAACAGTTCATTAAACTTGAAAATGAATGTAACATGTTCAAGAGCCCGGGGCTAATGTTATAATCACGCTTGCAGTTAGTCCCCAGCATATTGCTTATTTAGGAGGATCAGGGTTTACAGTACGTCTTGGAACATTGCAGAGTGTTTTGTTACCATAGTTTGGTGGTGCTTTCTTCCAGCAAACAAACTTACAGGTTAATTCACTTGCACTTCTCAAGTCTCTGTTTTATTAAAAACCCATCGTCAAATGTCTTTAGATATAAATGTATTTTGATGGGACCAAGACTAGAAATACTAAAATACCATCAAGCAGCTGGTGTGCATTTCTGGTTCACTGAGAAGAAGGAAGGAGAAATCTTTCAATTCTTTTGTGAGACTGATAGCCAAACGCAAAGGATTTTGGATCTACTTTAAATAAAGTGTACTGTAACTAAGGGCATGTTCTTGTTTTCCTTTTCTTTTTTTCCTAGGGCAGATTTTTGAAGGTTGGATATAATAATCTATGTAAGTCCTTTTCAATCCTTACAGTTCTGTGATTGTGTGGTTTTTTTTTTTGTTTTTTTTTTTTTTGTTTTTTTTTTTTTGTTTTTTTTTTTTTGTTTTTTTAAAGAATCCCATCCGTGGTTTACAGTAAAAATACATTATGACGACATATGATTTAGAAATACATAATGCACCCAAAGAGCTGGGGCTGTGGAAGTAATTGAGCTGCAATATGGTAATAGCCCTTTGGAGCATTTCCTACATGTTAGTAGGAAATGCAATGACTCGTGTACATCTGTGGGTAGACAGATGTTGTGTATCATCCTCCTTTTCACTTTCTGTTCTTTGCTGTTCTTACAAAATTCCATGATATATGGACAACCTGTTCTTTTACTCTGCTGGCAATCTTTCTTACTAATCATTATTCTATATTTATCATGTCTATCCACTGCTTCATATGTGACTTAAGCTCCAATCTATGATCAGTATGCCAAGAAGCTGAAGGCCTGTTTGAAAATGATGATATTTAAGAGTAGTTGGACAAATACAAAAGTATAAGCAGTTTTGTATTTTTCCTTCTTAATACACGAAGTGTGTGAGGGAAGGAAACAGTCTGACTGTAATTGTTTCAAATGAATTAAATTCCATTTTAGTTAAATCCGTATGAAAAAAATATATATATATAGTAGTAGGAACTGATTTTCATGTCAGCCAGCACATGAATGAATGCTATGAAGAGCGATAAATAAGCTTAATCATTGCTGAATATTCATTGTGATGACTTCCAGTGAAAATAATTATTGAAGTGTTGCATGAAAACAGATTTAAGTCCCAGTAAAGATAAACGGTATTTGAAAATAACCTGTATATATTATGCCTGCAGTCTCTGTGTCATCATCAAAGTGATACTGTCTGAGATGGCACTCTGTCTCCTCTCTGTGCCTAAATGTTAACTGGAAACAACTTTAAAGAGGGGGCAATGTCCTATAAGTAACCTTCATGAAGTCTGATTTCTGTTTTGAAATACAGAAGTCTTTTACTTCCTGACAGCCCAGGGGAAACATGATATTCATCATCATACAGTCATGAATTACTTTTTTTGTGCTGGATTTCTTACTTGGGAAGATGTCTTGCCTGCAGTAATGACATGGGAAGGGAAGCCAGGCCCAGGTGGAAACACTGATTGAGTAGAGGCAGATTAACTCCGCATTTGTCAGATTATTAGAAATCTTGTTGAAAATTCATGTATTTTATTAGTTTCTTTGTTTCTTCTGCTGTAGGCAACTGTTCTATAAAACAAAAACAGATTAAGTCAATTTAAAAAATACACTCTGAACAAGAGATTTCCTGCACTATTTACATTCCTTAAACTCTTGATCAACACGCATTATCTCTTTTCACTTCAAAGCATTTAAATCCTTTGCTGCTATCTTCATTTCCAAATGACTTTAGGAATGGCAGTGTCTGGCAGGAGCAGGTTTCTTGGAGCTGAGATCTGACATGTTGTCTTTGGCTCTGCCTATGAGTGTGCTGTGAAAGATGTGTTTGCTGAATTTCTACTGCTGCTTTTCCCAATAGCAGAATGGATATACTCATCTTCATCATAACTGATTCTTTATCTTGATGTTCAGTGATAGCCTTGAGCAGGCAATTCTGCATCAGAATCAATGAAATGGGAAATGCTGCCGTGATCATTGTAAATGGCTGTGATGAAGCTCAGATGAAAGGGAAAAAATTGAACAACTGGGCTGGCAGCTCTTCCTGTCAGAATGAGAATGCTGCTGACCGCAGGAAAGATGTTGGGCCTGGAAGAAGGAGAAGCCTCTTGGATGGGAGTCCTCCCTTTGTCCTCACCTCTAGTATGCTCCACAGGCCAGTAACTGCTGCTCACTAATTGCTCATCAAACCTGCTCATGAAGACCTTTACAGGTTACTTTCTGCATCTCTTCAATGGGGCAGTTGTACCTGGCTCTCCAAGGCTTTGCACCTGGGATAGGCACACCTGGCTGCCAGTCATTTCCTCTCTTCTCCAGCACAGAAATTATTTATTTACTCTCCCCTGTACCCTTTTGTTCCCTTTGGTGACAAAGCAAGTCCCTCTATCTTCCAGTTTGCAACTGGTCAAAGAAAGTTGCCCCAAATGCTTCCTTTCCTTCTTGGTGTAAGATCTCGGTGCTTTTCGATCACCCAAACTCTTGATATTAAGTAATTTTACCACAAAGATCAAATGCCTCCTCATTTGGGAAAGTTTGAGATTACTTTATTATTTCCCCTTGAAACTTCCAATCAAGCAGACTCTAAAGAATAGGCTGGCTGCTATAACTAATGTACATGTAGCTACACCACCATGGACTTTCTTTTTCAGGATCACTACAAGCTGCTGCTCTGATGGATTTTAGCAGTCCCCAGGACTCAGGGATAGATTATATTGAATCATCCATTAAAGTTACTGCAGCTCAGTGTATCATTTTGGAACAGTAATTAAAAAATAAGTGTGGAGAAAATATTCAAATAAATCAGTGCTTGGAAGAGCGATAAATTAATGTTCAATGAAAGATACAAAAATAGGCTTTAAATATACTAAATGTAGAGTGATTCTAATAGAAATATGAATGTGAGGTAACTTTAAATGTGAAATTCCTCTGCAAGGCTACAGGCTAGGGAGTAGCAGTATACAAGCAATGGAACATCTCTACTCTGATTTCATATCCAGAGGGGATGAGAAATGGTCACGGAGCAGCAAACAGGAACACAGAGATTCTTCTCTTTACACTGGGAATGAGGATCATAATGCTGTAAATGGCACTGATTTTTAGTTGCTACTTCTGATGTTGGGTCAGGCAATTGCTGATCTAGAAGAATGTAATTCTGACGCTTTTTTGAAGGCAGCTGGTTTGTAATGAGAATGTGCTTCAAGATCAAAGAAGTGAGGAAAAAGAAAGTAAGAAGTGACAGAAGGCAACTGGAGGAAAAAAAAATACAAACTGCCAGCTACCGAAGTGCTTTTCAGCCTGGTGGAATACAGCACCTGGAAGCTGGAGTCTGACAAATTGGTATTGAAATTAGCTTTTTTCCCCCATTTTTTTAACATTATCCTCTACATAGCCCTAGCATCTGACTACCAATGTTGCTAATTACTCTGGAATCTGCAGCTCTTTGTATAGTTCTTTGCCATGATCTTTCTGCTTCAAATCAAGAATGCATCAGCAGAAGTACATATATGGGTCGAATGAAGATCAGCTGTGGGAAACACTCTGCTATTTACTCCAGTCAGAGTAAATAAGCTGATGATCCCTTCTCTATTTATCTGTTCATTCAGGTCCTACACGACCTCTTCTCGAGTAAACAGCCTATGGCTCAGGCCCGTTTACTAGGGCATGGGCTGAATAAAAAAAAATCCATCACATCTAAAATATTTTTGCTACCTTTTTTCTTATAGTATGTAGTGGATATGATAAAATGAACTGTTTATGTATATTTCTCAATTTCTCCTTTTTTTTTTTTTTTTTTTTTTTTTTTTTTCCCACGGGGCAGTTAATGGACTACTCTTTTCAATAAAGTGCTTGATTTCACATAGTGAATGCTGCTTCAGTTTCTGTGCAGCATACACATACATGTGTTCCTATATATACATGGCTATACAAATGTATGGAAGGATGTTACAAAATAGATATGTAATAAACACTGATAGACTGTAGGTGAAAGTGCAAGAATTAAACTTCACTTTTTATATGACCACAGAACTGAACTCTAGCTTACATTAACTGAAAATACTTTGTACAGATTACAAAGAATCTATGTCTGGAAGATGTATTTCTGCTACACCTTCTGGATTCCTGCTCTCTTGTTCTTGATTTCATCTTAGTCTTTTGGGCAGCAGCTATCAACCACTGAATCTTCAAATCCAGTCTGTCACTGTTGCGGTTCTTTAATTTAGTTGATTTTACCCCGTCACTTTTGCATTTCCAGTTTTGAGTTTATAAGTTAATTTCAAAGTGTAATACACCAATGATTTTAAAGGAAAATGGTATTTTGTAATTTTTTACTCTGAGCAATGCTTTGAGGTCCTCTCACAGCTTTGTGGACTGCTCAGTGGCTTCAAACCACGTGCTCAAGACTTGATCCTTGCCTGTTATAAATGACTTGCTTTATGTCGTTGGCCTGAATGGCCATGCTTTGTAACAGCACAGGAGGGTCCATTCTCAGAGTTTGAAACATTTTGTACATTTATCAGTCAAAAAATAATTATAAAAAGTTTCAGTTGCCTCTCTATCTATGTACTGTTGCTCTTCTGAAGTGCTGTCATGAGCTTTGTTACCACACACTTAAAGCAAATAGCCCATTGGTCTATCTGGTAGTAACCAGAGTTGCCCATGCTATGGTATGGCAATAGCGGTACCTTTGCTTTGCCCTTCCAGATCTCTTTTCTTGCTCAACTGTAATTGATTTGAGTTTTAAGCCTCTATGGCTGAGTTCCTGACACCCGGAAAATAGGTGGCAAGAAAAGGATGCACATAATTTACAGTTCTTTAGTTCTTTTCTGCTCAAAATGTATGGCCTGTTAGGTGATACTTGCAAACTATACTTCTGCATACTAGAAAAGATGGAGTGTGAAAATGACATTTATTAGAAATGTGTTGACTGAAGACGTGGTGTCAGTGAGCACGTTGGTGGATTGGGGTTGGACTGGATGATATCGTAGTTCTTTTCCATCTTGAATTATTCTAAGATTACATGATCACTTGTCAGAATGGTGGACTAAGCAATTGTTATTTCTTATTGGGTCATAAAACTAACTTGATTGTTCTCTAATAGTTTGAACTATGACCAGAGAATTTAACTTTCAATGAATTAGTTTACTCAGTTTATCCCAAGGTGTTTCTGCTTGCTCTACCTTGTTTTCAGCTGATAACTTTTGGTGGATGTGGGCAAAGTAGACTCTGCAGCACAGCTATGCCCCCAAGGAAAACACTCTGCTCTTCGTAAGACGACACCTGCTGTGCAGCACTAAGCATTTGCTGGTGCAGGAAATACAGCCATTGCTTGTCTAGCGTCCAAGAGCTGCAGTAGGTAGCCAGGGGTAAGGAGTCTGCCATTCTGTGTCAGTGCTATAGAAGGCTTTCTTTTCATTAAGCATTCAGCAGAGCAGCAGAGAAAGCTGTGTTTCCCTGTCAGATAATGAGATACCCAAAGCACTGGTCTGTTAAGCCTTTTTCTTTTTTTCTTGGCTCAATGAATTTTTAATTTATCCCTGAGTAGCTGCTTAGCTTCAGCAGAAAAGATTGCTACTGTTGCTTTTCCAACTCTCACTCTGTCCTGTCCTTGAGCTGCAAACATTTCCTGTGACAGTTGGCAGCTTAAATTATATGAAGAGAGGGAATGAGCTCCTCCACCCTTTTTTTCTGTGCTTGCAGTGAAAGGCAGAGCTGAGCCATTGCACCCAACCCCAGCACCTCAGCCACCCAGCACCTTTGCAGATTAGGTAGTAACATGGGTCATGCAATGACAGGGAATTCAAGAGATCACGCTTTGATATGAGCAGCAGGTAGGATGGGGGGGAAACATATCTATGGACTTGGTTTCTGTTTTGTGAAACTTGTTTTTCTGCAGAGGGTGCTGCCTGTTCTAGATAAACAAGGAGAAAGGAAATGTTTGTCAAGGCTGGCTCTGGTTTTGCAGCACACAAGCAAACTCAACACAGATGATAAATAACTGTGTGGTATTCCAGTACCTATTGTTAAATGTGTTTAAAAGCCATGTAGAAATTGCCTTGCAATGAATAGCATTTGTCAATGACACAGGAATGTTCTTTGCTTCTCTTTGACAACTCAAGAGCAAATCCTTCATTAGTCAGCAGCACAAATACAAATAGGAAGATCCAGAACAGAGGAGTTCACAGAACTGTGGGGGTTGGAAGAGATCTCCGGAGTAGTAGTGCATCCACACGCTTAGTATCCAAATGGGTGGAGTATGATGATTAGTATTACGAAAAATTAATTTAAAGGTCTTCATTGCATGCAGTAAAAGCATGTGGTTGACTAAGAGATTGACTAAGGAAAAACCAAACATGATCAAATATGTACGTAAGAGCCTGGGGTAGAATGGATCTCATTGGACTGATAGGGTTTTGTACCAAAACAAGCTTCAGCTTAAATAGCAGGTATGACACTGTTGACGTAATCACCCTTGTTTAAATAAATAGAGAGAGGAGTAACTGTGTTCCACCAAAATTTAGTGCATTATGTTGTGGATATAGCATGATGAGTTAGCAAAGTTGTTAAAATTAACTTGGCCCCAAAGATTTTAGACTTAGTCTACAATGAACTGTTTGTCTAAGCTGTTGCATTTTCTTTTCCTTGCAGTGAGAAATGTGTGTTCTGATTGTATTCCTGCTGTCAGAGTATGCAGGGATGTGAGCCTTCTTGGCTTTTCTCATGGGTCTCATCCCTTTTATCTTCCTCCTGTAAATATACCCATTCCCCACAGTGAGCTTCTCTCCTGGACACTTGTCAAGCTGAAGAAACTGAGAATCTAGACCTGCTTTTTTTGTTTTGCCTATTTCTGATTTCTTAAGGTTTTTTCCTATCATGTTCTTATCATTTTATCTCCTTTTCCTGCTTTTGTGACTTTTGTTTAATATTTTTTATCTTCTGGACTCTACTGGTCTTTGACATTTCTCTTGCCTTTGCAACCAGCAACCCCTTGCAGTCAAATGATATAATAGAATAAAAGCACCTCCTTCTTGACAAGATAAAGGTTTGGCATTTGCCAGTCAGTCTTTCAAATTCTTTTTTCTTTTCTTTCTTTCTTTCTGTTTTTTTTTTTTTTTTTTTTTTTTGAAGCTGACGAATGCCTGTGAAATCAAATTGCAGGGAGGTAAATAATTATGGTAAATTCGGGAAGAATTTAATTTTTAATATATGAATTTATCCTTGTGGAAGCCTCATTTAATTGTTTCCCAATTCACTCTACATCATTTTTATTGGGGTCGAGTTTTACATTACGTTTTTGTGTTCATCTGTAATTAACTCTGAATACTGCACTTATGACTATAGTGAAAAGTTCTTTACTATGAGAGTGGTGAGGTGCTGGAACAGCTGCCCAGAGAGGTTGTGGATGCCCTGTCCCTAGAGGTATTCAAGGCCAAACTGGATGTGGCCCTGGGCAGCCTGGGGGATTTCTTGCTGTTCTCTTTGGGCATCTTCCCCTAAAATTCATCAGAAAATTACATGTTTTTCACCCATAAGATGCTTTGGTCAGATAAAGGTTGGCCTGTTCCATTATAATAACTTATAAATGGAGCTAATCTCACCATTTAACATCAGCTATCAGTCATCAGAAATGCTGGAGGTTGACATGGCAAATAAATCTTTGTTTTCAATTTTAGCAAATGAAAGCAATGTCAGAACAATCTACCGTGGCACCATAGCTGTCTGTCTTCTAGCAGTCTTTAAAGCATCAAACAGATTTCTTCCCAGCTGTATGACTAATAGTCAGCTCCTGCAGAGAAAATGTATGCTCTGGGACACATTTGCATTTATTTATCACACTTCAAGTAAAAATATGCAAAGAACTGCTTTTTTCCCTCTCTCCCTCTCATGTCTATATATCAGCATTAGAGAAAATTAAACATCTTGTACTGAGATGACTTTTTTTTGAGGAAATAGTGTGAATCACACTCGCATAAAAAGCACTACAAAATTATGTAAAATAATTGTTTAAATAACTGGAATATATTTTTTGTTCAAATTCTGCCAAAGAAAACCAATTCTCATACTGAACTGATTCTGGATTTTGAGAAAAAAGAAATATTTCTAATCTTAAAATGTCATTCACAAAATATAATGCACAAAATTCTGCTTTCCTTTCACCCTGTCATTTTTCTCCAAATCTGGTAAAAGCAGAATACTTCCCATCTCAATTTAAAACTTAATTGTAATAACTGATAAGACAAATGTTAATGTATCTTATTCAAAAAAGGCTGCACTTGTTTTTAAGCATAGGGAGCTTGGAACTTATGACCTGTGATGTCCCTTCCAGCTCAAACCATTCTATGATTCTAGTCTTCACATCAAAATTTAGATCATAGCACATCTCTCAGTCAATTTAAAGAGATATTTTTCTCATATGTCTACTCCAAATAGTTAAGCGTGATGAGCTCTTGATTTTCTCTTTTCTTCAGTCTTTCACTTCATGTCCTAACCATATTTCTTAATCATTTTCATTCTGTCTAGAGTAAATCCTGATTACAGAAGCTGATACTAGACTCAATCTCACTTCTATAACTTCTATAACTCTGCACAACAAAGTATATGGAGCCTATTTTTTATACTGTACTATATTTTTATTGTACTGTACTATAAATAGGTGAACTCTTGTGTGGATACAATCACAGTACTTACGCACTAGTTCCAGTACATACAAACCATTTCATGCAGAGGAAAGATAACTTTTTTCCCCTTACATGACATAATATTTAGGTTATTCTGCACTATGCAATATAGGCCATGCTGTTGTCCCATGCTGATCTATACAGATTTTACAGAAATTTTTAGGAATGAGGTTTTAGGGGAAAGCGGTTTCTTCTCCTTTGTTATTTAACTCACTTTGTCATCTGCAATGGGTGAGTACCAGGGCCCTTCACACCACTTCCCTTCTCACTTTGGACTGCATATGTCAGATCAAAGACAGCAGCATTTTGGCACAGCAACAGAGAATTTAGCATTTGTAATATTCTTCTTAAAGGAGTAGAGATCTTACCGGAATCTCTGCAGTGTTTTCATGGTTGTTTTGTTTCACTCTGTAAAATGACAAGACTTCACGCATGTCAAAATTAATAAGGATAATTGTTTGCTTTTCATAACAACCGTTCTTATTTATTATTAAATAAAGAGCTCTCTGGCCACACAATCACAGAATGGCCAGGGTTGGAAGGGACCTCAAGGATCATGAATCCCCAACCCCCCCTGCTACAGGCAGGGCCACCAACCTCCCCATTTAATGCTAGACCAGGCTGCCCAGGGCCCCATCCAACCTGGCCTTGAACACCTCCAGGGACGGGGCATCCACAGCCTCTCTGGCCACCTGTGCCCATAGCTGTCCGTACCTCTTTTTTTTCTTTATCTAAATTGTATTAGCCAGGTGAATGTAGGTAATCTTTTAATGATCCTGTCATTTAATTTTAATGGTAACATCCAGTTACATGCATTCCATAAATTAAAGCATAAAAATTCTCTTTTCCTGACAAATATGCTTATTAAAGAAATCAATTAACACGGTGTCTTCAGCATCAGCCCAGTTTTTGGCACAGTTCTCAGCAAAAGAGAGATGTTCTGTTGTTGAGTTCTTTCATTTTGTGTTGAGTGGTACAAAGCAGACTGAGAGAACAGGTAATCCTTTGCTCAGCAGAGAAGTGGCTCTTTTCTCTAATTTGGGCACCTGTGTTTCATCTACCATCTTAAAAGCCTATCACCTGTGGTAAAAACTGTTGATTCTCTGTTAAATTAATTCTTAATGGAGTAATTGAAATATAATTCCTATAGAAATCAATAGATCTTCTATTACAAGACCTCAGTAATCAGTGGATTATGTACCTGGCACTTTTAATAAAAAATATAAAAAATAATATTATTATAAATATATAATAATTAATAAAAAAATAAAAAAAAGAATCACCACTTGCTTATGAAAAGCAGAGTGTATTCTTGAAAAAAAAAAAAAAGAAAAAAAGAAAAAGGCAGCAGTTCAAGGTAATTGAGCATAAACATCTTCTTGAATGAGGAATTCATAAGCCTTGAATCGATAAAAAAATATTTCTCTGCTGTGTTATGCTGCAAGGTATGTGAATTTTGGTATCAAGATTACTGTGAGTCTGCAGCCCATGAATGAGAGAACAGTTGTAAACTCTTCATTTATTTTGTTATTTTAGCATGTTATTTATTTCAAAGAGTGAGGGACAGGAAAATAAAAGGACGCTGATGTAAGTAGTTAGTATGGAAGTGTGGTGCCGTGAGGAATGGGACACTGGATGTATTATTCTGAATTTCAATGTATAGGACTGTAAGAAAAGATCACACACTTCTGAATGCCTACTTGCAGTTGTCTAGCTGTTATTTTGCTTTATTGTCTCTCCTGGAACGTTCACAATAATTAGCAGTTTGTTTTAGGCAATCATGGCAACCTTCTAAGACAGTGAGATCCAGACGTTCAGTACTTGCTGGTAAAGTACCTGTGCTTATGTCTATCTTGAAATAAAGTCCCACCACTGCCTAGGCAGAGAAAGCGTGTCGCTGAGGTTGGGGATGTGCTCAGCACCCAAACACATCTGTTTTCTACCATCTACCAGCACAAAAATGTAAAAATCAGGCCCAATACTAGTGTGTGAGTTGAGAAGACTTAGATTATATCTTTGTAGTAAGTGGGTTATCTTTTTGTGCCAGTGTTTCTATTCTTAACATCCTATCCTAAGTGCTTTTGAGGAGCTTCTTTTTCTCCATTAACATTTCCTTCATGTACTTTCTAGGTAGAGATATAAGTTCACCTTGTCTTGTTTTGACCCTTGGGAGTACTACCAAATGTCACTTTAGGTCTGTAAATTCTTTTGTGGATCTTAGCCTTTGCTTTTAAAATGTCATGGAACTGAGAGCTGACCTTATCACGCATTGATTCTGTCTGGCGTAGTTATTGATGCAGTAGTTGCAGCACTTGATCAGAAATCATATTCTAGAAAGTTTGCGATCATTTCTCAACTCAAGGTGATATCACTCTATTTATAGTTGAGAAAGAAAAAAGTAAGAAAAAAATGCCATCATTCATTGAAGTGATGGTATAATCAAGTATATCTGATTATTTTAATGCAACTGCATTTTTATCAGTAAACATGTTTCTAAGTTCTGTTGGCTCAAACCCAGGCATTGCTGAATTTAAAGGCTTTTTTTTCCTATTAATTTCAACAGAAAATATGTTTGTGCCTAAACTTTTTGTCTATACAAATTAAATCTTGAAAAAGGTTTATTTCTAACAAGCCTTTGTGGCCTACAGCAGGAGTAAATTTGGTTCCAAGAATGTAAAGGATTTGACTTAGCAGCAAGTCTTCCTCTTAGATGCTAGTGAATCACCATTATATGTCTGAGATCTTCTTTGTATGTACCAGCTAGGTAATAAGAGGCCTGTATATCTATTGACTGAAGTGAAACACTTCACGTTGGTGTATATGCAGTAATGGTGACTGAGCCTTCTCCCCCAGGGAGCACAGGTCAAGCTCAGCCTGCCTGTACAAATGGTAAATTATGAATTATGAAAGCATCAGTGTTAACATTGTTAGTACTTTCAATGATCTCTCAAGAGCTAAGCTTTTCTTGGTATCTCTAAGAAAACTCAGAACTGCCCAATATATTATCCTTTCCCATGCATTGGGTTCTAACTGGATTTAGTTGAGCTCTTAAGCTTTAAGCAGAATGCCATGCATCAATCTGGGCACAGAATTAAATATCCATTTACTACAAGAATAGTAGTTTTTGGCAGGTTGCAAATGCAGGTAGCTGCTTTAGTCAATGACTTAGCTGAGCCTATGTCCAGGAAAGTGAAATTATCATGAAGTTAGTGATAGTTGTGAGAGTGAGGGACTTCTTTGGGGACTTCTGCTTAAACATCTAAGGGCCATACTATTGCTTTTAAACTGTTTCATAACAAACCAAATGATTCCTGTAGCAGTGCTTTATGAATAACAATTGTGAATTGGTGCAAAGCATAAATGTGCCAATGTGCATTTAATCACAGAAAATAGGTCTGGACTGTGTTCTGTTTGGTTCATACCGTGGTTCTCTCCAAATGCAAAAGAAGCACAAGGTTCCTATACACAGCTGCTCTGGCTTGGATCAAATAATAATCTTTTTTGTGACAGAGCTGCTGCCCATCCTCTGACTTCCTCTAATATTTATTAATAACATTCCATTATTCAGAACTTAGAGTGATTGACCTAGGCTAGTTTCAGAGACTAGCTGTAGAATTCAATGTGCAGATTCTCAGACCTGTCCTTCGTGTGTTGGTTTAGACTACCATTACTGGAGTTATCTAAAGATTTGGCTAGGTTTGGTTAGAGCATCTATCGGAAGGTGTAAATTTATCATATTTATGATGAAATTTCTTACCTTCAGTAAGATAAGTTGATGTAAAGAGCGAAAGAACCTTCTTTAAATTCCTGTGAATTTCTGACATGTGACTTGAGTTCTAATACTAAGTAATCACACCAGTTTACATAGAGACTGAAATAGCCATAGAATAATGGAGAAAGTGGCTCACTAAGTTAGAAAGGCATTTTAGTAGGAAGAGAAGCCTCCTAGCACAAGGACTGAGAAATATGTCAGTGTCAACATCTACAGCAGTAAGAGTAGTGGGGCTATAATTATTTCAGCACCTGCAGTGTGTTTTGGAGATAGAAAAATCTGTGCTAGCTAATGGAAGTTAAGGCTTTATACCGGGAGGCCTGCACAGATCTAATTGTAACATAGTGTAATGTAGCTGCATTAAATATTTTCCACCAGTTGTCCAAAGTAAAACTGAGTTTCTTGTACTTCAGGCATAGTGCTTCGTATGCCTTGCCAGTGGCACCAGCCTACATCAGCATGGGGATTGGAACTTGATGATTCTTGAGGTCTCATCCAACCCAAGCCAGTCTATGATTCCTTTGAAGGTGACTATTGCTGGAAATGGCAAATGTAAATTTGGAAATTTAACTCTGCATTGTAATTTGAACTCATGCAAGTTAATCTGCAGTTAAAGTATGATCTCAAACTTTCCATTCAACCAAGGTCAAATATTAGTCTCTCTGTCACAAAGAATTTCATGAAAAGGCATGGCATAATCTGAATATAGTGATAGGATTTATATTTGAAATGCTATCAAATATTGGAATCAATCACAAATATTCTACTACAGAATGAGAAATAATGTGTTGATGTTTTTACTTAAATCTCAAGCTTTGATATAAATGGCATATTTAATTCTCATAAGACTCTTTTAAGCATCCTTAACCCTTATGTGATAAGTTTTTAAAAATGCTATTGTGCCAAAATGGTCAATTTTACTTAGTTTGCATATTAGCCATTAGCTGTAGTTAACATGCTTAAAGCACGTTGGTATGTTCACTTATTTGCTTGGGTTCTTTGATTTCTGTTCCAAGGGCCTTTATACGAACAGAAAACATTTTGTTTTGTAGTAGAATACTTGCCTTCAAATGCATGAAGAACTCTCCAAGTATGTTCTCCTTTGATTCAAATAGTATTCACCCAAACTTGCTTAGGCTTATATTTTAAAACATCTTTATTGCTCACTTTCAATGAGCCTTTGAAGCTGTTGGAAGTCAAATGTCTCTCTGCAGCATTGATTCTTTTTTTTTCTATGGAATGTACTATTGTGGATAATAAAACATTTCAAATTCCTGTGGTGCATTTAACTTGCTGAATTCTCAAGTACTTCGTGAATAATAATAAAAAATCAGCATATGTAATGGGAGCTCCTTGTAGCTACAGATCATGATCTACTGTATATACATTTAAGGAATACTGTGAACTGTTGGGTAAAACTGGGGAGTTTAAGGGTATTTATAAACTGTACTGCTGGACTGAAGGAACCTTCTTTGTCAGTTCAAGTACTGTGCTAAGAAAGTATTTGTTATTCCTCTTAGCTCCTTTTTTCTTTTTCCTAGTTAAAATTGGACTCCTCAAATTCCTAAAAGCATAAATGCTGTAAGTTAGTAATTGTTTAGTTGGAAATGACTGAGCCACTTTTAAAAGAATGCAGAATATAACGGCACCCCAGCCTTTAAGGGCTAAATCTTGTCTGTAGCAATGGAGCTGCTTTGAATTATTTGCCCTCTCTGCTGTAGTGATGCAGCTGTCTGTGGGCTGTGCCACCTTCACCAAAATGATGTTTCTGCACTGCCCATGGGCTTGGGAGGAAATCTGTATCTGTGTCCAGTTCTGAAATAAATGGGATAAAACTTCAAACTCTCCCACCGTCAAGAGATTCATTTCACAACTGCAGGGTCCCTTTGGGTTCTGTTCAGTCAGGAATTTTTTGTTCCCAAATGAAAACTGAGTTAACAGATGTTTTCAGCTGCTTATGAGCAGCTAATGAGGTGACCTGACACTTAAAGGGAGTTAATAAACATCAGGAAAATCAACTTTTTAGAAGGGTAGAAAAAGGGTAGGATAGGATAAAGGGTAACGGTTTTAAACTAAAGGAGGAGAGATTTAGGTTTTATGTCAGGAGAAAGATTTTTACTGAGACAGTGGTGAAGTGCTGACACAGGCTGCCCAGGGAGGTTGTGGATGCCTCCATCCCTGGAGGTGTTTAAGGCCAGTTTGGATGGGGACCTGGGCAATCTGATCTAGTACTTGATCTATCAGTAAGCAACCCTGCCTTTGGCATGTGGATTGGAATTTGATAATCCTTGAGGTCCCTTCCAACCCAAGTCATTCTATGATTTCTTTGATATCAGCCTGTCAGTATCTAAAGGGGAATTACAGAATAGGAGAGAATAGACCCTTTAGCAGGATCTGTGGTTATAGATCGAGAGATGATGGTTTCAAGCTCAAAGAAAGTAGATTTAGGTGAGATATAAGGAAAAAGTCTCTTACAGTGAGGATGGTGAGGCACTGGAGCAGGTAGCCCAGAGATGTGGTTGATGCTCAGGCCCTGGAGACTTTCAAGGAGAGGCTGGATCAGTCCCTGGACAACCTGATCTAGATGTGGTGTCCCTGTTCATTTCAGGGGAGTTGGAATAGATGGCCTTCAGAGGTCCCTTCCAACTCTAAGGTCTTTATGATTCTATATTGTACGTTGTAGGTATCTATGTAATTATTTTTTTTTTTTAATTCTGTGTTCAGTTGTAGCATCATGCCAAAAGCTGCTTTTGCTGAATATCAAATTTCGTCTTCCTATATGCATAACTATAACTACGAAATTAAGAGTGAAATTTTATTTACTTCAAGTTATTTAATATTTACTGCAGGTTTTTTAGCTTTTCTTAATGTGCTGGTTTTTGTGAATGAAGCTGGGATAGTTCTAGTGTATCTTCTTGAGCCCTGGCTCTTGGATTTTATATTGTATGACAGAACTGATTGTAAGATGTATTGAATGAGATTTTCTGCTTACGGATACTAAGACACCTGTTCAGAAAAAAAGGATAAATTAGTTTTACTTGTGCTACTGTCCAAGAAAAAGAAAGTAATCATACTTCAAACCAGAGCTAAAAGATGAACAAAGAAAATTAGTGGAATGCAAAAACAGTTCAGCAAAATTAATTAACTAGGAGAAGTTATCAGACAACTCCTGACCTTAGGTCGTATGATTACTATAGTATGCTGTGACAGTCAAGAGAAAGGAAGTGGACTATGAATACACAGTAGACTCTAAATTGCTGTAAATAGTATTTTTATTGTCACCAGCAATTAAGCTGTATAGTTTTAGTGACTATTAATGTGACTGTAGTTTTATAGCACTTAATAATACCCAAATCTGAACGTGTTTGAAAGGGCAGATCTTACACAACCAAATTAAGAGAATATTGTATCTCTGGTACACACTGCAAAATTTTTTATTTTACCATTCCCTTCCTTACAGATCTCTCAGTCTTAAAGTCCTGTAATTAGAGTGAATGATTCTTGCTTCTTACAAAAGGAGGGGAAAAACTCTTGGTTTCCAGGTGTGAGTATACCTGTAGTTTTATGTTCTTGGGTATATGTAGGGGCTACTGCTAAATGAATTATTCAGTGAGGAAGATAAATTAGCACCCAATCAAATATACCAGCTGTGTGTACTTGATGAGAATACAGGGAATACTAGTATTTAGATGCTTTTAGATCGCAGTTCGTTGTACAAAATATTGAGATGTTTTTTCTCCTTAAGAATTTGTATCCTAAACCTGTCTGTTCCCTCAAAGGGTAATGAGAGGACAAAACCAGGTATCTGTGCCCAGGAGATTGAAATCGATTTCTTGAGAGTCAGTCTGCAGACAGGGCAGGAATCAAACCTTCATCTGAAATTACTGCTTTTACTATCGGGGCACCTGCTCTCTTAATTCCAGCTAATAATTTTCTCCAACTTTGTGGACTATTTCAAAGGTTTCCTTGAAAGTTAACACTCTTTGTAGCTTCGAAAAGATTTCAAGAAAATAAATGCTGAAGGAAAACTTTAATTACTGTTCAATTAAGTCTGGTAATGACCCCTTTAGATTTGAACAGGCTGTATTTAAATATGCATGGCAAATAGATCTCCATCTGCTGTGACTTACACAGAGTCAATGAGTTGGAATAGATGGCCTCTATAGGTCTGTTTCCAGCTGCAATATTCTTTAAGAATCATTTGGGGAAATAGTTAAAACTCTGTTTGAAAATGTTAAGTGATCCTGCAATTGAGCCTTACCTTTTTATAGTTTACGTTACAGTCTTTAGGAGGAGCTCCTGTGATGTAGTCCTGAGTGTTTTGTATTGAGTGTACAAAATGGATTGGCTGATTTACTCATTTTCTAATGTAATTTATATGGAATGGCTTTGTGGTCTATTAATTTTTTTAAAATTTTCTGTTGAAGTCTTTCAGAGTCATTTCAGAAAATAACCAAAACTGCTTGCAGGCAGATAAATCGTTGATCAATCTTGAAAGCAAGTGCTAGATGGAAGAGAGCCACCCTCTTCCATGGGAATGGTTTTGCTACCTAGCTCAGAAGCAAGAGTGAACTGAGGAGGACTGTGCATCAGAAAAATGCACAGAGCAGAGCATCCTTATCTGAAGGATATGACAGATACAGCTTTTTAATCTTAAAGATTCATTGATAGAGCTCTGATCTTTTTGCATTGTGGTTGCAGAAGTAAATGTCAATGGGTGTTGAAATGTTCTTCCAAAGTCTTTTCTTGATCTACAAGATGGCCTGATGAAAAGAGTAGCTCTTGATTGCTTGATTTTCTTCATGTTGACAGTTTAGTTGTAAATTACTTGTGTGGCCAATCAGTAGTGAAAGTTTTCTAGATACCTGATGAGCTAATTAAGAAGATTACCATTAAATGGACTCACAAATCAAACTTAGTGTAAAGAAAGAATGATGATACGGTTTGGCAAGCAAGGAGTGGACTCCATTGCTGGTGCAGAACCAAGACATTCATTGTAGATGCTAGCAACCTTTTATACCCTCTTAAAAACCCCTTGGTCACATATACTTGCCAGGTGCCTCGTGTGCATTTATGTCTGGCATAAGTAGCTGCTGAGCTTGTTTACTCATTTGTGAGGTCTGTTGTTCATAATGTCTTTCTTTGTCCCACATATCCCTCTTTGTTATTAGTTTGAACAACAAGCATTTGGTTGATTGCTTTATTAATATAAAGAATATATACCAACAAACATGCAAAAACTGAACAACATATTAATCCACATCACCTTTTATACCCACAGTCCCAAACATTCATACCACCCATCAAACTAACCCCATGAGTTTAGGAAAGTAGCTTTTGCCCAATAAATAAAAAATTTTCTGAGGTGGTTGTCTCATTGCTTGATGTTGACAGATTGGCTGCAGTATCCATAGTCCAGTTACCTCTATAGGCTCCTTTCCTATTGCCTGCTTTCCTTTCCCCAGCACTCTAATTCATAATAGTCACCACCCTTCCTACCTTCCTGATTGATTGAGATTTGTAATAAACTGGTCAGGCCTACATTTGAACTGTTGTTTCTTAGTCTCACGTTGGGTATACATACATTAAAGAAACTCCTCTCCCTTCTGTTGGAGCACTCTGCATTTTTCCCCTGCTAATTACTCACAGTTGCAGTGTGACAGCTTACACAGAAGGAGCTCAGATGTCTGAAAGTGAGATCTCTTCTTCCCTATTCCACATTTCAATTTTTTTTTGGTAGAGTAGTACAAATCTAAGTCAAGTAAATGGTATGATTAGTACCTAGTCCTTCTCCCCAGCAATTATACAGGTAGCTTCTGTCCTCCACTTGAAATCAGACAGTTTTCAAGGCTAATTTCTAATTGTATGGCTTGTTGTCATGTAAATAAATCAAAATAATAAAGGCTTGTGGAAGCTTGATGGATGGTCTAGATTTAAAAAAAATAGCTGTGTCAAGATATGCTGAATTTATTTCAATCTCATCTTTGCATTTTCTGAAGACGTGGAAACCTAATATAAAAACATGGCAAGACGTATTCTCTTGAACAGTGAAATCCTTTATTTAGCACAGCTGGCTGGCATGGCCAGATTTACACCTACCTTGTGATAGTGACCCTCATCTTCACCTTCTCTGTGTGAAGGTTTTTAGGCTGGCAGTGCTGTCCTGAACTTAGTGGTGGGCATGGAAGAATGGGTGAGGAGCACGAAGCTGGCTTCTCTCAGAAGCTCTAATTAAGGGGGAGGCATATGAACCAAGAGGCCCCACACAGTTACATTTCCTTCTGTAGGATCTCTTTGTGGACAGGGACAGCTGCTTGGATTTCTACTCAGCAGCTTTACTGTGAACTTTTTGAAGGGTTCTTGGGCTCCCTCATGTACGTCCTGAGTATCAAGCTGGAAGGTTTTCTGATAAGGTTAATGAAATGTTATAATGAAATGAGAGCGGATACCAACAGGGAATAGGACATTTGAATTGCATGTGCTGTGGAACAGGGAACAATTGGAAGCCATATATCTAAATACTTTTTTTTTTTTTTTTTTTTTGCTAGAAGAAAACTATTTATTTCTTATTTCTCATGTTGTTCTTCCTGAGAAGTGGGGGATCCAGTCAGGGAATTATAAATAATACTGAGCAACCAATAGACTATATTATTTGAAGAGTATTTAAGTACTGATTTAAGTACCTTCCCTGGCCAGTACTTGGAAATGTTTTTCCTTTCTCAATTCCCATCTTATGACATTTCTAAATCTAGGAATAATACCACATCTGTTTATCCTGCTTCTCAGTCTCAGCAATGCCCCATATCTAACCAAAGATTGGATCTCATTGATCTGATTAATGTATTTTCGTTATTCAGGTAAGTTTACCACAGTGACAGCTAGCAAGACTGTAGAAGAAAGCAGAGGTGAAAGACAAAGGGGTATTTGCAGAAGATGTTATGGTAAATAGTAAGAAATCCACAAGCAACAAAAGGTCAATGTGAAAAAGACAGCCAGGTCTCTGATAGCAGCAGTAAATTACTGACAGAAGAAAGTAGAGGGCTAAATAAATTCTGTTGCAGTGCTTGCAAAGGAGGCAGGCTGAGATGCCAGAACTAGTCATAAATTTTCCCAGAGTGCAGAGCAGTAGTGGATAAAATAGAGTTTGTACCAAAACAGGTGCTCTGGAAATTAGTGTCTGATCCAGAGATTATACAGCTGAAGGGTGTGAATGGAACAAGAGCTTAGGTTGGAGAACTGAGCTTGATGGCAGTGTGACAGGAGCTTTGTGCTTTGTCTAGCTGATGCTTGTTTCTGAGGTAGAATCTTAAACTTCTGACCTTTGCAGTGTATGTAATTGTGTTCCTGTCAGTTATGTAGAGGTGCTAGAGCTTGTTCAGAGTTAGGGATGCTGTAGGAAATGAATTGTATGTGTGAGAAACCAGTCCTCTATGCATGGCTATTTCCACTGACTGTTCTAATTACAGCAAGGCCATAGACACAGCAGTAGGTTTCTACAGTGTTTCCAGTGTCCATTGAGATAGGATGAATAGCATAGTGATAGATCTTTGTGGAATAAGAGGAATGGAGTTTGCCTTGCTTTTGAAGCTAACTTTTTATTTTTTATTTTTTGTAATGACTACCCTGCTTCACACAGGCTTGAAAGATTACTAAACAGATGTAGCAGAGGATTAAGAAGAATAATTTTTTCTTCTGTAGCAACCTCACATTGAGTAAAAACCACTTCTTCCCTTCCTGCTTTTATTCTTGTACTTGGATTTTTCTCATCTCTCTTAATTTTCTTTCCTCTCTGTTCTTTTTGCATGTTTTCTTCCCCTGCCCCTTACTGGTTCTGCTTGATGGAACATCTGAAGAGTTATTTTTAATCAGTGAGGAACTGATAAATAAAATGCAGGCTGTTCTCTGCAAAATCGAACAAGCGTATGTGCCATGAAGGAAGTTGCTGGGAAGTCTGTGGAATGCTATTTCAGTCACTTAAATAAATGCAGCTTTGTGTGCAGCTAGCAAATAGCTTGGATTTCCTTCTGAGTGCTGGAGGGGGTGGGGTGGGGGGGATGAGTTGGGGTGTTTATTCTACAGTGTTTCTTCCCCCAAGAACAGCCGGAAGACCGTACTATCTAACATTTCAACTTTCTCATCACAGATGCTTAAAAGCTCTTATATTTGATTTGTGTTATTTTGGATATTATTTTCAGTATGGAAAGATTTAATCCATCTCTGGTTTCTAACACATTTTCTGTTTTGGCAGCTGAGCTCAGAGTTTCAATTTAGCTTTGACAGCACTGATTAGGAAGCTGCTGCCCCTACCACATACTAATGTCTGTCAAACAGTCGGTTTATTCTGTGGCTTGACAAAGTTGGAGCTCTGCTGTGTGCCAGTGTTACCAGAGCGCTGTGAGTTCTCATTCAGAGGAGCTGTCATGCCGCATGCCATGTTCAGCTCTTGCACATCCAGCTGCATCCCGTGCGATCGTCTCCTTTGAGAATGAGCTTCCAGTTGGCAGCACCTGTTCCTCAGCACCAGAGGCTCCGCTGAAGGAAAGCTGGCAGTGAAACATTAGCCAAGAATTTTAAATGCAGAAATCACAACTGAAGAGCAAATTGTGCTTGAAGAAGGAATACAGTGTTTTGTTCCAATGCAAAAGCTGTTGCTTTACTCACATTCCTGTGGAAGGTATTAGGTGCTAGTTAACTCACTTGAAAAAAGTACAATATATAGGTCATCTGAAATAAAAACCTGAGAAGATGGCTGGAACTTCGCAGTATTTCATGCTATCGTGTCCAGCTTGCAATTAGAATGTAGAGACTTGATGGAGCTGACGTACAAGAAAGGAAGAAGTGTCATCAGCATTGGAAAAATCCACCTTACCATGATACAAACTTCTTGTATCCACCTGAAGGTTCTTATTATTAAGCTGTGATAGATGGTCTCAGCAGAAGATGCTGTTAATGTGCTGACAGGCCTTTTCAGAGCTTGCCACAGGCAGTGATGGATAGTAAAGAATAATCTCACTGGCTTTTTAATCCTTAAAGCATTTCTGTGAGGCTTAATTACTTAAGGCCTGATCCATTGCAGTAATTATTTTGGCAGATTCAGATGTTGAGCATATTTGTTGATAACTTTTTTAGCCTCATTAAAGAGTCTCAAAAGTTTTTTTCAGTAAAGGCATCACAGAAGTGTTAAAAATACTACTGCATAATAATGGAAATGTTCTTTAAGGTTAATCCTATATTTGAATTCCTCAGTAATGATAAATCTGTACTTAAGTAATGACATTTCTCTGCTTATGTAGGAAGGGACTTCAAAGCAGGTTCATTTATCTCTGAAAGTGTCATTTTAATGACAGTAAGCAGAAGGGCAGAGAGGGAATATTAAGGATAAATTTCAGCTTAGGACAACATACCCAATAAGTCTTTTAAACCTGGTGATAGCAACTTTAATTTAATGATGCCAAAAAGAGAAAATTAAGATGCTGATTAATGATTTGGTAGTGTTCTACTCAGGAATGCACGGTGCTGGAATTTCATATGCGTGCCAAATCCTTTTGAATCTGGTTGAAGAGAAGCTTTGATTAATGAATGGGGTTATTTTATTAATTTAACAGGAGGTCCTTCCCCTCTGTTTTTTCTTCAGCATCACTGGCCTTAGTTCTCTGACTGGCACGTTGTGAGCTGATAGCATTGAGTGAGGACAGCAGAGAACTTCTGCAGAATGTTTGTACATCAATGCTGTCAGCAACTTCTGCATGGTCCTTTGGGAGAAAAATAAATCTCCCTAATTTAATGATAAAAAGGGATATTTTTGTTTCCTACAGTAGATTTTCCTCCTCTCCAATTTATTTAATGTATTAAATAAGTATAGTATTCCGGTGTGCAAGGCCAGACTGTCCGCTACAGTTTGCTTGCTTCTGCCTTTATAAGGGCTTAAAATATGTCATCTCTGTTTTGTTTGATGTCTGGGATGAAATAGGTCTAAAAATAGTTCTTATGCTGCCAGGTCATGTTTAGAAGGACATGGCTCAGTCCAAAAAAAGAAAAAAGTTTCCAAGGGTGTTACTAGGTTGTAAATTTACTGTGAGCAGAGCTGGGCAGTCACTGCATTGAGGAGAAGCTGGATGTTTCAGTGTCATTCTGACAGTGGCTTTCAGTTCTGTCTAAAGGACTTAAAGGAAGAAAGCCTGTTGGGAGTCAAATTGAGATTAAGCTGTGCTCATCTGCTCAACACAAATATGGCAAAAAGTGCATCAGCAGTGTTTTTTTTTAACAAATCTAAATAAGGATATAATAAGTTCTGATGATTGCTGAGTAATGTGTTAGACTAGCTGGATCCCTCAGAATTATTTGCTAGATTCAGGCGAACTAATTTTAGGCAAAATTTTACTGTCAGTATTTCTTTGCATCCAGAGATGCATCTGTATTGTAATTAGGCACCTGTTTTTTGTTTGTTTGTTTGTTTTTGGTTTGTTTTTGGTTTGTTTTTTTAAGGTTTTATACTATTTCAAGCAGCTCTGAGAACACCAGTTGAAACCGAGAGCTTTCTTCAACTGTAATTTGTACAGATTGTGCTATCTGTACTGAAACTATGTGAATGTGCAGCTGACTGGTAGAGTCAACTGTCTTGCTATTTGTATTTAGCACGCTTCAATCTATTCCTCTGTCATTTTAAAGGCAGCAGTGTTATGAAGAACCATACAAGAAGGAAATAATGTGGCATGTATCCCACATAACAAAATAATGATACCTAAGAGTTGTTGTACATTGCCTTCCAGCATCTTTGATTTGCAAGATTTTCTCAGCAGGCTTATCCCTGGTGACTACTAATACCAATGTGCTTAGGAGGTACCATTTGATTAAAGAACACTTACTTTGAGTTATTCATTAGATTTCTTGCCTTTGAGACTGTTATAATTATCTAAATGCAAAGGCCCTCCTATCAGTACACATGCAGATTGTGATATTTTAAAACAGAAGTGGGATGAAAAGGATGCTAATCATGTTCAAATAACTAGTGAAAGGATGGCAGACTGTTCAATGTGCTATACTTTTGGGACACTTTGTTCCACATAGCTCTTCTGTTCTGCATAACTTTCACATAAAAGTGGTTAAACTCAGTAACGATATTTGATGTATTAGAGTCATGTCCTGGAAAATGGGGGAAAAAAAGTGGGGTGTGCTTGACATTTCTGGGGCTTTCCCAAAGATGGAACCAAATCTTTGACTGGTCCAAATCTTAAATCCTAACCTAAGGACAGACAGGCAAATTTGACAAGGAGTAGTACCATGCTTTTCAGTATTGCCAGTGGGATGAAGGAAACCAAAATCCAATTCAAGCTGATAACAACCTTGACTTCATGAGAAAGACTAGGGCTACTTTGGTATTAAATTTAATTATGTTTGCTTATTTATTTTGAATATTGAATCTACTCTTGAGATCTTTGAAATAGAACATGGTAAAGCTGCTTTTACTTGATGTAAACTGCTTTTTTTCTTTACATATTGAGGGTGGGAGTAAATTCCTTTGGACAATGCAGAAGTGAAAATCTACAGAAGTTTTGAAGGGTCTTGGCATTTCTGCAGTCATCCTATACAATTCCAGTGACATACCCAGGCATTTAAGCGGCAATTCTGATTTCCAGGCATTTACAAGAATGCGCGCATCTTGACATAAATCTTTGTCTGCTAGAAGAACTCTTCACCTTGACTGTTTTGGGTTTTTTTGTTTTACTGGCATGTGCTATGAGAAGTGTCTATAGAAGAATCTTTAATTCACTGCCACTCATACATTGCTCACTATTCCCTTAGCTGTGTTTTTTATTTTACATCATGTATCAATTTTGAACTCAAACTGGTATAAAAGTCTCAAACAAGCTGAAATATATATATTTTTAAATGGATGCATTTCTCTTTAGTTAAACTAACTTTATTTCACAAATACATGAAAGTATGCTAGGAATTTGAGTAAAGATTCTGATGAGCTTGCAATTTACAACCTCAGATGAACACTTATTCTGAAATCAAAGGCTTTTGAAATTATTGTCATTGGAAATGAGAGTAAATGCTTTGCTCTTCATTAGGCTGAGGAAGTTAATCTGCTTTTAATGACTTATCTCCTTGGTTTTATCTCTGTTTGGAGCTGGAAGAAAGGCAAGCTGCTAGATATTTTTGAGGCGTTATCCACCACCTTTCTACCAGTAATACTGAAAAAATAATACAGTTATTGGCTGTACTGGATGTGGTTGGAAGAAGAGTAGGGACTGCTCTCGTTGCAACTTTTCTTAAATTGGTTGTATCGAGGTGCAGAATGTATACAGTGGAAATATTGTTTTTAGTCAGGGAGGTTTCAGTCAGTGTTGAGTTCTTGGGAGATGGGAGGCATCAACATCAGTGTGTTGTTTGCTTGCCACCTGTCTCGCTCCAGTTTATAGGAGGGAGAGGAAGTTCTTTGATATATGTATACCCAATGTGAGATTAAGAAACAACGGTTCAAATGTTGATCTGACCAGTTTATTACAGATCCTAATCAATCAGGGAGATGGGGAAGGGGAGGATGGTGACAATTATGAATTAGGGTAATGGGGAAGGGAAAGCAGGCAATAGGAAAGATAAGGAAAGAAGCAAGAATTACATAAAGTGGGGACAGTCACCACCAAGATCCAGCAGCATCCTGTTGCACGCCATTCTGATGGTCTGAGGCAAAAGTGCAGGGGAGAGCAGCAGCAGAGTGGCCAGCATTAGGCAGCAAGTGAGCAAGCAATAAAAGGGAGAAAAGTGACAATCATACATTTAACAATAACAGGATGTAGTTTGTTTACTCTCTATGAGGAGAGCAACAACAAATTTGTTGCAGTGAATGCTCTAGTAATTGCAGAGGCTATGTGACTGAATTTGTTAGCTGATGGCAGTTGCCTCAAGATGACTTAACTCCACTGTTTGTGGTTGTCCTGCTCTTTTTTGAAGAGAATTACAGAGCTATTATATTCTCTGCAAAGAAAGGCAGTTATGACCTTAGGGTATAACATTTAGTGAGTGGTTTTGTGATGCTGTAGCTTCATTCTGGCCTCCTCCTGAATTAATTAGTGTTTAGGATTGGAGCACTGAGCGCTCTTTCCAGTAAACATTAGTGATTCCAATAAACAAATATAAACACGAGTCTCCAAAGAGCAACAATGATAGAAAAATTTAAACAGAACGAATAATAGTTCCCCTTGTTACTTATTTTGTTGTTGTTGCCTCTGATCTGTATTTAACTGGAGGTGTTTCTGTAACACTCAACAAGATATTAAGAAAAAAAGAAAGGTGGCAGGAATATACTTTTGATCTCAAGTATTGGGAACAAGTCGAGACAGTATCCAGAGCTCTGTGTGGCATGAGGAAGCCATGAAATAAATTTTGTACATATAATCATATTTTAGAGATATACTGGAAAGTATAACAAATATAACATTATTGCTTAAAATAATGGGACTATTTCTCACCTTTGGTAGACTTATTTATTTTTATTGCCCTCACAAAAATGATACTTTAAGTATCTTCAGTTTAATTTTTGCAAATTTGAACATGGGTGTAGAATAGCTCAAGATCATCCAGTTGTGCCTTCAGAACGTCCTGTCAGCTTTATGACAGGTAACAGCATGTGCTTAATTTACCTTGTGATGTCTTTTATTTTCCTCAAGCAGAGTCATTAATGGGCGACCAATGGATTTATCTCGTTAAATCTATGGAAATGAAATAAAGGGTGTTTCCACACTGACTGAAGGAGTATCCGGTTTTATTCATGCTGACACTATGTGCAGGCACAACTTTAACATGAGATTTGGTATGGTTTAAAAGTAGAAACTGATACGGTAGAAAAACATGTGCATCTGAAGAAGTGAGAAAGAGGAATGAGACAGGAAGGGAGGTGATGGTGGAAGAAAAGGTGATAGTTAACAAACCCAATGTACATTTAAAAATAGAGACTTTTTAAGGACTTTTGTTAGAATAGTTACCTGTGGGTTTAAACTACTACTGCAGGAAGAAATACTAAATGTGGAGACACCTGAAGGCGAGAGTTGAATTGACGAAATGATGATAAAAACCTCATGATAAAATAAGACATGAATCTTCTCTGTCCTGATAGTGAGGATCCTGATGGACTTACTTACAATAATGACATCTTTGTAATAACACCTTTTTCTTAAAAAATGACAAAGAAGCAGGAACAGCTGTTCCTCTCACCTTTTTTCTATCATACTTACTCATGAATTTCTATCCATCAGTGGATGGATAAACACATTAAGAAGAATTTTGGAGATATCATGAACCATTCTTTCAAAAAAAATTCCACTTTCTCAGTGTTAATAGGTGTATCTGCAACACTTGAGAACAAAATGTGAACTATAAAATGGTTCCACAGACTTATAAGAGGTCAGTAATTTGTGGAATTAAAGGATAGTTGCAGCATAAAGTATATTAATCATTGGTGACAACTCTTTCTTGTCCCTGTTATAGTTGTAATTTCCTAAAATGTTGGCTAATGATTTTATGAATTAACTTCAGATCAGACTGGAGTCTCCTTTACTTAAAGTATTTGGAAATGATGAGCTTTCTTACCCAAGATGTTTGAGACTGATGAAGTACAAAAGGAAAAATAAACCTTTAGGTATCAGAGGACTGGAAAACTAATGAAAGTGAAATTAAAAATACAGAAAGGATAATATACTGAAAGTGAAGCATGACAGCAAACCCACAGTGGTTCATGTAGCCATAAAGAAATATACTGACTGTCAGAATCCAAGGTCCTTCAGGAAAAAACGTAGAATGAAATAGATTAATAATTAGCAAGGAAGTCAGCAACTGCTTTCCATCTGACTTTGTAAAGTCTGCCTGACTTCATATAGGAATGGAGAGAAAGCTTATCTTCATTAGTCTGAAATACCTGTTGTATTGTATAATGTTATCTCACATTCAGCTATCATATTTAGTAAATTAGTTTTCTTCCTAAGCTCATTGCTGCTGGCTTTTTTTAAGTCCCATCTCCCTGACTTTTCTCTACCCTCCACCAAAAAGGATTTTCTTCTTTCCCAGGAAAATTATTATTTTGAGAAGTAATGGCTGAGACTTTCAAACGAGCTGTAAAGTACCCTTTTTCCCTTAATGTAAATTTCAGCATGGGTGGAGTCATGACCAAAACCACACGCAGCGTGAATGACAAGACTTTGAAGCCCTCAGAAAGTCTGCTCTGGATGAGGACTATAGATTTTCAGGGTTAGCATGAAGCCAGACACTTTGTTTCACTGATAACAAGGAGTGAAAAGAGGCATTAACTTCATTTAAAATAATAAATATTTGAATATATCCTAAACCTATTCTGTTAAATTCTTGGATTCTTCATTATTTGTAAGTGATGTAAGTGATGAAGCTAATAATAAAATTTATCTTATATGAGGGCTACTCGAGATGTAATGCCTTTTATTTTAAGACATTGGTCCACGATGTCAGTGGTGGCTGTCTGTGGTAATGGCAGTAGAGGCTGAACTTTCCCAGTGATATTCCTTTACCTGTTTCTGCTGTGTGATAGATGGCAGCAGAAGGGCAGTCTGATAGAATGGTGTCTGACATGAAGTGCATATGAGGCAAAGGCTTGTCACTGAATTCCGCCATGCAGGAAAAAAAAAAAGATTATTTACAAGTACTCATTGTTTACAATGAGATCTTTGTACCAGAGGTCTATGGCTGTGCTGAGGAAGCTGCACAGAAGTGTTTATTCCTCACCACCTGCTGCTTTGTGAGTAGCAAGGCGTAGAGCTGGTACAGGGCTGAGGAGCATGGATGGCCAAAAAGGAGAGTGATTACAGAAGGAATACATAAAGAATGTGAATTACATGCTATGTCATCAGTAACGGGCCAGTTGGACTGGAAAGATGTATTGCAAGGGTGTGTTGAAAATACAAGTAGTATCACTGTTTAAAATCCAATATTTCAGTCTAAATTTCTCTACAGAGCTTACTAAGTTAAGGCAAAAAACACCAATGTTTTTAATATATAATTTCAAAACGCTTATGCTTTCAGATCACTCCCCAGAGATTTCTGACCTTCTTTCTTTGCAAAAAAAGATACACTCTTATTACAAGACATAAGATGCTTTTGACTGTTCAATTGTCTAATATATGGCACACTTGTGCCAGTTGCTTTGTTTGGAACTGGGGGTGCTGTTTCAGTGGACATAGTATAGTACTGGTCTAACATGCAAGTATACAGCATCTGAACTTCTTCCTTGGGCCTGTCTGCTTCTAGCAAGAGCTGTACTAAAATGCAACTTGAGCACCTAAAGTCCAGCAAAGCACTGCTTTACCTGTGATGGGAAAGTGGTTGTTACCAAATCTGAATTTTTAGAAACTTGAGGAAAATAGATGTCTTCAGAAAGTGATTTTAGGCTGGATAAAAGTATCCAAGGGTATCAAACCTAAACTGCAGATGTTTATACTCTAAGCCATGTTTATCTACGTGTTCTGTGTATTACTCTCTGTATGGGAACAGCCTGAACCTCTGATTGATCACGAGACAAACACTGAGTCAGCCATAGGTGCACAGGTGAAGGCAATTCAGCTGTGTGATGGGAAGGGTGGAGTCTGGCTGTACCTCGCGGACCCCCATTTAAGGGCTGACTGCAACTGAGGAAGGATCTCTTTCTAGAGATTGCTCCCTTTGGAGTTTTTCTCTGAGCTTAGGACACAGGTGAGCATTTTCATTTATTTCTGATTATCCCTTTCCACCTTGATAATCTTTCCTGTTATACGACCTGTAAAATACTAGCCTAATCACGCCACTCTGCTAATTGTATACCTGTGGATTTTACACTCTATTTGCTAAGAGCTGGGTCAGTCATTGCCATAAATCAGAGTTTTGAGTAGTCCAACAGCTCAGGAAACCGGAGAGCTACCTAATGGACCTCAGTTTGTTTCATTCTTTTGATAAGCAAAATTTTTTTGCTGCTACTCTGAAAACATACTCTTTTTAAATTAGAGATAAGTGCTTCTGTGAGGGAGAATAGTATTAAATGCAGGATTTAGTTGTTTTGTTTATATGGTGCTATAATCATCCTTAGTATGAACTATATAGATAAGTATTGATGAGCATAGATAAAATAAGTGCAATAGTTGACACATTATGTGAAAGCTACGGTGGTTACCTAAGCTATATAATATTTACTTGCATCAAAGATACTGCAGTCAGGCTCCACAAAATCTACGGAAACTATAGCTGTAAATGTTTGCACACGTTTAAGAAGAGAAGGTAATGTACTATTGAGTGTGAGGATAATCTGTGGAAGTAAAACTGCGGGTCTAAGGCTCTTGTGCTCAGTGCTGTTAAAGATTCTGCAGCAGGCTGAATAGTTGGAAGGATGCCAAGGAGGAGAATTTAAAAAAAAAAAAGTATTGAAGAGTATAAAGGTCAGTGTAATTCTATATGGAAGATTTTGGTAAAGGAAAGGACCTTCCCTGGACTATCGTAAACACAGAATGGAAAGCTTACTTCCCCAAACGCTGTGTATTATGGTTGTTAGTCATGTAGTCTGTCATCAAATTAACCTTTTGATGGCCTTCGTGTGACTGTTGTTGATGCTCTGCAAGTTTGTAATTAAAGACAACTATATGCCTGCTTTGTGTACTGCAAAACCTATCGTTGTTGTTAAAATACAAACCTAAATGAAGATATGACAGTAATAATATTTCACACCATTGAACACTAAAGTTAATTTAGCATGAGAGTATAAAGGTCAAGGAAATATAGGAAAACTATCAGAGGGGATTTAACGACTTGATATGGGATGGTAGATGTTGCCATTTTTTAGGTGAATGAGTAAATGTAAGAAAACCAAGTATTTTTTTGTATTTGGTAGATACTCACTGCTTTCTGAAGATACTCGCAGCATTTTCAGAGTGTTCCATTGTGAAGTATTGATTTAAAAAAGAATAGCACTTAAACACGTCAGTGTCACTAGCTAATGAAAAGGAATCGGCTCAAGGATGATATTTAAATTCTTTGTAAACATTATTTATTATACTATAGAGGGCAGCCCTTTAAAATATCATTGTTTGTCCTAGGTTAGTGAGAAATCTCAGTGGAAATACTGTAATAACATATTGAATGAGTTAGCTGAGTGCCTCAGCCCATGACTTCCCTGTTTTCTGAAGATAAAAATGGAAAAATAATCTTGTGATAAACCTTCTATCACAGACAAAGTATAAGGCTGAAAGGTTAGAAGAAATATGATTTGATTTGTAGATCAGTGCAATCATCAAATATTAGGATGAGAGCAACAAAAAGCAATTTACCTCTAAGGGTTTATCTTACCTTCTTAATTTAATTTTCCCATTTTAGGTCACTGCTCCAGCAAGCCTTCTGCTGGTTCCTTGGCTACTAGTAAATGATAAAAATATCTAGAAAGGTAAAACAATGTACTACCTTAAATGCAGAGGGATTTGCTCTCTGAGAATCTCAGAACACAACCCTATAAAGACAGAGTTAGAACTGCCAGAGAACTGCTTCGTTTTGTTTCATGTTCATTTTTCTAGGGAGGTTTATGTTGAAAAGTCAGTATCAACAAAAGCGCGGGTGAAAATGGATTCAGATGCTTGTGAATATCTGATTTCACAGTGGTGTGCTGTTTTTAAGTTGTAGAGAAGTTGAAACATGCCTTTAAGCAGAGCTTTACGAAGCTTGCTGTTAGTGAACTGAGTAATGTGTTATCTATCACCTTCAAAGGTCTGTCTGAACTTGTTCAATCTTTGCGTCAGATAGCTTATGCACTCAGTACCATTGCCATACATTGATAGTATTTTATATTGTGGTAGGTATCACTGGCAGACGTGTCTTTTTTCAGCTTAAGCCAGAATAAAAATTTGGTTTTCCTGGTGAAGTACATTGCCAAATGCTTTTCCTAGAGGTTGTTATTGAAATGTAAGAGTGCTTGAGGCCACGTCTGCCTTTCTCATGCAGAGTTCAAATAAATGGCATTTCCATAGAACATGTTAAAGAAAGGGATTTGAAAGGTGCACGTGTGGATGCCATCTTGTGTGGTGTGTTTTAATGAGTTCATTGCGACCCAGCCTGGATGTAATGAAAGAATTAATATCCCTTTTCCAACCTTCTGGGCAATGGTAATAAAGTTAGAATAGCTGTTGCTATTCTTGCCATTGCAAGAATTCGTGTTTCTTGAAAGAAAAGCAGTGATCACCCAGCCATAATGTTAAGGTTTAGAGCTTCTCTTTTACTCTGTACCCTTATACAGTCCTCTGTCACTCTTTCCCTCTGATTTAGCTTCACGGATTAATATTGATCCATTTTCCTTCTACTAGAAAATTAGGTTAGAGCGGAGAGGTGGGAAAGGACAAAGCATCTGTAAGATAAGTGTTGCACCATAGTATTACACTGCAGTTTCTTACACATGACCATTTGCACAGGTGTTTCTTCCAAAATCTGAAATATAGTGCAACAATATGTGCTAACTCATAATTATGAATGGAAGTAACAAAGCAAGAGTTCCTCTGAATAGATTATGTACATATAGAGTGATTTATTTTTCTTCTATATGTTCATCTAAATGGTAATCAGAGTTTGTGTTACAGCTGTTGCACCCCTTTAAGTACAAGAATTGCAACAGGATTTGGGAAATATGTCAGAGTTGTGGTTTGGGTATTTTGTCTACTAAACTTTTCTGAAGTGAGAATGCATGAAAATGTGTATTTGGTGCTTGTGACTGCATTTCCCTTCTGTCCTGAAGCATCTCTTTCCTTTGCCTTCTTCAGTATGAATCTCCCACATCAGTCCTGAAGGATTTTCCATCTTTTAAAGTTACTTATTTGCTTTTTAACATCTTTTCTATTTATATGAACACATTTCTGTGTTCTACTCCATCTAAAGAACTGGGGACAGTGTATTGGATGCCTGTTGAAACCTCCTCCCTTCTCATCTTTTTAGTTGGAGAGACAAAGAGGTTAAGGCATGCAGCTTTGGGATCTGGACTGTGCTGAAATACAGAAATTGAATCAAGGTCCAATTGAGGATAGGTTTCCAGAGTTAAATATGGCATAACCTAGATTTGACCAGATTCTTAATAGTAAACTTTACAAAATGAAAAATGATGCTAAAAGGTAAACAGAACGTGAAAGCTTTAGGTGGTTAATTATGTGTGCATTAAATGTTTATACAACTAATACAAGAAATAAATTTAATGCTGTGGCAGACTGACACAACCCCTTCAGGCTGCATTTACTTTGTTTAGAAGAAGAAAGTGCAATTGTGCTGCTGTAATATAGGATCTACAAGAATTTATGCAATTATAATATGCTATCAGCATGACAATCTTACTGTTGACATAAAGTTTTTCCACTGAGTTCCCATTAATTCTGTATTAATGACATTTTGATATGATCTTGATAGTATAATTCTAATGCGTATCATATTTAATAAAACTTGAATTAGATCTGCACTTAGCCTTCAAAAATGAGTTTTTTAATAGGGTATAACATAAAACAGCTTGAAATATTAGGAAAATCTCATTATTTCATCAAGGAAATCCAGTTATTGCTCAGTGCCTTACTACATTCCTGCTGCACTGAGAGAAGTAATGTAGACTCGTCTGAGGGACGGGATGCCAAGGCACTTCATCACTGGTGCAAATGAGATCAGGCAATATACTCTACTGTAATTCTGTGGAAGGATGCCATGAGAAATTCTCCTTTGCTCACAGTCTATTGCAGTATCCTCTATTTGATACAGAAAAGCAGTATAACTACTTGCATATCACAAAACAACACCGTAAAACCAAGTATAGAGCTAAGTGGAAAACATATTTATGATGATCATAAATAGCTGTTAACAGTTTCAGAATGATGCAGTAAATGTATGGTTTATGCATGTGCTTTACACACTGCTGGTAATTATATTGCACGCTATTGGAATGTCCATTTATGCTACTTATCAGTCTGCTCATGGTATGTTGCATGAGGCTATAGATACTAAGTGTAATGAGGAATTATGCAGAATCTTGTGAATAGCATCCTATATGTGATTTACCCCACACTAAATGAATGTAGATATCTCATATCATGAGTTCCCAACAGGTACCGTGCTTAAATTGTGGGGAATTTATCAAAAATGCATAAGTACTTAGCTTATACAAGTTTCAGTAGCAAAACATCATCTTTAATGTTTGCATCATTCGGATGGGGATATTTGTAAAGACAGAAATATTCTAATGATTTAATTGTAATAATTCTTTCTTGGATCTCATTCAATCTCATCAGAGCTTCGGGCGTTGAAACACTGTTCAACTCATCTAATCATATTTATTTCTACACACAGCTTTCTTTTTTTAAATTGATGATGAGTTAAGGTCCAAAAATAGTACTGGGAGAGGAGAGGTGTACAAGGCTGAATTGGATGGGGCCATGGGCAGCCTGGTCTAGTATTAAATGTTGAGGTTGGTGGCCCTGCCTGTGGTGGGGATGACTGAAGATTAATGATCCTTGAGGTCCCTTCTGACCCTGGCCATTCTGTAATGCAGGTTTGTGTGGGTAAATGAATGAAAACTGTGATGCATTGAAAAATGGGTCAATTCTAACTGAATTGATGCTCTGCTGAGTTGGTGCTAATTATGCTGTATTCTAATCAAGGAAAGAATTCCTGAAAACTTTTTGTTAACAAAAACTGTTCTGTTCTTCAACAATGTCAGCCATATTTAATATTACAAAATGCATTGGGGAAATCCTCTTGAAGTACAGACAGACGTAGAAATGGAGGAACGTTCAAATTAAAACATAAAAAAAGATCGTTAAAGCAACTCCACATACTTAAGTATGTTGAACCTGATACCTGGAACATGTTGTTGTTCTATACGATGGTTCAGTCAAGATGTTCTGTCACTTCCAGGCTTACTGCGGCTCTAATATTGCCTGAAATGTAGGCCTGCAGTGTGTAACTAAGCTAGGTGGGTATGGTAAATATACAATACAGAATCATTGCTGTTTTGAATGGTGGAAAAAGAGGTTCCACAGAATATCCAACTATTATTTCTTTTCAATAATCACATTTGTGAAATTCTTCATTTCTTTGCATTTGAAGAGCAGACCTCTGTGTGCTGTGTGTATTTGCTGTAGAATCATGGGGTAAACTGAGCTGGAAGTCCAACCTGCTAGAAGTAGGGTTAGTTAAGAGGTTAAATGTATTGGGATTTAATTTATAATTCTAATGAAGACCTCAACTGGCTGGTTCTTAGATAAAGAGGGAGCTTCCCTGGGAATTTCTTAGTAAGTTGAAATGACCTCCAAAATGACTTCTGATCCGATCTGCTCTGAAGTTCAAGCTGTAATTCCAGCACTGTGTTGGCTTTTTCCCTTTTCCTTGCTACAGTGAAGTTAGGAACTCTCCCTAAACAATTGAGTCTTTCATTTAGCTGAGTACAGATATAAAATATCCATGGATCGTGAGCTGGTATTCTAACAAATAAAAGTAAAATAGACACCCCGGCTAAAATAGTTACTACGTAAATAAAGGAAGAAGTTAATCCTTTCTGCTCTGACAAGCTTGAGCTTGGTACTATATACTTCTGCAAAGAGAGACAGTAGATTCATTTTCTTCCCTAAAATAGGCAATGATACTCCCTTAGTTGCTGCATTTAGCCAGACTTGCAGAAGTCTGGGTGACAACTGGTGTGATGTGGCACTTCTAAGGGAATATGCTGTTTTTGAAATACCCAACAACAGTTCCATTCTTGTAGTCTGATCTATATTTAAGATGTCTTTGTTTGTAAAAGTGCACATATAATCACCTTAATTCTTACTAAAATAGGAATAGTCATATATTGAATTAGGCTATCAATGAATTTAAGCAAAAAAGGGAAAATGTTTCACTGAGTGAAAACACAATATTTCCTGATCTGTATTTCTAATGTATTTGTATTCAAAGTCTTAGAAGTTGCTGTTTGTCAATATGTGTTCTCCATTTAAGAATGCATAGATGTCAAGTAAATTATATAGCTAAGAAAACTGTAAATATTCTTTCCTTTCTATGAATCAGATTCTCTTCTGAAGAAGCACTTCGTACTCTTAAAAAAGCATCTCTGCTTTAAAAGATAAAACTAAAAACAAAAAAAACCAATATCTCCAAAGCTTCAGATCTAGCTAAGTTAGTTGTGAGGGGTAAATGGATGTCTTCTCACATGCCTTCAGGCAAACAGCTTGAGCACAATCAAGTCTGACAGCATTAATGTTTAAGGTTAAGTGCCCAGTCCTTAATTGAAGAACTTATAAAAAATGCAATTTTAAGTCCTACCTTTGTTTACTGCTGAGTTTTTCTCTTAACAGTAACACAGCTCATCCTTGCATTTGGTAACAATACTGGTGTTGTGATCTCCTAACGGCCTGGAAGAGTACAGGCTTTGCCCAGATGGATTGATACCCTCCATTCCCATACCATGATCTGAGATGGGAAGCTTTTCTTTTTGAGGTGTTCAGAAGCTGAGACTGAGCTGTGGCCATCTGATTGGGATGTTCATATACAAGTGAGACTAAAGGAATAGCGTTGGAAAAGCTTAAAGAGTTTGCACTTGCTGAGTCAGTTCTGATCAGAGTGAGGAAAAACTAGGGGAATGGGGAGGGTGGAGGGGGAGGTGAAGGTGAAGTTTGGGTGCAGCAGAGGAGATTCAGGTTGGATGTTATTAAAAATTTCTTCCCTAGTGGAAGAGGCAGGTGGAAAAGAGTAACAGTAAAATAGAAAAACAGTTCACAAAGTGGCAGAATTCTGTGAGATTTGTTGAACTTGCACTGTATAATTGAGCATAAATTACTCCCTAGTGCCTTCTCTTTGTCCCTCTTCCACCCTGCATGGGTGCATATAAAGAAAGGGTGGAAGAAGGTGTAGCTGCCCATAGATGCCTGGAATGTACCTGGGACAGTTAGTTGTTGGTTTTTTTGGTGTGGTGCTTTTTTGTTTTTTTCTGGAAGAGAAAATGAGAAGCTGACTGCACTTTTTATGACCTTTTTACTGTTCTGCCATAAGTATCCATGGCAACATGACTGATTCTGGTACTGTAGCATCAAAATAACAATAAATGCTGAGTTAAATTACTGCGGTCAAATACAACGTGCTGCCAGGGGGGCCAGGGAAATAACATAGTTGGGACACAGAGTTGTTTTCAGACATTATTTTAGCCTTTTTCTGTACATTCTTTTTCCTATGTATATTCCTTTTCTTTTTCTCCCTTTCCCTCCCCCCTCTCTTCATTGTGTTGGGTACGTAATTTATTCCATCTCTATGCCACATGAAGCCTTAATAAGGGTCAAATCTAATTTCAAAGAAGTTTCCATTTCTATTGGCTGTGATACAACCTGCATGTATTCTTCAAACAGTTGAATGCAATGATGTGCCATGCTAGAGTGTGGGAACTTTTTATTTTATGCATGTCTTGTATAATGTAGTTTCTGGATGCCTTTCATTTAACCTGACAGGTACACAGACAGCCAGAACTCTGTCTTCTAATGATCAGTTCTCATTCTTTACTCAGAGGGTGGTTGAGGTGTTGGCACAGGCTGCCCAGGGAGCTGTGGGTGCCCCGTTCCTGCAAAGCAGTGAAGGCCAGGCTGGATGGGTGCCTGGGCAGCCTGAGCTGGTGTGGGGCAATCAGTCTATGGCAGGGGCTTGGGTCTTGACGATCTTCAAAGTCCCTTCTAACATAAGCTATTCTATGATTCAGTTGTAGACAAGTTTGGGCTTTTTTTCTGTTGCATAGAAAGTTTAATTTTCGTTTCAGAGTTCTACGGCTCTATGATTTGCTGATTTCACTTGTGACAGAGTAAAGAATACTTGGATTTTGGAAGCATTTTCGGTTGACAGTACATTTCACTTGTACTTTTACAATCGAGGTCAAGATAAGATGAAACAAAAACTCATAAAGCGGAAAATAAGAGTCTGAAATGCTCTTGAAGACTTCTGAGTTGCTTCTGCTAGTAAATGATATCTAGAGATGATGTCAATATTTCAAAAAAAGTATTTTTGGGATCTGTTTCCCCTCTTTCTTTCAACTTGAAGTGCTAGTGGGGTGAATTAGTATCTAATTGACTTAATGATGTGTGAATTCTTGCTGTGCATAGGTGATACCTCTCCAGTTCCAGTTTGTCAAGCTGATCTGTTACCTGCTGTTTGCTTCTAGCAAATCCTGCCTTTGTACCACAATCTTATACAGAACGTTTTGAACAAATGAAGACTGGAATGAAAATAACATCATTTTCTAATTGCACTTTCTTTCTTTTTCCAGGTGGAATTCCCAAGCTCTGCTCTGCCATAACCTCAAAGCCAAGTGCCAGCTGCTGCCTGCCCGTCCCTCCCCATCCACCACTACCAAACCCTCCAGGACGCGGCTGGAGGCAGCACGCTGACTGATCGCCTCGAGCAGGCTGTGGGCTCGCAGCAGCAGCTCGCTGCCTCTGACATCACTCCTGGAGCTCACATCCCACTCTGAGCTCCCTTCATTAGTCGGTCTATCGCTTGGCAGAGGAAGCAGGAGACGCTGCGAAGAGGATCGGTGAGGAAAAGAACGAAACAGGGAGGCTACATCATGAAATTCTTCCCTGCTTATTACTTGCTGCTGCTTTTTCCTGCACTGGTCTTCAGTGCTAGGTGAGTACAGGGAGCTATTTTGCTTACAGTTCTGCTCTGTTTGCTATTTATTCTTTTAATCTCAGTAATTGCGAGAGGAACAACGCAGGTTTCAGTTTCTGCTGGGGTAGGAAGTTTAAAGCAAGGGTATCTTTCCTGATTCTTGTTTTCCTCCTCCCCCTCCTGATCCTCTGAGATGCACTGAATCTTTTGCTTGTTCTCTCTGGGCTTTTATATGCTGTTAAAGAGCTGCTCCTGTGTAAGCTGACCCAGAGCTCGGAAGATGAAACAAGACAGTTATCAAATATAAGCTTCATATATACAGCAGCAATAGCACATTCTGTGCTTTATGGGAAATATGGAAGGCTGAAACTAAGGATGTGCTAATATATCCTCCTGTTCAGTGCAGGGAAATAAACACTTAGGTAATCTTATCCCAGCTCAGGCTTTTGCATCTGAACCTATGGCTAATCCTATGAACCTCAGGGTCTTAGGGCTTATCTTCTTGACTGTGAAATACAGGTGAGGTGTTGCAGTGTTATCTCAATGCCAGATAATGTTGAAAAGTTACTGCAATCCAGAAGCAGTACAGCATGTCACTGAGAAAGTGAGCAAAACCTATTGCAGCCTGAAAATAACAACTGCACTGATTGTTTAGAGCTCTGATAAAATAGTGTTCACTTGCTCAGAGATGGTGTTGTGGGCATAACGTGTTCAGCCAAGGAAAGACACAGCTGATACATTCCTTCTCTGAACAAGACAATGGGATGAGTTAATGCTGGCTGCTGAGTAGATACGTCCTAATGACACTGCTCTCAGTCCAGGCTTCCTAAATTCCCATTGCTGATTAGAAAATAAACCCAGATTTAAAGCGTGGCATTTCTCTGCCCTGGTAGTAATAAGTACACAATCAACTTCTAAACCTGAAAGCATGTTATCGGAGGATGCTTGTTTGTCATGAAAATGCTGGTTACTTTAGTCTTCCTCTTTTGTAAAATGTCTTCCTGTCTTTTTTTGTTGTTGTTGTTTTTACTTTTTGCAGGAAAAACAAGACATTTTAAGTCTGAATTTCTTATGGACTTTTATAAAAGAAAAAGTCTGTCTGCTAGCTATTCAGAGTGAGGTATACCAGGGGCATCTCTCAGTGCATATGCAAACATATGAAAATGTTAACTGGAAAAGCTGGGTGGGAAAAGATCTGAATGCGGGAAGAAGTGAGGACTATCACAGTGTTTCCATTATCTTCCTACTGCACCTTTTCTGGGGTGTGATTTCTATTTGTCTGTAACACTTGTGATTTAGAGACCACAGTGCCAGTCAACATATAGAACTCCAAGGCTCTTGGAAACATAAATCACAAGAGAATTGCAACACACAGGTGTTCAATAGCTTTTCTCTTTGATTGAATAAGTCTGAGGGAACATTCATCAGTGCTCAAGAATTTAGATAAATAGTTCTGATCATTTAGAAGTCACATATTCTTCACTAAGAAACAGTTGAAAAAGGGAACAAGTGCCACAACAGTTTTGTCAGATGCAAGTGTGCACCTTGCATAGGTTTGCACAGATGAAAATGTCATGAAAAGAGATGCGGAAACTGCTTGAATCTTTCAAAATTTGCAGTTTTCATGAAATGTCAGATCAGTAACTTCTGTGTTCAGGAGACTGAACTGGAACAAGACATGCAGTGTGACACCCAAAAAGCAGGTACCTCTCATTTAATGAGAAAATACTTTTTTTGTAAAAAAAAAAACAAAAACAAAAAAAAAAAAAAAAAAAAAAAAACAAAAAAAAAAACACAACCATGGTCTGTGGTCATTCTTTATTATAATAATAGTAAAATTCAGGTCCTTACTTTCCTCCTTTCCTCCAAAAATAAATGGACAGAATATGAGGAAGTTGGAGCTGACTTGTGAATGCTAACCGTGAACGTTTTGACTTGGGGGAGTGCATATATTCCTAAAAGTATAACTTTTGCACACAATTTGTATTACTTTTTAATTGAGGGGTGAAAATGATGAATATGAGACACTTAAAATTCTATTTGCATACCTTATGTGTTATAAAGTGTTATAAAGTGAAGCTTTGATTATGACATATTTTGAATGGTCATCACGTTCCGTAGGATGCTGACCCTCTCCTACAGTATTAGTGATTTATAAGTCTGGAGGTGGTGTACTATCCTGGTCAGCAGCTTCCTTCAGTCATTTAATTTTTAACCTTGTAGAATGTGGAGTAATTTCTCAACAACTCATAATAGTTTAAAATATATATTTATTATATATATATATATATGAATGATAGAGTGCTATCAGTATGCTGCCTATTGGAAAGAGATGATGCTTTATTCTACCTTCAGCTGAAGATGGTTCTGTCTGCAACAGTAGGTTTTTTTTGTGACATAGTTTATGCATTTGCTGGACTGAAACGCAGCAGATTGTCAGGAGCAGTTGTGTTAGCAAAACGCAGGGTCTAATATTGTGGTATGTGAAATTGCTTAGGTAAGGAGAAGCACCTGCCTTGCGGTGCAGAAAGTTTTTCACTGTGATTTGCTTTTTACATAAGTTGTTAGAGAAGCCGAGTGTTGCCATTTAGTATGTTAGTGTTGACGTGAAATGTATGCAGTATTGTAGAGAACAAAAGTTCTTTCTTCCTTGTCATATGTTAAGTTTTTTCTTTGTCTCATGTCATGGTTTTATAGCTTGAGATGAACCTCGGCTTGTCTTCAAGGAGAATTGTAAACAAATATGAATTGATGAGTTGAACTATATTGACCCACTTCTTCTTTTACAATGTTGTTGAAAAGAGAAATACACAGCTGTAGCTTGTAAGGTTGCGTTCGTAATGCACAGCCTTGAAAATCAGAAATTAATCACAAACATCTCAGCACAGACTATAACAGTACAAATGAACTAAATATCTATTAAACTACAGAAAATCCATATTCTTGAAATGGATTTTGTCTGTATTACTTAAGCTTGGTTTTGTTGCGGTTTCCGATCTTGGTTATTACTCTTAGTCACATTTCAAGCTTCTCTGTACTGCAGGCATGCTTAGAAGATTGAGTTATATTGGTCTGTCCAGGTAATGGTGTGTTCACAGACAGAATTAGTGAAAGTTACTGCTTGGAGTCCCACAGAAATTTAAAGAATATATTTTTGAAGATGAAATGAACATATTTCAAACTCTTCTAAAGCTTGCAGTTTCACATTTCCTCAGGCTGTTTGGTTTGGGCAGATGTTAAGTGATGGTTGTATATGTTTTACTGTTTTTTTTCACATTTCATTGAAGACACCTACAGAAATGTCCCACTGTACCGAGCTCTCAGTGAGTGCACAGAGTGTGTAATAGGCAAAGGTTCTCATTCTGTCTGTGTGCTTCTATGGATGCAGATTCCTAAGCCTTCAGACTGGGGAAAATATGATTTGCAGAAGGGAATATCTGCATGAAATTTGGGTCAGTAACTGAGATTTGCAGTTCTGATTACCTTGTCAAATGAGACTTGCTTGTTATTACGTAGAAGGAGCCTCTTCTGAATAGTAATTGTTTCAATTGGAAGGCTAGGCACTGAAGTCTTTGGTCACCAACAGTTTTGTTGTCTAAATGGTGAATATCTAACTCACTCAAAGGGCTTTGTTGTGATGCAAAACTTGTCTTTTCATCTAAGTGCTTAAAACATAAACTCTTCTGTCCGAGCATGAAATTTGCCAGATGCAAAATTGGATAGAAATAGAATTATATAGCTGAGAATAGCTCTGTAGACCCAGTAGATGCATTTTAATACCAGCATTAATGATACTAAACAGTAAATCATTAAAAGGATGTATGAACACCAGGGTGGTGAAAGGCAGAATTTCACTTCATGGCAGTGAAATGGCTGACACTTTTTTCCCTAATAGTACAATTCAGTGACAGCTTTATGATGCTGATGTTAGAAGACAATCCATAATTCAGGTGCTAACCGGCAGTTAACAGCAGGACAAGGGGAAATGGTTTTTAAGTTGAGGGAAGGAAGATTTTTAGGTTGGATATCAAGGGGGAGTTTTTTACTATGAGAGTGGTGAGGTGCTAGAACAGCTGCCCAGAGAGGCTGTGGATGCCCCGTCCCTGGAGGTGTTCAAGGCCAGGTTGGATGGGGCCCCAGCCTCGGCTGGTATTAAATGGGGAGGTTGGTGGCCTTGCAATGTGGCAGGGGGGCTGGAGGTTCGTGATCCTTGAGGTCCCTTCCAACCTGGCCGTTCTGTGAAATGCCACCTTTTGTTTTATATCAGGAGAAAAGCAGTATGGTCACTTCTGGTAGGTGGATGCTTCTTAATGATTATATGGCACTGGGTCTAGTGCACGTCTGTTGTGGGGAGAAATGGAAATAACTTCAAACCACTTGCCATATGAAATGTGAGAACTTGACTCAGAGACTTGCTTTTTCCTTGTAACATATTTTTGAGGACAACTCTTTTCTTTACAGCATTTTTTTTTTTTTTTTTTTTTTTTTTTAAAGTACACAAAATATGGCTACTTTCTCTTAGGTAAAGTTGTGTGAAAGACTTCATCTGAGATTTGATGATGGGCAAAGGGGGAATGTCTTTAACAGTACAGTACCAGGGGTTTGGGAAAGTGAAAGAAATACTGGAAGAAGTCCTCGTTTGCTAGTTCTTATACCCCTTTTCATCTCAAACACACTTCAGGCTATAGACAGATGTTCCCAAGTGACTGCTATTGAGACTCCCAGAAGAGTAGGGGGAATCCTACCCCTTGCTGGATTTTGAGGTGCAAGAGTGAGACTTACTTGTGGTAATATATCCATCTGTAGCCATATTGCTGCTATGTGCTCAAGCAGGTGGCCAAAAGCAGTCTTCCCTTCTGGGATCTTAGGCTGAGGTCTAGCAGTGTTCTTCCTTTTTCTCATGTTTGAGTGTGAACTGTGGAAAAGTGGGTAGTTTGATGTAGACTGCTTTAGCAGAAAAGAATGTGGATTTTCATGTGAGCTGGATAGACAACAAAAACAGTTTTATTATTTCGCTTTCTGAATTCATCAAGAAATGTAGGGGCACTTATTCAACCCTATGTCTCCTGCTCAGAATTCCTTTTGGGCCTGCTTTAGCAATCTGAGTTTCCTTAACTGTGGAAATATTCCAGTTTTTACCAAGGCTTGGATGATTTTTCACACTGGGTTGACGTTTTGTTAGTGCCTGTTTTGTAGAAGTGTCTTTCAACATATGGCTTGGGATGTTGTTATACCTGAAGAAAGCATGAGCTTTGCTGTGGATTGTGTTTAAAAACAAGGGGACAAGTTTACTTGCAATATAATCTAGTTATAGGAATGTATTTGGCTCAATTTGTCTATTTTGATGCATGGGTGAGAGTCTAAGCCAGCAACCTTCCTGGGTATTGCTATTAGGTGAACCAAAGTCTTTTCCTTCTATGAGAAATGTTGAGGTTTGGTTTTATTAAAAATAATAGAATGAACTTGAAAAATGAATAAGTGTTGAAAAAAACAAACAAACACTGATAATCCTAAAATAGCAAACAAGCCACCAACCAGAAACTCCCAAGCATGCTCTGATATGGTGCAGACATGCTCAAGGTACTTTGTAAATAAGGTAGCTGGGGCACATCCATCTTTGATAGAAAAGTAAAGCAAGACCTGCTGCAGGTGGAGTTCTTGGCATCAGAATGAAATTGCGTAAGGTTAATTAAGGAATCCCTGTGCTTGTGCTATGGTTTACTCTGTAGATATATCCTTAATGTGTGCCTTATGCAACAGATTTACGTCTCCATGTTTGCAGTTTATTTACAGTGGGACAACCACACATTTAATCCGTTTGTCTCCCACTTGAAGAGAAGGGGTGGGAAAGCAGTAGATTCTTGTCCAAGCTTAGAAATGTAGTGGTGTATTCTGCTATGACGTGGGGCTAGTGTCTGATGAAGAATGATGATCTTGGAATTGGTATGCAGTAAATGTTTTTATCCCAGACAATAAGATATCATGGCAAAACGCTCCTCAAAGTTAAGCCTACCAGCCAAAATTAGAAATCCAGGTGGTAAATCTTTGTAACTGCAGCCAGAAAATGAAAAATTATTTTGTGGTACTTGTATATAAATGTTGAATCTGAAAAGGAAAAGTAGAAAAGATGAGGGGAATGGAAGGGGGGGGGGGGGGCATGGGGTTGGGAACAAGAAAGAAAAAAAGGAAGAAATCAAAATGTGTGATCTTCAGGAGAAACTTAAATTCAATTATCTGTAGCTTTGATCAAATCTAAGTTCATGCAATAGCTGTATCTCAAGGCTTCCTAGGATTCAGTCTTAAATTGTAATAGAACGGTTGGACTTCTGCTTATTACACCATGCACAATGCATTTCTGCTCAGGACAACTGGAATGGAGATACTTATGTAACTTTTAACATATTCCTTGTTTCCAGGGAAATTATAATGCTGACATTTGTTTTTCCTCATCTACTAGTTCAGCTGAATGCAGGGATATCAAACTAAATTTGAAATCTCTCCTACAAAAATGCATTTAACAGCAACCTGTTCCCAGACAGTGATCCTTACCATTCTGCAGACAAATTTCTTATGCAACTTGTCAGAAAGCATTGCTCCTTGTTGTCTGGTTTTGCCCAATGAGTGCACTGGCTGTCTTATAAGGGTCAGATCTGTAGGTACCCTCTGAATGGAAAACAAGTGGTGGTTTTGTCTGAAGTAAGATAGTTCAGGCTATCCTTCAATTTCAATATTGCACCAGTATTCAAGATGCATGTTGTTATATATGCTATTTCAGGCATATTAGAGTGGCAACTGTCTTTGAGAAGTGGTATAGGATAAATTGAAAAATTTGTTGTTGCATCAAATAACATCTTAATTCCAACTCTGCCTGCTTATCTTCCTGTGCTGTTACTTCTCCCTTTGCCCCAGTGCATTCCCATATTTATTAATCTTCACTTTTACTGCATATTAGCAGTAACACACGAAAAAAACCCTGCTGAAATCTCTGCTGTATTTACTGGAACAGCCTATCTCAGTGAATCACAAGAGCAATCAATGCTGATATTTTTGAGCTCAAAGAAATAAACTGGTGTGGAATTTATCAATATCTTATTTACATGTTTTAATTGATAGCTTCCAAAGTAGTACAGGGAAATGTCAAATTCCTGATGCATTCTGTTTATGCCTGCTATCTGAAGAAGGTGAGGTCAGTATTGTGCCTGCTGCTGTATTTTGCCTAAATGGTTAATGATTCCAGCTGTTTGCAGCACACTTCTGTCATTGCTTCTAATGAACGCTCATGTTTTCAATTTATGTTCACAACTTCCCTGCAGGATATGTAGATAAGCTTGTTTTTCATTTACAGAGTAGGAAAATGGAAGCTGGTTTAAAAACTAGCTTGATGGTCAGACAAGTTGTGGCATTAAAGAGGAAAGAATGTGTGTTTGCTGAATCCCATCTGACTGCAGAACCAACACCTTCCCCTTGTAGTTGGAGACAGTTCTCTTCACGAACTTCTTGAGGTTACCATGCCAAACATTGTATACCATAGGCTTTGCTACACCTTCAAAATACCTTCTGTTAAAGGACTTGTGTTTATCATACTGTATGCTCCATGTAATCTTACTATAGTAATAACTCTCTAGGATCTCTGCAGTTGCTTTTATGAGCCTTTGTAAAATTTGGTTGAATAACAGAAGGGGTTAGGAGGGGAAAAAACTGCCAGGCATTAAGATGATCAGAGGGCTGGAGCATCTCTCCTATGAAGAAAGGTTGAGGGAACTGGGCTTGTTTAGCTTGGAAGAGAGAAGGCTCTGGGGAGACCTTGTGGCCTTCCAATATTTGAAGGGAGTGTATAAACAAGAGGGGTTATGACTGTTTATGAGGGTGGATACTGATAGGACAAGGGGGTATGGTTTTAAAGTAAGACAGGATGTTTAGGTTAGATATTAGGAGGATGTTTTTCACTCAAAGTAGTGACACACTGGAGCAGGTTGCTCAAGGAGGTTGTGGATGCCCCATCCCTGGAAGCATTCAAGGCCGGGCTGGATGTGGCTCTGGGCAGCCTGGTCTGGTGGTTGGCAACTCTGCCCGTGGCAGGGGACTTGAAACTAGATGATCTTTGAGGTCCAAAGCCTGTCATGGCTTTTTGTTTCGTTTTTTTGACCCATCCACTGTCTCCCTCTCACCCTCACCTGAGGCATGGATCTGCAAGTTCCCTGCTTCGTTAATCACTGGGCTGGGGCAGTCTAGCTGTAAAGAAAGAAAGTGAGACTTTACTGAAAAGCAGATGAGAAATGTGTGTGCAAATGCAATTGCTTTGACTGAAAAGCAGATGTGCTCTGGGTAGCATTAGATGGAATATATAGCAAGTTTACTCCTGCTGATGCAGCATATAAAATGTGTGCTTGATATGCTAAGACCTATGTCTGTCATGACATAGGGTTTTTTCCTCTAAATGGAGAAGTAAAATGAATTTTACTCCTTCCTCCCTCACAGCTTTTTCTAAGAAGAAATACTTTTCAGACAATGAAATTCAGCCAGGATATGAATCAAACACCTGTGTTCAATAAACGCTGAATTTTTGAGCAACTTTGAAACTGATCAGTTCATAATTAGTTCTCATCTTCTGTGCCCAAGTACTCAATATGATCATTGTATTCTTTCTGCTAATTAGTGACTGACTGAGTCCGTCAGTCCCTCTGCAGGTCTACTCCTCTATTTTTCAGGGTGTGTGAAGTTCCTGACACGTTCTTTCCTGAAAATATGCACTGTGGCTCCTTTTATTCCATGTGAAGTGAGCCAACTTTTGCCAAGGAACCAGGGATTTTGAAAGACTCAATACCTATGATCTGCATTGTATTTTCTTTAAGTGTGCTGAATGAGTCTGATTTTGATGCCTATTGAATTTCAAATGGGGGACAGCATGATGGCTCCTCTAACACTGTGAATATCTGAGATAATAAATAAATGAAATCCGTACACTTAAAAATGAGACAGGTATTCAGCTGTTGAGTTATATGGTCATGTTTGTTAGAAATACTTTCTGGCAGCTTTCAGAAAGTCTAGCTTTGCAGCTTTCTTTATTTCTCTGGGAGCTGAGGAATAAGGCTGTTTGGCTAAATGTGGAGGTTAAAGCCTGGGAAGTAACCATGGTGCCCCGTAACAATGTGGTGAGAGGGCTCTCAGAATCTACAGCATCCTTGTGCTTTCCTTGTGTTGTCTTCATTAAGCATCTTTAAATGTGTGATCGGAACAGCCTGTACTATTTAACTTGGTGGAAAGCTCAGGCTCAGGTACTGTTTTCTGTGAAATCTCTGTATTCATGTACGACGTGAAAAAAATAAACTCAAGAGTATAGACAGGGAATAGAGACTTTTCATAGTTGCTTCTGTGTTTACTTGGAAAACAAATATCTGCTGTTCAGTACTCATAAATGTTGCTCTGTTTGGTTCAGAAAAGCTTAAGAAAGCAGACATTTAATTTCATATCTTTAACTTGTACCTTCCTTTCCCCCTGTCTCAAATATTCTAGTTCCTTCCTGAATTTCTAATTCACTGGAGATCTTTTGTCTCAAGGGGAGATTGCTTTTCTGAGTCCCTTTGAAGAACTAATTAATGATTCCTTAAAACAGATTTTACTACTCAGTTTTTACAGGAATTTATTTTTATCTGTTCCACATGACAGTATTTGGTATTGCCCCTTTCATTTGTACCAAAGAGAGACAAAATGTAAATAGTTTCTGAAATCACTAAGAAGAAGTACAAGATGATGCATATACCTGAAGTGAATCCTTAAGGAATATAGGATATTTTATCTGTGATGAATTCCACAGTACTTAAACTCTCTGCATTAAATAGACTATGTATGAACTAGACTATGTTTTAGCTGAACCTGAAGTCAGGGTCAGAATGTTATAACTAAAACACATTGACTCCTTACTGTAAGGGCATCATCACATGTTTCCTTTACTACTTAAACTTGATGATTATATCACATGTTAAAAACATCATTTTAAATGTAGTATTAAACCTTTCTCAGCAACATGTCATATTCCTGTAATAATTACATTTCTGTTTGACTTCTGTTTTACTTCCTGTGGAACAATGGGAAGCTGACAAGAATCACCTCTAGTTCACCCACCAGAGGAATGTGGAAAAAATCTTGTATGAAATAATTTCATCTGCCTTAATTTTCCAAGATCTGGTGGAGGAAATGATTCTTAAAGTATCTTTCTGTATAAGATATTCAGATAGGTACTGAAATCATTGTTATTCTAAACATTTGTGAAGACAAATTTAGAGAAACATGCAGATAGGTTTTCAACAGTTCACTTGGAGATTAAACTGGAAGCAAATATACGTAGCCCAAAACTTCCCCCAACCACCTAACTTGCAAGAAAAATGTCAGAAAATTTTGCTATATGACATTTGGGAAGTCATAGTAGCCATTGTGGTGTCTAATAGGACAAGATCAGAGGGGTGGTGGTGCTTTTAGTATCTCTTTATAGGCAATAGATAAAAAGGAACATTGAGTGATGAATAACTAATTTGAAGTATTCATACAGTCCTAGAGTCCTTCTCTTTACCTTTATCTTACCAAAGGCCAACTACAACCTAGAGCTGCTTTTTCTATACAAAAGTGAAGAGAGCTGTATATGTAAGATGTGCACGTGATGCAGGTGTCTGAGAAAATTTGGAATGTAGAGGGAAGGAGATTCAATCAGTTCTCCCTGTTACTACTCATGACTTTAATCCTGATATGTGTAGGCTTATTTCTCTAAAGCTTAATGAGTTTCAGAAAAGTGCTCTGTGTATTTTAAACTTCATCAGTGGCAGCACGTACAACTTTCACTGCTCTTCAGATAATACACTTTGTACGAATCTTCTTAACTAATGTTATTTATGCCCTGCTAATGAGGATAGAGAGAATTCTTACCTTCTTAATTTAATGAAAAATTGACTGTGGGAAAATCTCGTGGTCTGAAGCAGGTGCTGAAACATCATAGTGGGTATTGATAAAAGTCAGCTAGAAACTGCAAAATTGGATACAACTTCATCAGTGTGTTTTCAAGATCTCTTTCCCAAAGGAAAATGAATAAACATGTATAGCGTGTGTCTGTGTGTAATGGATTTCATACTTTGTGTCTACAACCCATGGAAAGACTGTTTTGCCATTTTTCCCCCGTAGCATGAATTCTGCTTCTGCTTTTATGCAGTTAAGTACTTCAAAACAGCTGAATACTTTCTTTTTCTTAAATAGTTAAGGCATCCATTTGTGATAACTCCTTTTGCAAATAAATACATCAGACGATTTCTGCAGAAAACTGTGTTTTTAATTAGTATTCCACTTCCTTCAAATGTGAGAAGCTAAACTGGAGATAACCACTGTTTCTGGAAAATAAGCTAATCTGGAATTATTGTTAGAATCACAGGATCGCTGTGGTTGGAGAAGACCTCCAAGATCATCTAGTCCAACCATTCACCTACCGTCAATATTCCCCCCCACTAAACTGTGTCCCTTAGTACAACATCTAAATGTTTCTTGAATGCTTCTACTTTTTGAGTCTTTCAGTTGAACAAGCTTATGCTTTTGTGTAGAAAGTTATAAATATTCTGTTGAAATGCAGGGAACCAATAGAAAGTTGCTCTGTTGATAATGCCGTTAGTTACTACCATAATATCATGGTCTAGCATTCCTGAAAAGGTAACTTGAGAAATGTAGTTACATAAAGTAAGCATTCAAAACTTTTTGTTTTCTGTGTTGTCTTCTAGTTATGCTGATTTATAACTGTGACTTGTAACTTGACAGTTGCTGGAAGCTATTCCAAAGCACTTCCAGGTGCACATGAAACAAAATGAGTGCTGTTGTGTGCTCTCCTCTCAGCTTGCCCTGCAGCTTTCACCAATTCTGCATGCTAGGTAATTCTCCCATTCTAATTTTCAGAAAAATCTGAATTGTTTTGGCCCTCAGATTCTGAATCCTTTTTGCTTCCTCTGGGAGATTTTTCTCTGGGACATTCACTTTTTTTTTTTTTTTTTTTTAATTATGTTGATATAAGTTGCAACTAGTTACCTTGTGGTGTGTTTAAATAATGGGGTATATCTTTGTATTGCATAGATTAGGGAGGTTCCTGAGAATTCATGTAGGTAACAAAGGTTCCAAGAGCCTTTTTATGGAATATATATGTACCTCTGGGAAGGCCTCTGAATATATGTGAACTGAAGATCTTCTTGTGCCAGGTATGTGTGATAGGAGGAGAATGTCCCCCATGCACCCAACGCTAACATTAAAGAATGTGTACTTTCTACCTCTCCAGTTTGAGTCTTAAAGAGTTTCTTGATTGACTGCTTGTGATACTCAAGGTCAAGTTGCCTGGTGTCCTCACACGATTAATAGGTTCGTATGATGTTCAGTGACTGAGAATTGAATACAGCTTTATATATTCAATTTGGAATTGCTTTCTCCTTCCAATACTTGAGCCTTTTTGACCCTAGATGCAGTACTCTGTTCTTGAAGGGGGAAAAAATAAAGGAAACTTTCAGTCAATGATTAGTGCTTTACTTACAGAGAGTGCTATGATTAGAAGCTATTGATCTGTAGACTTGTACCAAACAATAGTATTGCTACCTTATACAAGACAGAAATCCAGAGTCAAGAGTGGTGCTCTTTCTCTAGCCACCGTTCTTGTGCCTTGCAGTTTAGTTTTCAACAGAGGTAATTCTGAATGACGTGTTCTGCTATGATTCAAATTTATCTTTCTGAGAAGGAGGAAATTTGGAAGACTTACATTTTCTTGCCTTTGTTTTTTTTTCCTCCAAAACCATTATGGAATCTGGAACATAAATCTTGGTTAAAGTAGAATAAAGATGCAATTTTCTCTTCATTGGGGGTGGGGGAGAAATGTGACGTAGATTTTTTTTTGACATTGTATTTATCATTTGGAATAAAAGCAAAAGCACTGGTGGTTTTAGCATGATTCTGGCTAAACTGAACAGAAATTATCCCTGGGTTAAACCCAGGCAATGAAGAATTGTGCTTGTTTCTGTAGCCTAGAATATATAGAGTAAGTGGAGAATACTTGTGGAATTTGGGTTGTTTTCCACATGTTGAAACAGGAAAAATAGAAAAGCATTTCAGTAATATGTATCACATCAAAATGTAGTGTTTTCAAGATTAGTATTAAGAGAAAGTAACCTCTAAAAATGAAGTGATTACTTAAATACATCTTGGTTAGAAATGCGTCCTGAAAACTTCATCTGTTAATATTTTTCAGGAAATATTTTCTCCTTCTCCAATGTCTTTAACTTAGGAATACAATGTGATTAGTTCTCGTGTACAAGATAGTTCTTATCTTTCCTGAATGTACTGCTTTATTAAAAAAAAAAAAGTTTTTAGTAATTCTCAGAACATTACCTCCTCCTTGCTTAATAATTGCTTTGGCACTTGAACGCTATGGTTTTATAAACACAGCCTGAAGTTCTCATGTGGATAGACCTGTTCCTATGTGATACTTGCATGAAACTGATTAGAGAAGTGCATCTTCAGTCCTAAGTGAATCCGTTTATAGACCCTCACAGTGCCGTAGTTCATTTCCCAGTTCTTTATTGAATTACTGTTTCTGTGATACAGAAACCATTCCAAGCACTTACAGCAGCTCTTGCATAGGAGACCAAGGGTTTTTATACCTGCTTTCAAACTGTCAAGAAATTTCTCCATGATAAGAAATCACAACTGATTTGTAACAGTCTCTATTCCAACAAGGCAAGATTGTGAGCTGCAAAATAGCTTTATTAGGATTCTGATTGTTTTGCAGTCTTCATGGACATTTGCTTTCTTCAAGTGACCTTTGGAATACTGAATGACTTGGCAGGATTCCACTGGAGTAAAATTGGAAACAGTCTGTAGCTTTAAAACAATTATTTGCTCACTTTCAGTCATGGCTAAGAAAGGTCTGTTTAGCACCTTTGGAGTCATTGTCCCATCCACAGAATTCACTGAATCACCATGCCTCAGCGGGATGTTTGCAGCATCTATATTAGGAAAGAGAGTAAGAAATTGGTCAGCCGAAGGATGGCTCAGTTCAAAGTAGAATCTGCCTATTCTGGTGTTGTAATTGTGGCTGAATCTATACTACCAAGAAAAGAAGGAAACAATACTCTCTATTTAAGAGCCTCTTTCTGAGATCAGTGACTACAGAGAGCGTGAAAATCGCTGAATTCCCTGACAACACATAAAGAAACACAGTGCTGTTTCAGATGGAGCCATCTCAGATCGTCAGCTGGCATCTGCAGCTTTATTTCTGCTGTGAATCTGGCCGTGCACCAAATGGAGACATCTTTTAATTGTGTGTATTATATCTTTGCCAGCTCATTCCTTCTTTGTGAGCAGAAAACATGGTGGTGCAGAAAATTGTGTTTGTATGGGGTATAAGGTCTATTTAATACATCTCTTTGCTGTCATTCACTGTTTTTCACTAACAAAGGAAATTGGTGTTACTCAGTTGGACTCTTAGTTTATGCAGACTGCAGTAACTGAGCTTACTTTTGTGGATGATGCTTTCCTTTTGTGTTTACCTGATTAAATTAATTAAAGGGTTTAAGTACTTGATAAATCTAAAAAAAAAAAAAAAAAAAAAAAAAAAAAAAAAAAAAAAAAAAAAAAAAAAAAAAGAAATGGTTAGCTCGTCAGAATTATTCCTGGTGGTAGGCATTACTGTGTTGTATGTTTTGAGTCCACAGGATTTGGGAAGTTATGGGGAAGAACTGTATTATAACACTACCATATATCTTGGGAGCTGTGTTCAAAATATCTGTTCCAGATTTCATTCCAGGATGAGAAGAACAGAGGCAGAAAATGAGTTCAAACTGAGAAAAGAGAAGGCTGGAAATGGAGTGAGAAATCCCATTAACTGAGCTTGAATTCCATTTATTTCCCTCGGTGCTATGATATTCACTGATGTTGTACATAAAATATCAGTGTCAGCAAATATTCTCAAAGTTCATTTGGATGACTGGCATATTCTGACATGAAACATATTTCTTTGTCTATGAAAGAGAGACTAAAACTGTGGATTTTAATTCCTCTATGAGCTGAAGTGTGGCTTATTGTAGAACTTGGTAAATGAGGCACAACTGACTGCAAAGGAAAGTGTCCTGTTAGTTGTTCTGTGTCCTCAGCTAAATGGTTCGTGCAGCTCTGAAGGGAAGCAGTGTGTCTGGGGCCTGTGCATTTGGAGGTTCTGACTGGCAAGTGCGAAAGGTTTGCTCAGCTGCTGCCTAGAGAAGGAATAGCTGCTGGAAACTGAACTTGTAGAAATGCAGCTGTCATCATACAGTGGAATTACTGTTTCCAACAGCTAACAGAGACAGGAAGGACTGTCCTTCTGGAAGGACTAATAAGTAGTGAAGGATGCAGACTAACGTTGCTTGACAGAAATAGGTATCTGGAAAGATGGGACTTGTAACAGACTGAACTATAGTGCTGGAGTTTCCTTAGTGATTGACTGTAACATTGGAGGAAAGAGTTGCAGAAATAAGTGGAGAAAGAACTGAAGTGTGCAATCACGAGGATACGTTTCTCCAATTCAGACAGTGAATGATTGTGAAAGCCTTGTCATTTTCAAGTTAAATGGCTGAAGATCCATTTTCTGCTTTTCTTTTCTAGTATTGAGATATTAGACTAGAAGCATATCTGTCTTTGCTACGGAGCATTGTCTTTGTGACTTATAGCACAAAATCATGGTCATACAGCTGTAACTGAAGGAAGTGCATCTCGTTCCCATGCAGTTGTTTTCCAGTGCACTGCAGCTGGGCAGATGGTCTCAAGTTTGTCTGCATCACAATCACTATTATTTTTGGGATATTTATTGTAATAAAGGTACTTTATTCTCCTTCAAAGGTACTTCTGGGAAGAGGACATGAAGGTGAGGCTTTGAGTGAGCACAGTATGCTACTTTATCCCAAAAATCCTGAGGGTCTTATGCTGATGAAAATGAATTATTTTCCTCTTGGATTGTTCCACTGACCTGAGGAAACAAGCTTTCTGAGTGCTTTTCAGTAAGCATTGACAGAAGAATTCGAGCAGTTTCATTAGAGTTACGCTTGGAGGATAAGGAGCAAAAAGAATGGGACTTGTAGAGAGAGACATAGAAAATTATGCTGCTTAGAAGCAGAAAAACGCTTTCTTCAGGAGAGGAGGGGGAAAAAAAAAAGCAAAATCAATATCATGGAGTAACAACTTCACAAAAAAGGTAATTCAAATGTTTGGCAGTACCATCAGGTAATGCCTGCCTGGGTGAGATGCTACAGAGAAAGAGTTATTTGCCACTTTAAAGGTGTTTAGAGTGTGCTTGCTTGCCTACTGTGTTTCTCAGTATTATATCTACACCCAAAACAAAACCCATTTCAGTTGCAGATAGAGTTCAACTCCATCCTCAATCTAGCACAGTCAGAATCCCCCTGACAGAACAACTGCTGCACTTAGTCATGAAAGCCTGAATTATAATTGAAGGTATTCGTTTTATTGTCGATGCAGCCCTCAGAAGGCTTTTGCAGTGGTTGAGTCAGGAGAACGCTGCAGGGAAAATGATACAGCTGAAAGGTTGTCTTTCACACTAATTACTGTTCAGCTGGTGTATTTGTAAAGGTTGGCAATGTACTAGCTGCTGTTTAGATTATCTCAAAATTTTCTTAGAGATTTCTAGTTCAAAATCGTATTTCTGCAAGATTTCGTGAAGCTATTAAGAAAATCTACCCTTGTCAAGTCACCACACCTGGCTATTAAAAATGGAATATTCTGTTAAACAAAGGAATAAAGGCCTTTTGTGCTTCAGTGTCGTTTTTTAGTAGAAAATACATGAATGTTTCTGTGGGGAGATTTCTTAAGCAGCTGTGTAATGGATAAATAGAAGTTAACTAGGAGGAATTGAGACCCAAACCTGTATTGATCATAGCTGTTCTTATCCTAGTGTGAAAATTGTTGTTAAAAATGACTTCTTTGTACTTTTAAACAAAGATGTTTCTGTTTTATGCATCTTTTCATTCTCTTCATAGGCCTTTTGTTGAAGCTTATATTGTTATCTTGAAGATTGCGGTATCGTTATCGTTGTTGGTGCAACTTTTCAGGCTTCATTAATTTATTTTTATTTTTTGTAGTTTGTTTACTCGATCATAATAAAGACAATACTTTCTAAGAGTGAGGAAGTTAAATTGAAAAAGAAAACTTTGAAGCAGTAGCAACTACTAACATTTTGAATTTGATAGTTTTCTTTCTAGAGGAACTCACAGGCATCTGTAAGCCCCCTTAGGTGCATAAGTAGAAATGGCAAAAAATGATGAAAAGGCACTAAAAAGTAATACTTTGTTTTTATGCTTTGTGTACTGAACAATGTTACTGCTTGAAATGAAGAATGAAACTGTACCATTACTTTACTGAAATCAGTGCTTGTGCATATCATAAAGAACTATTTTTAAACAGTTAGTGGATGAATCCCTCCAGAGAAGAGGTGAGTAATTACAATGTAAATGCTTGTTTTCAATTTTAGGGAAGACAAATAAGATTTCAGCTCGAGATTTCTCCTTTCTTATGCCATCAACATATGTTTCAGACAACGAAATTGAGTGCATCATTTACTTTGCTGTTGTGTTAGTCAGTGAGTTGAAAACTAAAGAGTGTAGCAAGTCTTATAATTCATCTTGCTTGCAGTACTTGTACCTTGAGCTAATAGAAAACAGTCAGTTAGATCGAAGGTTTGTAGGAACCCTTACAGTCTCCTGTTATATCCAGCTTAAGGGATATTTTCCATCAATCAGTCACCAAGAAAATTAGTAGTTCTTTTAAGTCTAATTGTTGTGTTTTGGCTACTAGTTTTATATAGTTTCCAAGCACTCAGAGATCAAATCTGCAAAAATGTAAGTAAAGGTTTACTTTTACTTGTTTTATTGAGAAATAGCTTTCTGCAGTTAAGAATTCTTTTGCCTTTTTTTTCCATTCTGTTTGTCATATTTAATGATCTGTGATGTAGTCATCAGGGTCACTTTCCAATGAAAATGCCAACTGGATTTATTATTTCCTTGATAAGAGAATTTGTCTATGACTTCAGGCAAATCTGGCTGCTCTGCTCCTCAGTGTTCTGACAGTAAAATTGTAATGGGAACTACCTTTCTTTGTCAGTATCTTTTAATTCATTAAGTCTTTGTTTAAAACTCGATGGAAACCAGTGTTCATTCTGCATGCATAATGGTGAGATCCAGAAATCTTGCATCACATGTTGCTCCATATGCTGTAGATTTGCATGAAATACACTTGTTAAGTGTCCCTTTAGAATGGTTTTGACTTTAATTACATATTTGAAAGGTAAGCCAAATGGCTGATGGTCCCCTAGATTAACCTTCACACTATAACCTATTTCTGCCCCTAGTGAAAATAGAAAATTCATTTTAGTCCTCTACCATGTTGTAGTTTGGCTACAAAAACATTATAAAACTATGAGAAAAATTACAGTAATTATAAGTTAGAAAAACTGTTAGATGAGAGAAATTGCTGTTTCAAAGATTGACAAACAAAATGACAATGTGCTAGCAAAGTTTACAGATGCAATAATCATGCCTGTGCATATAGACAGTAACTTTTTTCATTAATAGTGCAGATTTAGATCGATGACATTGCTATGGATGTCAAAAATACACCCACAAACCCGTCAAGCTACTGTCTGTTCTGTGCATGTAACCTACCCAGAATTCAAGAGAGTGGAGAGGACAAGATAAGCTTCTTAAGTGAACTTACCATGAAAGAATCTGCCTTTTAATATCAGGAATTCAACAGTTTTTAAATCACCCCCTCACCTCGTTGATTTTAATGCAAATACGTCTGGTAAAATAGCCAGTGATCAGATATTTTCAAGTTTAGTTACAGCTAACGCCACGTATGGAACAGTGCCCAATTGAACAGCTTCTACTTGATATAGGCTGGTTTGCTTAGCAATATGAGTTAGTTCATTAATTTAAGAACCAGTATATTAGTTTAGCTAAAGGAAACCATAAGTGATAGTTCCAAACTTTCCATTTCAACTTCAGTGGGTGAACTCTTTGTTTTCCTCAGTTTTGCACTGGAGACATAATGATTTTTGCCTCATGAGAAGTACTGGTGTCACAATAAAATACTTTTATCTTTTGCCTTAAAACATGCAAGGATATTTTCCTTGGGTTCCACATGCATTGTTTTTAGAAAGCGGTTCACTATGGTCTAAAAAGCAATGGAAATCTTCCAAACTGGGGAGAAGTGAAGGAAAGTGAGTCCAAGAGTTCAGTGATGAAGCTGATGGTGAAAAGGGGGAGAGAAATAGGTGGACACTCAACCACCCTTGAATACCACTGAGCATGCCCGAAGGGACATATGAGACCCTGAAATAGAGTGAATATGTATGGCAAAGTACTGCATATGTATGCCTTAACTGTATAAATGTAGAACCTGAATACTGAGAGCTTGTGCTTGCTTGTCAAGTTGCCCAGTGTGCATCGTGAGGAATAAAAGAATGCCACTTTCTAACACCACACTGGAGATGGAGAATTTTCTTACCAGATTTGGATGACATCCTGCTTTAAGGAAATGGTAGAACTTAGTGATAAAAGCAAAATACTGTGGATACTGTAAACTTTTCATGCTGTTATGACACAGAAAAGTGGTCCAGACCCGCTTTCTCTGGTTTTTAGTGTTAATGGTTATGGATATTGTTAATGATCTTTGGTAGCTAAACAGCTTTGCATTTACAATGTGCAGTGCAGTGAAAGATCTTGTTTGAATTAGTGAAATAATTCATTTCCCTGCAAATATAAAAATATGACTTTAGGTGACCATCCAATAGGAATAAAGGATTGAGTAAATATGAGTAGTTTCTTCTTTATTTTTTAGAATCGCTGAATCATAGAATCACCAAGATTGGAAAAGACCTTAATATCACATCAAAGCTATTTCCTGTATTTTTCCTTCCAGATGTAATTCAGAGCTGTAGTTAAATTTGGCAGGGAAAAAAACCAAAACTTTAAGGATGATTTCTTATTTTCTTGACTAAAACGTCACCAGACTAAGGAGTTATACTTGTTCAGTAGAAATATATAGTCACTGTGTGAATCACTTTTATTGTTTCCTATTCAAGTGTGGCCTTAAACGATCCCATCCCAATTTGCTTGATTTTTATCTACTGGAAAACACCAACTCCAAGAAAAATTAGTGAATGATAAATGACGCTACGTGAAACTTTCTGCTTGTGTCATAAGTGAGCAAAGTCTTCTGTGTCTGTTCTTGGTGAAGTCAGTCACAGCTTTAGTACAGTCAAGGAAGTGACAGCAGTATTTTTTGCTTTCAGTGCATTACTCTTTGCAGCCCCTTCTGCTGACAGCTGAAGCATGTGAGAGGACTTTTTCCTAACTGTGACTGCCAAATATATTGTGACCAAAAGTGTCCAAGTCACGTCAGCAGGACTGAATTGGTCTTGTATCTGTCTGTACAAGATTTATATGGTTTGGGGAACAGTGGAAGGAGGATGTAACAATTTCAGTTCTTGATAGGAGCTCTGGACTGGCACCTGAAATATATCAAACAAGAGTAGTCCTCCTTAATGTCAAGAAGAAGAGGCAGAGAACTTTGCAATGTGATTTTACTTCCTGTTGTTTCTGAAAGAACACAACCCATAAAACAGACAAAAAATTGACTTGCCGATTAATTTAACTTGGTCATAATTATTTGATGATGATCGTATAGTACGATTGGTTTTGAATACTTTATTTTGCAGAACTTCCTTAACTAGAACTAATTCTCATCACTGTGAGCAGCTGCCCAGAGAGGCTGTGGATGCCACATCCATCCCTGGAGGTGTTCAAGGCCAGGTTGGATGGGGCCCTGGGCAGCCTTGAGGTCCCTTCCAACCCGGGCCATTCTGTGATTCTGTGTGACTTTTGGCTGACCTTGAGCTGTTTTTTTCCCCAGTTTGGCAAATTTCTATTGCTTGTTATGCTACAATGAATGACTTTCTATCTTGGTGCGCTAATAACCCAAAGCAATATATGTGAAATGCAAGGCAGAAGTTCTGCACCTGGTGAATGTAAACATAAAACAGGTATGCTGTGATTCCTTTGTGAAAGCAGGATCTTTGAGAAAAACAAGACTGTTGACACCAAGCAAAGCTGAATTGGAAAATTTTAGAATGGTTTCTTTTGCTAAACTAATATATTGGTCCTTACACTAACATGCTGATCCCTGTTGCCAAACCAGCCCATATCAGTGAGATGAAAATAATAAATGAATCTGACTGCCTTCCACTACATCCATTTATTTCTGAGGCTTTCAGCTTGTCTGGGACTGGTAAGGAATGCATTGTCTCAAAACCACACGAGACAATCAACAACGCTTTGTGGACTGTTTTGCATTTGAAAGCATTTCTTCGGAGCTGTTTGCTTTTGAATGGGAAAGCTCAGGAGTGTTTTGTTGGTGAAAACTTAGTCTGGAGCAAATGTTTCCAGTTTGAGGCTGGGTGATGATACCGTTGTATCCTGCGAAGGCAAAATATAAGCCGGCATCTCCCGGCTTCCTCTTTTCTATGCCGATTTAAATCTGCAAAGCCTGAAAGACAGGAACCAAAGATTTCCTGCTGAGATCCCCGCAGCCAGAAGCTGTCATTCTAAAGAGTATGCTCAACCACTGTGGGCTGTAGTATAATATGTACGTCTGTCGTTGTTAGGATGCTCTCAACAAATTCATTTGCGTTATTCCTGAGTCTTGGATTACTGTATCGCGATAGTGTCCCCTGCTGGCCAGGGGAGACACGACTCAGGAAGTAGAAAAAGATTGACCTTCCTTGAAACCCGCGGAGTGGGATGAGACACAGCTCTCCCTCAGGGCTACAGCTTGTGAAGGACTACAGGAACTGCGGGAGGTGGCTGGAGCGAATAGGACTGTGGAGGCTCTGGACAGGATGGTAGGTTACTGATGTGGAAATCAGTATGTGCATCGCTAAGTATCCCAGGAGACCTGAAATAGGCTGGGGAGTTCATTGAGAGGTCTAATGAAGGAGGGCAGGAAAATAGTGTTTTGTCGCATTTTGCTTTTCCACAATTCATGATTCTTAAAATGGCATCACAGATTTTTTCATTTATGTAGGTAAACTGCATTAAGTAACATGCAAAGATTTCTTATGTTGCAAAATATAGAGCACATATGGGCATGCAATAGAGTCAACAAACTGTTAATAAAGAATAATCATAAAATCACTTTTTTTTTTTTTTTTTTTTTTTTTTTTTTTTTTAATAGGAACAGACAAATAGCTGAAAAACCTCATGAATAGTTATAGGTGTTTCCAGTGGTAGATACACCACTGGTGGTAGATGTTTCTACTGGTAGATATAATTGTGATGTGAACATTGATGGGATTCTGTAGTACCCCATCAAGATACTGGTGCTTGTGTAGTGATCATGTCTAACGATGCTACTGTTTTTCATATCAGGTGAATGTTTGCCTGGAGATGTATATAGTGAATGTATGTAGGAATGGTTTAGAGTCACAGCTGTAGCTGAATTAATGTCTGTGGAACAGTGATCAGTAGGCAGACAATTTGTAACTTTATAGAAGAAAAATATTTGCTTTATAGTTGTTCAGAGCATAGTTCATAATTAAAGCTTTATCTTGAAAGGAACAATGACAGTATGTTTGCTCAATGCTGAATGAATGCAACTCATTTGATTTTGTAGTAAATTTTTTATCTCCAAATTCTTGTTTCCTTATGGGGAGAGCTGCCTTAAGTCTTTTGCCATAGGTGTATTTTTGAAGTTGATTTTCCCTTTATTTATGAGGTTCTATTTATCTTGGGGTGTTTTCTTATTCATGAGAATTTTGTTCTTGCAATAACACGGAGAAGATCTTGGAGGTTCTCTAGTTTGTAGCATTCTCTTTAAAGGAAAAATATTTTTTCTTAAAAATGTATTAAATGTATTAAAAAGAAATGCTAGTGATGTTGAGCATTAAGTAATTGAAAAATCTTTCTGAAAATCTCTGATATTCTTTTAGCATTTAGTAGCATTTAGTAGTTTCCTCTTGTCCTTGTGTATGATATACTCTAGTTACTGTCAAAGAAGCAGTGTAGTAAGATTTTCAGTGTGGAACTATGTAAAAATGCCAAAAAATGATCAGATATCAATTGAAAATATAGAGCTTTTGCATCTCTGAAGTGGTATTGCTACTGATACAAAAACTGCATTTTTCTGCTTTTAATGTAGAAGATATCTTGAGAACCACAGTTGCAGAACTATAAAGTATATTACAAATGACTTATACAGGCTTATGTAACTTGATATATAGTGTCTGAGATCAAACCGGAGGGTTTTCCACAAATATTTGCACTTAGGATTTCATTAGATACTGGTTCTGTTCATGCTATCGTGTAGGAATGTAAAATGTGCATTTCTAGTTCCTCTAAAAATAACACAGACACTAAAAGCTTAGGGAGTGGGCAGGCATCAAGTGTAAAACTAGATTTGTTTGCACTAAGTGTGCTTCCAGAGTAATTCAAACATTGTCTGAGAATCAGGAAATCGCTTAAAGAGATGCCAGGATGTATTTAATTTTCAAGTTCCATCTAAAACTGCTTGGGGCATTTGTAGATCCATTCTCACATGAGTATATATTGGAATTTACTTATACTATCGTTTTATTGCCTGCGTGCACCTGTTATGGTGTCTTCCTGCCAGCTTTACTGCCTCTCACCTGCTGTTGTCCAGTGCTGTGAATACTGGCAGTCACATCAGCCTTGGACAAATGAATGTGACTGAAAGCATCACAACATTTAATTTCGGTTAGCTACTAGAAATTCTAACCAGCCAAGCAGAACGACTCTTCAAAACATTATTTTGTATTTATCACAGTGTCATTTAATACAGAGCAGTTATTTCTGCTTTTCCTCTCCCATACTGTTGTCATAGTAGGCTCCCTTCTTCAACCTTGTATCTGAGGCAATAGAGGACAACAGGTGTTCTTGTGATTCTGCAAAACATTTTTCTAGGAATGTACTGGTATCTCAGTAGGAAAGAATTAAGTCTGATTTGGCATGAGTGGTGTGTTATAGATAAACAGCCTTGTTCCAACATGTTTTCATGTTTTCTACTTAGGGCTTAGTCATCTTGCCAAATGCCTTGTTTAATTTCACTAGTGTTTCCTAGTTGTTAAGAACACTTCTGGGTTGGTGAACCATCCTGAGATTAAAATGTAGTTACTTGAGATTAAGAGAACCCAACCAGCCAACAGACAGATGTTAGTCCTTCGTTGGGCGGATTATTATTTTTGGTGGATTTATAGGGCTGTGGGTTCTCTTGGTTTTTGTTGTTTGATTTCTCTTGATTTTTGGAGACGATTTTCCACCATATTGAAGGAGAGTTTGCTGTCTGGTGATGGGGAGAATGTTGTGCTTTCTGGATGGATTTTTTGTTGTTGGCATCAAGGGAATCCTTATGAAATAAATGCTTAAAAAAGATGAAGCTGAATAATTTTCTGGTCTTCAAAGGTAGTAACACTTCTGGAAGTGATCTAACTCCTGGAAAGTATGTTTACAAGTTAGTACGAAGACAGTATATTTCAGGCCACCATTGCAAGCTTAAGCACCTTGACTCTTTTGAATTAGCATAATTAGGTGAGAGAGTCGAACTGAACTGCTCAGGTGCTTCTGTTATTCCAGCTCATTGGAAGTACTAGAAATGTTCAGCAATACCCCTGTCATGTTTCTCTGGTGACATTAACCAAGCTAGATTTGGCTTTCCATGTGAGACTTGGCCTTGTTTTTGTCTTCTGCGTTAGCTTTAATTTTACCATAAAAATGCTCTACTAATATGAAATGCACTTAGGCTTTTAATATCATATGTGAGGAATAGCAGGAGGCCAGCCAACCAGTTTTGCTTTTACGTGTATTATTCATTGCGCTTTTGTTCTGCACTTGCTTTAAACAACAGTGGATAAAATTTACTTCATAGAAGACTGTGTGCATTTTAACCTCTTAAGATAATAGCACAGTACAAGAAAAATATCAAACATTTCACAAAAGACATTTAAAAAAACAAGATTTATTCCCAATTCTACATTTCTTTTTTTGTAATTTTGTTTTCTTTCTGCTCTCCTCTCTAGTTCTGAATAATGTTTGAGCATTCAGTAGCATTAGTAAACCAGTCAAAATTCTTTACAGTGGAGAGAAAATATGGTTTTTAGCAATACCACTGAGCTTAGTGTGTCAGTTGAAAATTGAGCTATAAAACTGCCTGAAAGATAGAAGGCTACTTGGAGAACTGAAGCCAAGTTGCTGTTAGGTTCTGAGGTTAGTCTGAAGTCTCTATGTTACTACTGCAGGAAAGCAGACATTTCTCATCCTGAACCCATTCTCAGGATTTACAGACATTGTTTGGATTGAGATACTATTGAGAATGTTGAGCAGAATGGTTAGGGGTTCTCTTAATGCACAATGAACTAAGAAAGCAAGTGCCACCAGGCTGGATGGTGATTTCTATTTGCAATTACTGCAGAGCAGGCTACCTCCTAAACTCTTTTTAGGTAGTGTAAACTCTGTATTATGGGTCAAACCAGTATATCGGAAAATGTCAGAAGTTTATGTAACAATACTTGGCAATGACTCTGTATGAAGTACAAAAGAATATGAAGTATAAAGCTGTGACACAGACATTTCAGGAAGAAAAAAGTCAGCAGTTATTTTTTTTTCATTTATTAATGAGTACATTAAGCCAGATGGCATGAGTAATGACTACAAATATAAAGCAACTGATATCTGTAGGAAACATGCGAATTTAATGTTATTCACCTTGATTGTTTTATTTGATGGTTTTAAAAAGTGGCATAACTACAATACCTGAAACTGTACACTCTTGAGATTTTTGACAGAAGTCAGAAAACGAAAATAAAGCGTACAGTGCAGTGTGGAACATAGAGTCATTTGTTGAAGGTTTGTCTTTAGAGATATGAATTATGTAAAATAAAAAAAATCCACCACAATAAAACCAAAAATCCATTGGTATAATTGTTGAATCCTTGCTGTTTTAGTGTCCAGTTGCATTCTGGAAAATTTACGTTACAAATTCTTAGCTAATGCAGAAAGCTAATAAGAGAAACTGATTCATGTCAGGATTAAAGAAATGTTCTTTACTTTGATCATTGTTCTTCAAGCAGAATTTTATACCAGTGAAAGTTTGAATACACCATGCTTTAGTGGGTATTTCTGTAAACTCTTAGAGTAGGTGCATTCTGTATTCCGAGGTACAATTTTTCTTGCTGTGATTAGATGTGAATGAATGGCAGTCAGTGTGAAGGGCCATTGTGACAGATTGATCACTGTATATTCACAAGAAACTGAAAAAAAAAGTTGGAAATGGAAATTTTGTAAAAAAACAAACAAACAAAAAAACTTGATTCTAAATGTGGAACTGATGATTTGCTCTGATTTAAGAGCATGCGATCACTGGATCCACAGCTTTTTCAAGCTGGCTGCCTGACTGGAAAGAGACCTCCAAACCATTAATTAAAAGCATGCAATGTATTCTTCTGATGCACTTATCAATTGATATCATCTATCATGCAGAGGTCATACTTGCAAGTGGCGTAACTTTGTGCAGCTTTAAACAAAATATTTAATGTGTATTGGCTCTTTTAGCAAATCTTACCCGTATTAACAGTAGTTACTTGGGTTTTAACCTTGTCTACCTATGTAAGTAGCCCTTTTAAAGCAAGTTCAACACACCTGGTCAGGAAAGAACTAGGTGTGGGTAGCCTGCAACATGAATACATAAGAAATGCCTGATATTCCTCTTTTTACAGAGTGGTGTGTAGGTGTAGAAGTGTCTTATAAACTTAGATTGCACTCAGATTTTGCAGCTGTAAGCAAATGGGTATTGTAAGACAAAAATCCCAGTTTGCTTGTCCACTAGCACATCACAAATAGTGGTTAAATAAAATCTTCATCTGAATGATGCTACACAAAGTGTAAATGCTTTGCATTCAAATGACTCTATGGCATGAGGAAAAGCATGTGTCACTGTAACAGGCAGGAGATCATAGAAAAATCCACACAAGCAGTCTGCCTGTTCAGGAAGGAATGTCTAATGCTGTTATTTACTAACATCCTAAATCATCCGATATTTAGCAAAGCGGACAAAACAAGCACTGAAAAGAGAAAAAGAAGCTTAAACAAAAACTGTAGCTGTGCAGCAGTTGTTACTGAGGTTTATATTTATTTTTTTTACTTTAAAGAAGACATCACTGGCTTTATATGCCATTCAGTTCTTTAACACTTGCTACTCATAAACACAAAGTGTGGTTTGGGTTTGGAGGGACCTTGAGCAGCATCCTGTTGTAAGAGATTATTCTTTTACATCATTGTCTCAAAGCTTGCTGGGGACACAGATGAACAAGTGCAGGCAAATCCTGGGCAAAGGTGGTGAGATCCTTTGTCTGGGGGACGCAGATGGACGAGGCCAGGGGCAACCAGAGCAAGATGAGCTGCAGCTAAATGGCTGAGAAGTGCTCCTTTGTGTGGACTTATCTCAGGATGATGGCCATTTCAGGGTGCTCAGTGACTCTTGCTCAAGACCCTTCCTTGTTACTTAGGCAGGAGAACAAGGAGGATAAAAGGGGAATCGAAAACCATGAGGAGAGGTTTCTGGCAGCAGATTCCTCATGAAGCAGAACAGAGGTTTCTGGCAGCAGATTCCTCATGAAGCAGAACAGAGGTTTCTGGCAGCTGATTCCTCATGAAGCAGAACAGAGGTTTCTGACAGCAGATTCCTCATGAAGCAGAACAGAGGTTTCTGGCAGCAGATTCCTCATGAAGCAGAGGACCTCGGACCTTCAAACGCCATGCAACAGGACGCTGCTGGATCCTGCTGGTGACTATCTCCGCTTTACGCAACTCTTGCTTCTTTCCCGTCTTTTCTATCGCCCTCCTTCCCTTCCCTGTTTCCCTGATTAGGTTTTGTAATAAACTGGTCGGACCAACATATGAAACCGTTGTTTCTTAATCTCACGCCGGGTATACGGATATTAAAAGAACCTCATCTCCCTCCTATAAATTGGAGCGAGACACCTGTTCAATCCACATGCAACACCATGACATGTTCTCAAAGGAAAAGATACTGTCACCTTACCAAATGTCTTCAGAAATCTGTGTAGTGCCATAAACACAAGCCTGAAGCTAAGGGAAATGGAAAATACTGTACATGGTAGCATAAAACAGGTAAGTATGAATGTAGCTGACACAGTTTAACTGATGTTACTTGTTTTGGGACTATTTTAAAAGGATATCCTCTGACCTAAAAGTCATTAAATATGGGTTCTTTTTTCATTGCAGATCTCCTATGAGGTTTGGGTCATGTGTGTCTGTGGAACTGAGGTCACTGCTTGTCCTGTTTGTCATCTCAAAAGAGTAGCACAATGGTTCTCTAGTAATGCATCTAGTGAAAACCTGATCCAGGACATAAATAGTATGCAAGGTTTCCATGAATAGCAGTACTAGTAGTACGTGAGACTGAGAGGATAGAATAGCTGTAAGAGGAAATTGTTCTCTTTAAGTAAGTATCAGTTATACAGAAAAATAGATACATAGGAAAAAAAAATTACCTTCCCTTTATAATAGTATAGTCTATATCATACAAACTCTCCAAATTAAAATTTGAGACCTAACAGAAGGTTTAATTCTTTCAAAGACCCTTCCTTTGAAGGTTACTGATATAGAAAAGATTCCCCACAATTTAATCACCCATTTACTGCTATGTAGGGCTCCAATTCTGTCTATATATTATGTGTACTGCTTAGGAAAGTATTTTGCATGTTTAAATCCTCTTGTGAGCAAATAGAAATGCATGGCTGCGTATTCTGGGGTGGAATATGATCTGCAATGATATGGCAAAACCATGAAAAAATTTCTGGTATGCAACTAGCAACTTGAAAGTGTAGGGTTTTTTCCAGTTTAATAATTTTATATGAGAATAGTCAGTTTTCTGATAACTCATAAGTTCAATTTGAGGTTTTTTAGTGGTGGCTGTGATCTAGATTTTTTTTTTCTATTTTTTAACCTAACATTTAGTACAAATGAAGGCCAATTTTGTGTTTTGAATTTTTATTACAGTCAGGTAACATTCTGTAATAAAAATTACTAAGAATGTTAGCTTGTTAAGGTGTTGTCCTCTAAGACAGAAATGTACTGGAAGACACAAAACCTGAGACTTCAGAATCGCCATTCAGTGGGAACAAGATATGGAAAGCCCTCTAATCACTGGGATTAGATGGGTAGCAAACAGTCTGTAGCTTTCTTTGCCTTCTAGCTATCTCATACTCTTTCCTCTTTGTTGGTGTCTTCAGTCAGATTTTGTGTTCTTGATGGCCAAGGTTATAAATTAACAGTCGTTGTCAATAATGCTATTTCTGAAGTCAGTAATATTTCATATGCAAGGGAAGTGAACTCACATGTTTAATACCTCAGCATATTTGCATCGACCATTAAAAAACTGAGTAATTTGGGTCTATTGCATTGGGGCCTATTTTATCATTGATGTACCTGTAAATAAAAGACGTGCAGTGAAACTGTTATTGCCCTGTCAGCTTACATAGGCTGCAGAAAGAAGAATGATTTATTATCATAAGCAAACTGCTGAAATGTTTATTTACTAACTTACAAATTCATTATGAGAAGGGCATACCCTTTTAATTACATTTGAGCAGCTTGTTTTGGTGAATAAGGTAGTCTAGTCAATATCAAGAGACTTGATTCTGATTGTTAGTTCTGCCATGGACCTGCTAATCTGACCTTGAGCAAGTCATTGTGCTTGTGCATGCCTCTCTTGCCCCACTTGCATTTTCTTATTTGTCTGTTAGATATAAACAACATAGGGTAGAAATACTTTTTTTTAGTAATATCTGGATTGCACCTTTTTATGTAAAAGGTCTAAGAATCAAGGTCAATGTTTCACTCCTCTGGTACTACTCTTGTGCAAATAAATAATAGATCATAATGGAATTTTAGGTAGTAACCAGGAAGAATTTATGAGCTGTTGATTTTTAGTAATGGAACCCTTATCTTCTTTTTGCTGTGCCTATTGGAAACTGTTATTTCCCATTGCTTTATCTGCAAACCTTGATTATAGGGAAAACAAAATAATGACGTTAATCTCAAAAGCTGGGAAATAACAATATATTTATCAATGAGACACCTCATTCCATGGATGCTTGTTTTAAACTTATCCAATTAGATTCTGCTTATCTTTTAAGACAATATAAACATTGTTTATCTGAAATCATAGACAAGCTAAGCTGTAATTACAACAGCTCCCCTTATAGAAAATGAAAAATTCATTGAGATAAAAGCTCCTTCAGCTCATGCTGAATCTTCTCTTGTGTTGTGTGTCTTCAAAGGATTATCTTAAAAACTCTGATTTCTAACATGGATTTGTAATTTGATAAGACTAATGAAATGACAATACCATGAAGTTGTTAGCCACAGTGTTTTCTTAGTTAAAGTGTTCAATCAGCCTTTATGTAGCATACAAATGAATGTGACTTCCTTATGGATTTGTGCCATTTATGTTCTACTACAGTTATTATTTTATCTGAGATAGCGAATAATACCGATTCAATCAAAGTTATAAAGAATAAAATATAGTTCCAGAAGCATATAAACCTTTCTTAAACTTAAGAAGGGTCTTAATTTATTTCCTGCTTACTCTAATGGTGTACTCTAAAGTACCTGCATCACATTATCCAGTTAATTTCCTTAGGAAAAATGAATTGTTTTCTCCTGTTTCATAAAAATAGAAGTAAAGGAGTAAGTGACAGAAAGCATTTGCTTGCTCTAATGTGCTCTCAAGTTTTGTCAGTCTCTGCAGGATATCATTTGCCAGACATCTCTTGCATGGGCAAACCAAGGCTGAGAAATCTTGGCTCACTTTGTTCTCCATGTTGGAGAGTGCAATCAGGGTGAAATAATATACAGATAGTGAAGGAAGTGTGCTGGTGAAGAGTATAAGTCTGTGCTATGTATCGCTTAGCTGACAGAAAATGTAAAGTGAATCCTCTTAAAGCCTGAAACCTGTGCGCACAGGGAGAGTACTGTCATTCATGAGAGGTGGTCTTAATAGATGGCCTAGGTGGCTTCATTGTTTTATCTAGAATGGATTTTAAAAGGGAAAAAACTACCAACAAATGAATTTAGTCTAAAAAGAAAAATATCCCCCTCCATAGGTATCTCGTTGCAGGTTGCCTGAAATGATGGTTATTTGCTGATGCAAGTAAAGACCAATGCTATCAGAAGCAGAGGTGAAAGGAAACAGATGAAGACTGCTTAGAAAGTAGCTTCATATAGAAAGAATAATTAATTGCTTTAACAAGAAAAAGAATATTCCTAAAAAATCGTGATACTGCCAGAATAGTACATCCAGAACAGATACTGCATGTGGTAAAAATGTAGGGGTTGAACTGCATTAGCTATTTGAAGAAAGTGTGCAAAGAGAGTAAAATTATCAAAATATATTTATTTTCTTTTTTCTTCATAAGCCACCCTGGTTGAAAACCATACAGCAGTTTCATCTACCTGTTGAGCGTGATTTGTTTGCATGGGTTTCATGCTTCGATTACAGTCACTTCAAGTTTTCTGTCACCCAAGTGATTGGTAGCATGGTGAGTCTCCGCATTAATTTGTTTTCATGTGCAGTTCACCTGCTATTGATTGAGCTTATTTTGAAAGGAATGTAGGACCAATCTGGTTGGAAGATACTTTTGTTAGTGAATATAGTTTTAAGCATTGTGCAGCTGATAGAAATAAGAAGAAATAATTATTGCAAGGCTAAGTTATTAACCAAGATAATAGCTATAATGCTATCTAAACCAGGAAGCCGTGCAAGCAGCAGTTCATCTCTAGGTAGTAGAACTTCATGAAATGGGAATCCTCAAGTATGGCCCACTTGTGTATTTGGATTTTAAATATGAGTCAGGTCTGACAGTGCATTCTTAGCCAAACACCTTTTCTCTTATTCATAAGAAAACATGTAATTCTACCTTCTGCTCATAGCTCTTTTCAGGGTGTATTGGGATCATCTCATGTGAGATACTTTGCAATTTTTTTTTCTTTAATTTTAAGTTAAATAATTTAAGGATTAATAAACATGCAAATTTCTGGATCATATATGCAGCTGAATTAACCAGTGTGTAAGATTACATTTGGCCTCAATGTCATAAAAAATGGGCCAGATTCAGAGATGAAGTGTCGTTCATTTCAAACGCAGATTGATAACAACATTTTTAGTCTTTTTTATGACATTTTATATGACGTATGAATATCCCGACTGATGGTTATTTTCTTGTGCTATTATTTTTGTCCCCAGCGTTTGGAAGGAAAATGAAGAGAGAGGGATTTTATCATACGTATTTTTTTTGCCTTCTTCTGTATTCTCTAAGTGAATTGTCTTAAACTTGCTAGTTGGAAAAAAAAAAAAAAGAAAAAGAAAAAAAGGAGAAGATGCTGTTTGCTATCATCTTTAATTCGCTAAGCTAACTGCCTTGCTGTTCATGTCCATGCATGGACTTGGCAATTCCCTTGCAACAGCACTATGGAAGTTACACATTGCAGTGTATTTTGTTGGGACTAAGAAAAATAAAATCTTTCAAGATAGGCTTTGGGTGTGCAGCCGCTGTGCATGTTTGCACATAGCACCACATTCCTTCTTTTAGTGCCTGTGGCTGTGATGGTACATAGAGCTCATACTATGCCTTGCATGGTTACTGCCTACATCTGCACACGCAGTTGGTTTGAAGCCCACTCCATACTGCTGGCTACAGCTTGTGTGTGGCCATAACTGAGCTGTGCTGCTAAGGTGGCTTCTTCGTCACATGGTATTAATGAGCTTCTCATTAACTGTGGCTGTGCTCAAGAATTACAGCAGGTGTGGTGATCTGCAGTGATAAAGCAACTTTACTTTCTTGGGTAACTTGCTTTGGATTTGGATCTCCAGGGAGGGAATGTAAGTAGAATTTCTAGATCTGTGCTTTTGATTGAGTTATTTTTTTTTTTTTACACTGATAACTTTGATAAGTAAAGAAACTTAGCTCCTGAAACTTGTGCATTTTATACTAACTAAAAATGGCCATTGAAATGATAATGTCCATGTAAAAGATAGAGATTCATTTGCAGAATAGTTTTCATTTAAAGATTATATGGATAGTTTCTTTAGTTTTATTAACATTCACTGCTCAGCTGTTTCTTAACTTCACCTTGTTTATTTTCCTCTGGAATTGGTTCTGTCCCCTTGGAAAAGCATTGGTTGTGGTGAGGTGTTATTCTTTCAGACTGAAAGCAATGTTATTAAACTCTTTCTAATTGTTCAGAAACCTGTAAAGATGCAATTATTAGCAGAAGACCTTTGTATCTATTGCACACAATGCTGTGAAGATTCATTTTCGTCTTCCATTATCTGTCAGTTCAAATTAATTTTGTTAGTATATCTACGATAATTGCACTATATTTAATGCAGTGGGACAGTCCCTAAATTTGGGTCCCTAGCATGGTGTCAGCTGAAGTTTGCTTCAGCTGGTATAATTAGCAAAGCTCCATGTTAATCAATTTACAATTAAACTTTTGTACAAAATCTTCCAGGAAAAAAGAATTCTTTCACAAAACAAAAATTAGTACTAGTTCAGTGATAGGAGAAATTTACATGTTTTTCTAGTAAATCTGTTAATGGTTGATGAATAGGTTGCAGCAGCAGACTTGCAGATTTTAATGAGCTTTCCTAATTTCACTTCCCATATGAAGTTGTACTATTTTTTTGTGTATTTATTAATTGAAAAGGGTTCATGAGCAAACAATATTCATTGACGTATTATCCCTTACTAATTATAACACTATTCTTCCCATATGCAATGACTTACTCCCTCAGAGATGCACAACTTTATTTTTTTTCCTACTAGTTGACTTGTGTGCTAGTTTCTTTACAAGAACGGACTTCTTCATTTTGACTCCTACTTTCAAAACTGACATATGGATGTGTTTGGTGTTCATCAGTATAGGAAGAAGTTGTAGGTGTTTCTTCTCAGTTGATGTCCTTGCATAAAGTTATTGTGTTCTTCACGTTTTTGTTGTTAAGTGAAAGGGATGGAAGTACTGGGAAGCTAGCACTGAAGTCCCACATTTTCAAAACCTGTCTTTCCTTTTTGGGTGAGATTTTGTGGGCTCTTCTACTTGGTAATGTGGATGGGCTTCAAAATGTATGAAATCATTGGTTGGCTTTATGTTCATGTGCAATATTCAGCACTGTCTGCCTCAGGAAAATAGGTAACCCTGTTATCTAGGCATTTCCAATCCCTATATAAATAAAACTTCTTTTCTATCTATAGCTTTTTTGCTTATTTTTCTAAACACTGACTCGACTCTGGTCAAAAGTGCATGGAACAAAATAATTAATTTGCATTTTTAGATATGATTTTTTCCTCTTGAAGCTTGTGTTGTATAGTCCTGTATGTTCCCACACTAAAAAATGTCCTTTTTAGTGTAAATCACTTGTGATATTGGAAAGGTGACTGTTGTTAATCTTAAAGACAAGAATAAATTGCAGTCCACTTATGTTACTTGTGAAGTAAAACAAATCAGAACTTAAGCTTCTATCAGTTTTAACAGAACTAATTCCAGAATCTTGCTCCCTCAAGTACCTCTAAGAGAAGACAAATAGTGAAGTTCTAGGACTAGTAGTGTGTGATTTCTCTTGTTCATGGAAATATGAAATATCAAGTTGATCTCAGTCACACAGTGTAGCTTTCTCAGGTTCTGCTTTGATGCTCCTGTTTAAGTCATCAACATATGAAATAGTCCAGCCAATATTGCTCACTTCATTTGTCTCAGGAAGTTGGCTGCATTTTATTAGCACTCCACGTGTTCACAAATGATAAGAGAAAGGAAGGAGTTCATCAGAAACACTAGAAAGATGTGGAAATGGATCCCTATTTCCCCTGACTGTGATTAATGCCTGTCTAGTAGAGTATGTGTTCCTCAAAAATCAGGGCAGTTATGATTACAAGGACATGCTGATGGGAGATGTGAATTAAATTAAGCTTTCTGCCCAATATTGGGAAGAGCACAGCTAATTCCATGCTTAACTGGGATGTTCCAGCAGAGTAACCATATGCTTATAATGTGGCTGATCTGAGATTGTGTGAATTGTTTAATTGAGGGTTGGAACGTGGCATAGTTTACAGTCAGAATAAATCTACTCCAGTTAGGAAACCACATGTACACATGCACCAGGGCAGGCTTTTGAATTCTGTTAAGGACTGACACTGTTTATGCTTATCTGAAATGTGAAGAAGTAAGCTAAGTGTATACAGGTGTCAAATGGGATCGTTTATTTGGCTCATACATCTGTATCTACTCAGGTTCCCTTGATTTCCTAGGGAATACAGAAATTGAGTGAGGAGCTTACAGCAGTGAGAATCAAAAGCAGGTGAACTGAGATTTCCTTTTTCCTCACCTATTACTACATCACTTAGATAAACAGAAAACTTCCTCCTTTTATTACTTACAGGATTTATTTTTCTTGTTTGTGATTGTTCTAAATCATTGTTATCTGTGTACTGAGCCGTTTCCTTGTTGCTCTCCTTAATCTTCCCCATTCCCCCAGACTTTTGGTGGTGGAGCAGGAGGGGAGCTATTGGACATACAATAAACCAGTAATATTAATGCATGCCTTAAAAATAGATTGCCCATTTGAATTCAGGGATGATGAACAGGAGATCAACAGCTTTCTGAAGAGCAAAGAGTCCACTTAGAATCTCTTCTTTTAGCCGCTTGAACCACATAGATGTTTTGGGGAGGATCTCCACACAGTGCCCTGTGCCTCAAATCCTTGTGTTGATCATATCATATCTAATGATCGTAACTGAGGATGTTAATAATTTGCAAGGTACTTCACTGGAGATTAGGTGTTCTGCAAACAGCCAAAGATGGTCTCAGGCAGTTTGAGATAAATTCAAAGGATGAAGGTGTTGAGCAGGATCAAAGCAGCCCTGAAGTAGGGGTTGTTTCTCTTAAATGCAGATCTGTTGGCCTGTTCAGAGGTTGCTTTTAGGATCATAGAATCATAGCATCACCAAGGTTGGAAAAGACTGCATGATGGTGTCCCCCAGGAGTCAGAACTGGGGCGGTTTCCATTTGACATCTCTATTAACAATCTTGACAAGGGGATTGAGTGCAAACCTCAGTAAGTTTACAGACAGCCCCTGAAACACTTCTCACTGTTACAGGCATCTAGAAGAAAGCCTGCATAGGAAAAGTTTCTGTTTGCATACACCTAAACGTGATATTATTCATGCCAAACCAGAAATGGAAAAGCAGGATATTGTACTTCAGCAATGATGCAGTATTGCTGGGATGAATGTGATACTCAAATTTATGGAAAAAGTATAGTGAAAAGAGTTTCGCATCTGATTTTTATACACTGAGGGTTAGCATTATTAATTATACATACATTTGTAATAGCCAGTAAAAACTACAGCTGTCAGAGCAAATGTGTGCTGCTTTGCATAGTTTTGTCAAATAAGCTTTCTTGTGTTGATTTGGATAGTATTACAAACTGTTTGAATGTCAACCTTGTGCATGGTGTAGTCTTGCTTATCTCCTAAATCAGTGAAACTGTGGTGTGTGTTCACTAAATTAGTAGTCACAGTTTTTTATTCTAGTGTTGGACAGAGCAGAATCAGCATAATTGTATTCCTTTATAGCTATGGATAGGAACATGATATCAATGTTGTCTTATTTCCAGTGGATCATCAGTTCTTTTGTACTGGGGTGTATTTAATGGATAATCACTGTTCTGCCTATTTAATGAATTTTAGAAAAAAATAAGCTAGCTGATCAAACCACACTTTGTCAGAAATGGATAACGGGAACAAAAATACTCAGCGACCTTGCCACCTTGTTCTCAGTTCTGTCAAAGTCATCTGTTTACCCCCAGTAATTGAGAAAAGCAGAAATATGTGACTTCACATAGATTTTTAGGAGCATGTAATAGATTCTAGCATGCTAAAAGCAAGTTATTCGTGTTTTGGGGATAATTTTTAAAAGAACATGATTTCAGTAGTGGAAAGGTGGAGAATGCACAAGTAGGAAGGGGGAATTAATAGGATTTCACTTCAGATGAAAAAGTTCACCCAGAACTCATTAAATGAAACTTTGGATGGGTGAGCTCTGTAAAATTTCTGGGCCAACTGAGCTAGAATCCAACACAAATCTGTTCACTACTTTTAACTGTTCCAGCGCAGCAGAATTTACTGTAACACTGCCCTTGGCCTCCAAAGGTTTGTTCTGTTCTCAGTGAATGATGTTTTCTCTTTCATGCTGAAAAACAAGGAAGAAGGTACAATAAGCCACAGGTACATCTGTACTCTGTATTTCAAATACTCTCTAGCTAGGGCATTTTGCAATGAAGTGCAGTGGTTTGGAAGGAGAAGAAATATATTTCCTCTTAACTGGGTGTAAGCTCTTATTCTGCTTCTGCCCTCTTTATTCAGTTTTCTTCCTTTTGACTACCTGACAGATGATGTTCCTGTTTCCCTTTAATAAGTACTATCCATTTTTGGTATGAAGTAAGCAAAAATGAGATTGGGAGATATTAATTGTAAAATCAAACAAACGAACAAAAAAACAAACCAAAAACATGCTTCTAGGTTAGTCCTTAGGATGTTTTTTTTTTCTTTTTTTTTTTTTTCCCATAGATCATACATTGATAATTCAGAGTAATTGATCAAATGTGCACTCAGACTTTTCTCTAAGGGATGCCTTAGAAATCTTCTATATGTCAGTGAAAATTGTACTTTCCTGAAGTGCGATAAGCACTTTATGACTCATTTTCATTGTGTCTGTTGTTTCATTTTGGAAGCAAGCAGGTTATACCATCATTCTTAGATATTGAAGTAATAACGCCCATTCTTCTTCATTCAACCAATATGCAGTCTTCTATATTAAAAATAATAATCTAATTTTAGGTCAAATGAAGAATGATATGGATTTATATTTCATCCCTTGGGCTCCTTCCTGGTTTGATGTCAAGCCAGGTAATAGATTCGCAGTTAGTGTGATATCTTCTTGCCCTCCTTGGCTATTTTTGTTTGTCTTCTGAAAGCATGATTCATTAATGTGGAGAAGATGAGCATTTTCAATCTAATTGTATAGAACTTAAGTTCTTTTAGGCTTAAATTACATGTACAGGCTGCAGTGTGTTTGCTAGCAAATTTACCTGGAATTATAACCTAATTATAACCAAAATAAAAATGGTCTTTTCATAACTTAAGAAACAAGATGCTTGACTTGTGGAAACCTGTGGGCTGAGAAGATCTGGAATAGATCTATGTGCAAGGTGTTTGAGAGCAAAGGTCTGAACCATTAAATAACATATTACAACATCAAAAATTAACTTTTGTGCCTTCCACTATAAAGCTAATGATAATAAATTCCTAGCCTGTGGTAGAGTGTGTTTGTGTCTTCAGTTCAGCCGCTGGAACCCTGAGGACAACTTTTTTCTATATACATTTCTTGTTAGTGTTGTGTGCCTTACTGAGTAGGTCTTAGAACATGATTATAAAGTGAGTTTAATTTAACAAAGTGCAGTAAACACGCTTAGCATAATGCTGTTTTGATCTATCACATTTTAAATACATCTTGGAGATTTACAACAACTTTGCACTCTGGGAATGATAAGTCAAATGGATTATGTTTGCTAAAAAGAGCCAGACTTTGCATTGTTTTTAAAATGAGGGCTCATCTTGCTGTTTTCACACAAGGGATTTGCCTGGATATTGACAGTTCTGCTTCACTGGTGTGTGAAGCAAGTAGCTGCAGAAAGGCCCTCAGGCCTTGGAGTGATGCTCTCTGTGTCTCGTTCCCTGCAGTTTGAATGAGATGGCTTTCTTACCACTTGGCAGGCTACAGATTTCAGAGAAAGCATCTGGAAAGAGGAGGATGGGAAAGTGCTGTGAGTGGGCTTTGCTGACACAGTTGGCTTCACGGCTGAAGCCAGAAATGGATTTTGGACAGCCATGGCAGTTAAATTTTTCAGGAAATATATATATATTATTATATAGGATTATATATAGGAAGAGGAAGATGCAGTTCTCAGGGAGTTTCAGTTAACTAGGTACTGATCTTGTCTTGGACTAGAAATGCAAGTGGAAAATACAGGTTTGTTCCCTGTCCCCTCAAAAGGAACTGGGTAAGAACCATAAATCTTACATTTTTTTTTCCTTTTTATCTGAACCACTTTTGCTGAAGATCCCTAGTTTCACAGGCTGCTTCAGCCTACGCAAAAGAAAATGAGCTGTGAATGATGAGTTAGACATCAGATTTTGAGAACCTAGGGTTCAGTGATCATCATTTCCTCAGTTTGGCTGCATAAAAATAGTAGTGTAAAAGCACTTGCAAATATAAACTTTATACTAGACTTGGAAAAACAGACTGTAGTTGAACGATAAGGGGTGAGAATTTACCATATCCTTGGAAACTGGCAGTGGGGAACTATTCAGAGATATCTCAGGGAAGCACATAAACTTTCTGAATACGGCTGTAACGAAAAGGTTGTAACACAAGGGGGAAGAACTAACCTTGAAGCTAAAATAGAAATTACTTCTTTACAGAAAGCATTCTGTACAGAGTGTTCTCCCTCACCCCTTCTCTAATCCTTGGATGTGTGATGGCCTTCCAGTACTTGAAGTGAGTGTAGAAAGAGGAGGGGGAACAATTGCATCAACATGGGTTGATAGTGATAGGACAAGGGGGAATGGTTTGAAACTAAGACAGGGAGATTTAGGTTAGATATAAAGGGGAAGTTTTTCACTCACAGGGTGGTGACCCACTGAAACAAGGTGCCCAAGGAGGCTGTGGATGCCCCATCCCTGGAGGCATTCAAGGCCAGGCTGGATGTGGCTCTGGGCAGCCTGGGCTGCTGGTTGGTGACCCTGCACATAGCAGGGGGTTGGAACTAGATGGTCTTTGAGGTTCCTTTCAAACCAGGCCATTTTATGATTCTATGATGCAAGACAAAGGTACCTTGAAAGAGTTAGAAATGAATGCTAATGAATTCCTTTTGTACTGTGTATTTTAAAATGGTTATATGTTGCTAGAAGATGGAATATTCATGACAGAACCAGTGGCAGCCTTTCCTTCCCTGAAGAAATCTTTCTGTAATGTCAATTTATATCCCTTGTAAATGATTTTGGAGAAGTTCTCCAAGCAACCACATATGAGAGAGTCATTCAATATGATGTGAATTATCACTTGATAACTTACTGAGCTACACAAAAATCTAAATTGCTGATTTTTACAACAGACCTCAGTTTCTAATGTTACTCTCCTGTAGCCATAAATTAATGAAACAAAGCAGAATGCTTTCTATCTTGCATATCTGAGCACGAGATAGTGCTTTTTGAGCCTAAACATTTCCCTTTAGTTTTTTGGAGAGAGCCATATTTCCCTGTGAAGCTGGAGATGCTTTCCCAGCTGCTGGAGGTGTTCCATAACTGAAGCAGATTTAAAGAATCCTGGATTGTTTAGAGTCATTCCCAAAGGCCCCTCCTTGGTCAGGGCTAACATCTTCAGTATGGAGCAATTCTGTATCTCCAAAATCTGGGTATAATAAAAAAAATTCTACATAAAAGATGGGATCCTACCATCACGAATCCTTAACTCTCTGCAGAGCATAAGTAACATCAGCAAACGATGCCATGATTTGCTGTGTCATCTCTGGGTGATCTAAGATCTGGCTAAGTGACATTATTATCTGAGATGAGAGCTAAATTAATTGAAAGTATGACCTCAGATCTCCTGCGTACTGATGTCTGGGCTGTGGTTATGGAGCATGCAGTCTTTGCTATTATTGCACTTCAGTTCTTAATAACAGCTTTCAGTAATTAAACTGTGTCATAAATATGCTGTTAAAGGTAAGTGTATTAATTCCTGAAAAATGTGGATATCAGTGAAGTCTAGCAACAGAAACAAGGAACAGACAATACAGACATTTTTGGCTCAGAGTAAACCTTTAACAACAGGTCTCTTCAAGTTCATTTTTTGAGCCTTTTTTGAGCTGATGAGTACAGTGCCTCCTAATTCTGCATCTCTTCGTATGTATGATGGTAGAATAGTGCCAGGTGTTGCTTGCAGCATACATGGAGGTGTGAAATGGGAGTTTGAAGCATGGTAGTCCAAACTCTTTTACCACAACATTGTTTCTTATTTCTGAGCTACGCAGGAAAGTGTAACTCTGTACAGGCATGTTTTTTTTTTTTTTTAATTCTCCCAAAAGGGTAATATAAATATATGATTAAGTCTCTACATTCCTCCCGCTTTCTCTGAAGCCAGTGAAATAAATACAAGGCTACATTGACACTGTGGTAATGAATAGGGCATGTAACTAGCAAATAATTGTGTTTGTTTGTTTGTTTTTCAAGATTTCAAGTATTTCTGATTTGCTCCTCAAGAGAAAGGTGACTGGATGTGTTTTTAGATATAAATATGAATGCAAGTACGGACAGAGGATTTTTTTTCTTGGTTTAATGTGAAGAGGTGCGCCAGCTGGAAGGAGCAATTGCTCTGAAAACAGCTGTTCTGGTTTTGTTCAAGGAGTGAACTGCTCGCTAGGGAGGGAGTGAAGGATGAGTAGTGGAATTATCAGGAAGTCAGTACATCAGATGTTAGCACAAATCATGAACTAGGTTGTGTTAAATGCAACTTTCCCTCTGGAAGTAACTAATAAACTCTTCTAGCTAGTTATACCAGCTAATAATTCAGTATAATTATAGTCCTTCATTCATATTTTATTTAGTTACGTATTTGGATGTGAACACTGCAAGGCAAAATGTGGACTTGTCCTTAGTGAGTTATCACATATTATAATTCCACTTGAGAAAACTGCAATTCAGGTAAAAGTTAAATTAATAAACCCCTCAAATTGCTGCAGGATTCTATAGATTGTACTCCTTTTCTAAACCTCTTGGGAACTGTAGCATCAAACGGAAGTGCCTCCTTTCAGCCTCCTGAAAGGCTGACTGCTGCTCACTCCAATTGTGGGAATTTGCAGTTAATCTCTGCTAAATCTTGGCTGTTTCTCACTGGCAGAGTGTCAGTCAGTACTCCAACCAAGTGCAGCAGGAAAGGTGTGTCAAGCTGAGTGCTACCACCTGGGGAGGTGGATTTTTTTCCACACCTCTCACAGCATTATTTGAGGTCCAGAAATAGCTGAAAAGCTTGGTTGTCTCTTTCCAGAACAGTGATCAACATTTTAGCTCTCTCAAGGCTAAGAAGTTGAGTGTAGGGTCAAACTAATGATATAAATTACTGAGCTGATGTCTAAGTGCTTTTTTTTTTTTTGACTCTAACCTTGCGCAATAGTGCACAGGAGTAATGTTTTAAGAAAGAAGAGAACGTGTAGGCTAGCTGGACATAGTATTCCTATGACCTTCGTCTTTCTTGACTGAAAAACTAGAGAAGAAGATTTTGAGTTGTTCCTAGAGTTGTTCAAATTTTAATTCCTTAACGGCTTTTGAATTGAAATCTTTTTATTATGTTAATTATATATGGGGAAAGATCATCTGAATGAAAGTATGAAAGTGGATATCTCGTGAGTTTCAGCAAATTTAACTGTGGCACTTGTAGACTGGAAAATAGTGCATTTCTGTTAGTACACTGATAATTTGGGAAATCCAGCAGGAGAAGTATAAATTTACATCATTGCAGAACTGCTGTAGTAGTGCTAGAACTCATTGATTCCAATATTCCATATTTGTATTTGAGTTTATATGACTGAGGGTCACAAAGATGATGCAACCTTCCTGTATTTATTTATTTTTGTGTGTGTGAATGTCATATTAAAATTATGTATGCAGGCAGTTGCATGAATTCATATCTGACTGAGCAAAAATAGGCTGAGTGCTTTTTTTTCTGGGAGAGAAACTATGGCCGCTAATCAACCAAGTCTCCTTAGTTTGCACACGTGGTGGATTGCAGATGTGTTCGTTTGTCATCCTCTAAAAGAAACCTTTGATTTCACAAAGTGCACTGACAAAGAACTTTGCTCTGTGGCATTTCCTTCTGTTGATTTGGAAAATCTTTACAGTGAAAAGTGTGATTCAAAGCAGATAGGGAATCAGAGGAGAAACATGTGTATGTTCACAGCTGTTCTGTGACAATTAGAAATCTCTGAGAAAGTTCAGTTCACCTAGCTCTTGGTGTAGCTGAAGAAGGGCTTATATCACTGGGAGCCTGATAAAAAATAATAACTTTATTGTGAGGGTAAGAGGTACATTTTGTTTCATCTACAAGACGTATCAGGTGCTGGCTGCTGATGGAGGTGTATGTTGGGGTAAGGGTTGCTTTCTGAGAGAAGGGAAGTCTGAAGGAAGTGAGATGCATTTGCTTTCTGCGTATCTTTTTTGTATATGTGTGTGTATGTATATATCTGTATATCTGTATCTATACACAGCTAAGAGAAAAAAAAAATCTATTTCAGTAATCCAGAAGGATTTCTTAGCAGCTGTTCCCCCTCTCCCCCTTGCCTATGTACTTCTCATTATGATATATTTAGAAAATAAGTATTTTTAAATAATTCAAAAGATCACAGTCAAAGCTGTCAGGAACATTTGTAATTACATTTTGAAATGCTTTGCAATATAATTTATGCTGTGGGCTTCGAAAAACTTCTCAGATGCTTGCAGTTCTCACAGCCTCTCTAAAAAGCCGAGGGAGAAGTTGTAAAGGTGGTGATACCCTTCTGCTGTTCACTTAATGATGAAGCTGATATGGACTGCATCCAACTGTCAGTACAGTATATTCATGCACGTTCTTCATGTTCTCATTCCTTGTCACAGAAGCATCATGAACTTGCTTTGGACAAGAGTTGAGTGTGTGTGGCAAGCAAACAAGAATGAGGTGTGATGAGCCCTGGTATAGGCTGTGGTTTGGCTTATGACAACAGAATGGTACCTGTGTCTGCTGGAAACCGTACATGGTGTCGTGTAGGGTTGATAGAAAGCATTTCTTCTCAGAAGGAAGGGTTGGGGGTTGGCACAGACTGCCCAGAGAGTGGTGGAGTCACAATCCCTAGAGGTGTTCAGGCAAAGTGTGGACATTGCACTGAAGAATGTGGTCAGCGGGCAGCATTGGTGGTAAGTGAATGGCTGGACTTGATGATCTTAGAGGTCTTTCCAACATTAATGATTCTATATGTCTGTAGGCTTGTACTGACACCACTCAATCTCAGCTGTGCCCAACGCACAAGCAACATCTCATCCAGAGATGTGGAGTGGGTGCATGTATAGCTTCAACTGTGGTACTTGTTCTGGATGCACCTACTCCACAAGTAAAGACAAGTGGGAACACTAGTGGAAAGAAGGGAGCAAAGTGACAGAATGCTTTGTCATAGACTTCAGCTATTTTCTGAGATAGTAGTGTTAAAAAAAATCTTAAAATATTTCACTAAGGGATGCTTCAAATCTCACCTATGTACTAGTAAGATTGGTTTCAGAATGGATGGACAACATGGTGATAAGTAATTCATAATAAATTAGGATTTATATCTTAAACAGAAAAGTTTATATGCAACTTTTTGGAAATAAAGATTTGCCATAGAAGAAAAATACAAAAGGAAGAAGAAATGAATGCTTTCATTCTTCAGGTTTACGTTTTGCTTATCTGTTCTCTCATGTTACCCATTAGTCAGTTTGTTCACACATGATTCTGTTTTTTGAGATACATTACCAATGAATCAGCAAGCTGCAAATATCACAGGCAATTTTTATTAAGCAGATATATTTTATTAAACTCAATAGTACAAATATAACATCACACAGACTTCGTAAAGGGAAAAATCAATGTGGCTTTAGTTGGTCTAATGGCAATATCAGTTGTTAAGAAATATTGGAAGAATCTTCTTTTTATGTGTATGAAATATACATTACTTTATATATTGCATGTCAAAAGGAGAGCCACAAAGTAGATGCCATTTACATGATGCAATGATTTCTACATACACTTGTTTATATGTAATTTTTTTATCGTTCAAATGAGGAATGTGTCTCTGACATACATTTTGGCAATATATTATGACACACATTGTTTTGGAACGAGTTAAATAAAGAAATTGTTTTAATTTTGCGTCCCTTTCATTTATTTTGCATCTACACTTTTAAAAATCTACTTAGCTTGTTCTTTTTTGCATTTCTCTACAATGTTTCAGAAGCGAGCATCTTTTTGGAACTGCAGTTCTCAGCTTCCCAAGTAGGAAGGGCTATTCTTGGTGATTTGCATTCACTGTTATGTAAACTGTGGGAGTTTCGAATTCTTGGCATACGAATTTTCTTGTAAATGATGCATCAGTGTTCTGCGCTGGATGATTTATTTCTGTGTCATTAGTTCTGTATGTCAAGGATAACCACTGTGAGTGCTGTCTAGTTACTGCTTGGGTTACATACGACCAAGTCCTGACTTTATCGCTGTACGTGATCTTTACCCTATGCATTCATGAAGTCATTCTAATAGGTTTCCAACAAGACCTGCAGTTTTTCATTTTCTTTTGTAGATGAACATATCATAAGCGGTATGAAGTGACCATTTCTTGCAAAATAAAATTTATTCACAAATGGAGAGAGTAACAGAAACAAAAAGTACCAAGAGAATGCAATATTTTGCTGACAGTTGAACTTGGTATCTATCAGGTACAGAAAGTATTAAATCTCAGTTTGAGTTCTTCTGTCCTTGGAAAACTTATTTTTTTGTTTGGCAGATACTTGTTACTCTGTATATTGTCATCCATGTTAAATATACCCATTCTGTCTCTTGTTCATCACAAACAGTTCACCATTGCTGATGTTTCATTTGAATTTGTATACTTAGATGCATCAGTTTGGCATTCAACACATCTGTTTACCTATATTAGGAGAAAACAAGTTGTTATGTAGCGAGACCATCCTACATTCCAATTTAGAATCTAGATATTGTACAGTTGTAATTAATTAAATTTGAGTGAACTAATACTGTTCCGAAGCACACAGACGAATGTTTTAGGAGAATCTCATGCTTTTGTTTTCTATGTTAGACAGGGCTATGAAGAATTGGAGAGACAACTAAAAGAAGTCTTTAAGGAAAGAAGCAATATTCTTCACCAGTTGTTGAAAACTTCCAAAGAACTTGAGGGAATTAAAGTAAATCTCCAGGTAAGGTTATGTCTGGGTTCCTTTGGCTTAGAATTACTTGGGTTTTTCATACTAGTGTCTATTTCGTGAGAGGGAAAAAAAAAAAAAATCCACTGTTATTGCTGATTTTATAAAGTTCTTCTTTTGATCTTGCACTAAAACTGTTGTTTTCAAGGGAAGTGTAGTCCAAATGAGTTGGGCTCTTTGTCCACTTATTCAAAATAAAACAGAAGAGAGGAAGGAAATGTGAAAAAAAAATACATTAGAACAAAAGAAGAAGCAGAAAAGAATAAGCCATATTAGTTGACAGCTTATTTATCGACAGCTGCATTTATCCTGGCAGCTACTAAGGAAGGATTTCCTTTCCTGCTGTAGGCTTCCTCTTTGCTCTTAAGCTGCGTATACACAGCTTAGCGTAGCTGCTCACTTTACCCAGCTTACATGCAATCTGGATTTACTGCAGGGGATTACTTTACAAGTTTAACTGACAAACTATGTTAGAAGAGCTGCCAGCCAGCCATTCAGAGTTGAGATACCTCTACATCTAACTGAGGGGATTTTCTGGGTATCATAGGTTGGCTGAAAGGACATTGGCCAAATTAACTCTGAGATCAAATCTGCTCCTCAGAGCAAAAATTAAAGAGCCAATACTCTGCATCCAAAGTATTGAAACGATCAGATGATTCCTTAAGAGCATGCCTATCTACCTGATACAGCCTGCTGGTCTAGTAAAGACTCATTTTCAGCTGAGAGTTTCGGTATTGCATGCCGTTTTAAAGGACAGTGTTCTCCCAACATTGGGTATTTTTCATCATATTGATGTAAATTAAGTGGGAAAAATATATCGAGTAGCATCTTTTATACTTTTCATAGAATACAGGTACTGTGTCTCAGCACTATACTGTAGTATGCTGTGCTACATTTTTCCATACTGCAGAATTCTCTCCTAATCAATGTGTACTGTGCACTATAGAATACTTTCTCCATGTTACAAAAGAGTGCCCAGTCAATCATTTCATTACTGAGTAATACTGATGATGTCTTTAGTAACTGATTTCTTGCTTTGCTATCAGTCTTTGAAAAACGATGAAGCATCAGCCAGAAGTGATGTGCAGAAACTTCTGGAACTGGGCCAAAAGCAAAGGTAAGAATACCTCCTCCCTTTTCTTTCACTTTCTGGAATGAAAGCAATTAGAAAATGCCACCTTTCCTTTTGCCTTAAATTTTAGACAGTCATGTAGTCTGGATTCTGCTGATCATAACATTAACAGTAAGATAAAGGTATGGAACTCTATATTGTGAAAAGAACTTGAAACAAATGACATGTGCGCTGATACTGGACAGACATTAAAAATGCTGCGTGGAGATACCTGCTAAGGAAAAGGATTTTGAATTTCTCAGGAAGATTTAGGTATGAAACTTTCTGTCATTGTTCAGCTCTGTGACCCACTTAGTCATTGGATTTTGGACCAGTAAATCATGTCATTAATGTAACTTCAATCACAAGTAAGCATAACTAGTATAGAGATCACTTTATTTCAAACAATATTATATAATGGATGCATCTATATCTCATACTTTCCTCTGGAGAACAACGCACATAAACTACAGTGTTTAGTTCCTTCACTATTAGAAATGCATGACTCAAATCCCTCGGCCCTCTTATTGCTGATATTTTATGTATTTAGTAGAAGCATGTATGGCAGTGCAAGAAAGCTTGTGACAAGAACCTTCCGTTCTTCAATAAAAAGCAAGTTGGAGCCATAAAAAAAATACCATAGAGCTTTTGGAAGCTACCATGCTACTGGAAAACCACGGTGCAGTTTCTATCACCAAAACCTGGTGGGATGATTCCCATGATTGGAGTGTGCTATTGATGGCTAAAAACTGCTCAGAAGGGACAGACAAGGAAGGAGGGAAGGAGGCATTGCCCTCTATGCCAAGAAGGAATAGAGTGTGAAGAGCTGCTTGAAACATCAGTATTTCAGAATGATTACTTTAGTTAGTACAATAAGGGAGTTGATTTGTGCTGATGATGCACTGGTTCCATGCTGCTCGATCTCTATTTCAAATCAGTATGTTTCAACCTAGCATTGTCCAAATTGCTGTAGTAATAGAGTCCTGAACAAACAAAAAATTGATCCAGCAGCTCACAAATTCTGTTCTGGTAGTTGAGGTGCTTTCCACAGATTAATTTTCTTTGAGTTAAAGTACCAGCTGAATGTCAGCTCAGTTCTGCGTTGCTCCTTTGTCATGAAAGATTATTGCAAGAAACAGCTCTGAAAACTCTCTACAGACATTCTGAAATATGTCAGTCTTGTACTGTGTGACAGCTCCAAAATGTGTCGTGTGTGGGTAAATGGAGATCACCAGCAGAGGAGCACAGCTTGATGCAATCACTTGGAAGAAATTCTGTGATTGCATCTGAAATGCAAAAATGTTTTGACTCAAATAATGCCCAGTCCAAACTATTACCTTGTTTTTTCTCGTCCATTTTTATGCCAGAATATTCTACTGACTTTTCTGGTTTTTCTTTCTAGCAAGAGACATGTGAAAATTGAATTTTATTATAAAATGTTCTTATAACATTTTTTGAAGTTGTCCTTGATAACTATGTCGCTTCAGTCCGATATATTTTCAGAAGCCCAATTACCTTGACTTTATTGTGCAAATCTCTTTTCCTAGAAAGTACACACTGGTAGATGTTCTGTATGACAAACTATTTGGTGAATGTAAAGTGTAGCCAAATTCCATCAGACAATTTTTGTCTGGCACCATCACTGTAGTTCATGAGGTTTTTTTTAAATTCTATTTGTAAAACACCTGGCATATGCAGCACATCTGTCAGTTACTCTTATAATTAAAAAAAAAAAAATATCTGTTCTTGAAGCTGATAAGTAAATTCTTAATGGGCTCTTGGGATGAAGTTTGTGTTTTGTGTTTTCAACTAGGGAAGAAATGAAATCTCTCCAGGAGGCCTTTCAAAAGCAGCTTAATGAAGCAGCTGAGAAAGCAGAAAAGCAGCAAGCTACTGTGAGTCTCTGTCCATTTTCCAATTTTTGAGTTCTTCTGTCTTTTTAAAAATTCCTTCTAATATAGAGATTTTGTCATCATCTCAAATTTGTTTACATGTAAAAAGAAAATCTTAGGTTTGAAATATGTATTAGTACTCTATAGAGTACTATAAATATAGAGTCAGAAGAAAGGAGTGGAGAAAATTCATATGTTTGGAAAAACTAATATGTTGGTCTAATTTCTGTGAGCTTTAGGAGTATTTACCCAGTATCTTGGAGATTTGGGCCCAAGTCCTTATGCCAGTGAAGTACCTCATGTCTTACCTGTACCAGAGTACACTGTCATATTGCCATTGACATTTATTTAATTGCTACTGATTGTAGTATATAGTATAGTATGTATAGTTGTGTATTTGACACTGATCTCATTATCACTAGAAAAAAGTATTAATTCAAAGCATGAATAGCCAAATTTTGCTATTGCAGGAGAAAAGAAGGATCATTCTTTTTTAATTCTTCAATATAAACATGAACATGTTCTTACGTTGGTCAGTGGTGTTCTTATAGCATGAACATAAGTTGATTAGATAATATCCAGAGATCCCTTCAGACAAGTGTTCTGTGATTCTCACTGTGGGCTTGTAAACAATCTGCTAGAGGGTTTTTGTAGATGTATTTTTAGTTTCACATTTGTGTAATCACTGGTGTATTTGGTAATATTTTATTGGTTTTCAGACTCAATAAACGAGAGTGCTCCTGAGACAGATTTAAAATGAATTACATAATTCACTGAATATTTGGAAATGCCTTCTTCTTCCTTCGCGTGCCTTTTGTGTGACTTTATGTCCTTGGTATGCAGCATACGAGCTCGTTATTTTAATCATTATTTTAAATCTGCGATTTTGTGAAGTATTTTTGATTTAAGAACTGAAAATATTGCTATTGAATGTAATGAATGTCTGCAATGTGTTTAGTAAGAAAGGAGATCTTTGTTTCAATTCATTAGTTGACACAAGGTGAACAGTCATGATGACCAAACATGTTAGGTGCATGATTAGATTAGATGTTAGGTGCATGATTTAGATTCTTAGTATCTAAAGCAGATTCTAGTGTCTTAGGCAGCTGTCACAGTGCACTGCTACTAGCACTCTCAGGTTCCCATGAGAGTATTACCATCAAATAGTGGGATCTGAAGGTTAGTGGAACACACAAGTACTCCCTTGATATGCAGTTGGGATGCAAGAAGGAGCTGGCTAGATTCTGGAGCTGGGAAGGCAAATGGTCCCTCTATTTGGACTTGAGCATTGATGTCACAAATGTCAAACAGAAATAGCCATCCAGTGTTGAATTATGATTTATGTGGGTCATGTTATACTTGGGTTATAAACAGATATATGTAGTCTCTTTCCCTTTGTTAATCAGAAATCAGAAGTGTAAAGGTAACGTTTTACCAGTTCCTTTGTCTCCCACAAAGTATAATTACTAGATTTTTAATAAAGGAAGGCTTAATGAGTGAATAAAAGCTCTCTTCTATTCTTGAGGGGAAAAAATAAATATTATGCTGTACCAAACTTAAAAAGAATGAACTATACTTGGATCTTTCTCAATAGTCAGGCCAGAGTGTGTATAGAAATCACGATCTACACTTGTAAGAGTTTTCTCCTTAAGAAAGTTATATTGTCCTGAAGTAAAGGAATGAAACCACGTTCACTCTCTTGGATATATAATCAGAACAGGCTACTCCAACATTGTCTTAATTGTCTTTTTACAGATACATTGACAAATTCTTCCTAGCTTTTGTGGCTCAGCAAATTTTAGCCCTGCAAATTAAATGTGGAAAACGTATTTTGTCATTTAGTCTCTGTATTCCATCTTGAGATTGAGATGAACTCAGCTGTGGGTTAAATAAATCTCAGCTATAGCAGACAGATTATTGGCTCTGTTCTTCATGACATAGTGCTGTCTTTTTAACTTGAGCACTGGTGCCTTGGACAAATTCAGCCCCCAAAATAGTGCTTTGGAAGAGCATAAAACAACAGAAACATAACAAAACCAACAAAAAAATAAGACACGAGGAAGAAAAATCCCTGAGTTAATAATAGAACTGAACTTGGAGTGTTGCCATGCAGTTAGAGAAACTGAATTCTTAAGCTGTATTCTTAAAGTTGCCAATAATAGAATACTTAATAGGCCACTGATTTTAAGGAAGGCTGCGATGAATCCTTGGTTTGTGACACTTATTTCCATGTGCCTGAGGGTAAAATGTGCATGTTCACAAATAATGAGACTGAATGAATATTCCAAAAGCGCTTTGGGGTCCTTGGATGAAAGCTACAATAGAGATAGAAATAAATATTATTACTGTCACACACGGTTACTTTACACCCAATTTCTCCCATATTTTTGAAAACAATATGAATTTTGTAAGGTCTAGTGTTACTTTGAGGCAAGCGTAGCTTGAGTTTAATTCTAATTTAATGAATTATGTTTAATTCTAATAAAGCTTAAGCACACTTTATCCTACAGGATTTGGTGAATTATGTCTGTATTTTTTTATCTGAGTAAATAAGCATAAGGTTACATTTCTCAGCACCATGTGCACTAAATGCTATGGAGGGGTTGCAAACACATAGCCCTTTGGTTCTCTAGCATAAAGCAATGTATACAGATGCTAATGTTTGTATTCAACAGGGAACAACTGTGAGATGGTGATGTCTGTTACATAAAAGCAAAGTGTATGCAAGAGGATGAGGATTCTGTTTCTCCAAGTAGTGAAGAAATAGAATTCAGTTCGGAGGACTGATTTTTACAGCTGCTAACAGAGAAGTGGAAAACAAACAATGCATTTGTGTAACTTTTTCAGTGAACTGTTTCTTCTTTTTCAGTGAACTTGAATACAGAAGATAATAGTGATTCTTGCTTCTGCCTTAGGTTAATAGGCTCTTGAGAGCTTTTTGAAGGCTGGCTGTTCATTTGACTGTGTTTCATACTAACGACTTGTATTTTCCCAAGTAGCTACTGTTTCAGGAAGTCACCTTGAGTCTGTAAAGTTGGTTCGCGTAAATTTCTGGACTGCTTTAGATCAGTGAGACGGTGAAGAATGAAGCTGGGAAATTATGATAGGGGCTGGAAGGGAAAAAAAACAAACAAAAAAAAAACAACAACAACAATGAAACTAGGGTAGGTAGGCTAATTTTAGACGGCCTTTTCCGTTTTACTCCTGCTGCTCTCTTACATCATGGTAATAGTTTTTAGGAAGGTGCGGTGATGGGGTTGTTTGACAATATAATTATTCTACAGCCTGTCAAAATGAAGGAGAAAATATGTCTGCAGAAAATCCCGCTGTGATTTGTTAAAAAATAAAAACAATATGATTAATTGGATATCAGTATGGATAAGGATGTTCTTAATAATAAAGCACAAATATAACACTCAGGATTAAATTCTGAGATATCTATCACCAATCAAGAATCCTAACAAATATTACAAACTCATAAGAGGATAGGATGTCCATTTCATTCCAACATGTTTTGTTTATTAACAGTTCTTGTGACAAAGTTGTAAATGCCTCTACAACAAAAGCGTTCCTTCATTGAACTACAGCTTAAAATTGAGAAGTTTTTCGTGTAAGGAACCCTAGCAGACAGGATGTGTTTAGCTTTGGTTTCAGAAATATTGGACGCTTTGTAGATTATTCTCTCCTTTTACCAAATGATAGAATATTTTCTATGTTTTATAGTTTCAGTCACTTTCTCCGGCTTTTAGAATCATTTTCTACGTAGTAATTTGAAAATAAGACCATGAAAGTCAGTGTTGAGTATGTTAGGTCTACTTAGTCAATGGTGTCAGTGAATGTATTTCAGTCCCACCTTAACTGTTCTGACGTTAGTCCTGAGCAATGCTGATGATGTCTGTAGGTAAGCAATAAGTGCATAGCTGAGCTCTGGCTGTGCAGTAATGACTTTGCTGGTATTCCTCCACTTTTTGTCCATGGTAAATAACTAATATCTGTCTCATAGAATTAAATCACAGCCATCTGCTAAAGCACTTTGTATTTCAGTGGGGAAATAACTAATTTCAACATTTCAAGGTCACAAACTGTGAGTAAAGGCTACTGGGTGGAAACTGTTGCCTTTAATAAATGTAATGAGCTCTGAAGCACTCAAAGCTCTGAGTACCTTGGATGTCTGTGTCCAGGAGACAGAAGCAATGTCTGTGCTAAATACTGAAAAGTTCATTCTGAGAACCACCAATACATTTTCATTATGTGTTTTCATAATTACTGCTAGATAGTGATTAAAGACTTTCCTACAGTAGGAAAGAGCTGAAAGTCAAACAAGAACAAAGAGCAGATAGAAAGTGGAAAAGCTGCAGAAAGATTCATAGTTATTATTTTATTTAGCATACCTCTCTTCTAACAAAGAAAAGCACTCAAAAGCTTACTATGCTAGGAGGATCTGGAGGATGAAAGCAGAACTTGTACTCTTCCTGAAAGCAGTTTATGCACTGTTGTCACTTGTGCTCTAAACTCCACTTTTCAACCTGAGATTATGAAGCGCTGTGTGGTCCGTTACTATGCCCTAACATTAGGACTGAGTAAAACCATCACACAAATTGCTGGTTAAATTAACAGCCCTGTGGTGTCTGTCAGTGGTTTATGGGCAGGTTTGGCCCAGTTCAGTGACTTGAAGGGCAGACGGAATTGTGAATCCGTGCCTCTGGAGCGGGGAAACAGGGGACCCCAAATAATTAAAATCAATGGCAAGGGTCTGAGGAGAAACAAACTAATTCACTAAATGTAGCATTGGAATGCAAGATAACACTATAATACAGTATAATTAGAATTGAAGCTAATAAATCAAATATAGCAGGAGAGAAAATGTTTGAGAACTGAAGGCGTCACCAAAACGCTGAGGTGAGACGGGCAGTTGGGTTGAGCAGCAGGAAGGAGAGCTGAAGAAAAAGGGAACATCAGATGACCTTGCCGGGGGCTATATCTCCTCTCTGAATGCAAAGTCCTCTGGGGTGTGTAGTTCTTCTGTTCTAGACAGGTGCCCGGAACTGGAGCATTAATTCTTTAACTCCCACTGCACTACATGATGTTATGATGTGGAATAATAAACCATAAATCCATGATGGATGTCATAAAAATATCTTCTCCAGAAAAGATTGTTAGTTTTAGATTCTGTATGGAGAGCACACAGTCAACAAATCCAGTGCCATACCTTTTTCAGTATTGCAAATATATTTGGGCATAGGATGTGCTTTCAGGAAACATTAACGTTATTATGAGAGGATTAGTGCTGAGAACAAGAATGCTCTTTAACGAAGAAGCTGTCAGTATTCAGTGGTAACTTGCAAATCTTTTGAGCAGCAAGAAGTACACTATTTCTTAATTTTCAGTTTTCAGTCAATCATAAACTTCTACTTTGATTGTGGCCTCAATTTATTGTTATGCAAAAATGTTTCATTTATTATACATTGTATGTAAATTGAGTTCATTTATAAATGTGATCTCTAGGCAAGTACTGAGTATACTCATTTTCCGCTACAGAATGATCCTCAGTAGTATCTACAGGTAATTAGTATTTCCCTTAACCAAATCATTAGGCAAAATCTGGGAAGGATTTTGGAAGTCCTGTTATATCTATCGGTTGATATTTGTCTCATGTACCCCATACAGATGTTCCTAAGTTAAGCTTGTGCTCTCTCATCTATCTTTTGATGTTGATAAGAGCAGCGTCAAGCCCAGTAATGTTTTCTTCAAGTAATGGCATCTACCTACTTTTCTTCTTTCTTAACAAGTCTACAGCAACGTCAGGTAAACTATAGTTTCCCATGGGTGTGGGCAGTATTTGTATCATAGATGGAGAGAAAAACACATGGGGCACTGGGTGTACGGGAATGAGAATTTAGTGAATTGTAGGTGGATGCTTATGGATGAAAGCACTGTGCTAATTTAATGCTAGTTGTTACAATTAAAGCGTTCTTTTTCCAATTAAGTTTTTTAAATCTGGAGGAAAACTCATTCCTAAGTGAAACTTGGATGTGTAAAAAATAGTTCTAAAACTGCTTACTGAACTAAGATTGAGAGTGTTACCATCCAGGACAAATCTTACAGATGAATAAGACAAAAGATTCGACTGCTTCCATGTATAAATTAGGCTTTATTCCACAGGTAAATCTGATGGAAATTGTCAGTCTCACCTCCTCAGGACCAATAGCTGTTAGAAACCTGTTATGATAGATTTGGTATCTTAGAGGGTTCAAAAATTATAAGCTAATAGTTTTTATACAAATCCTTACCTCTGAGGATCACTTTGGACTTCACTAGAAAAACAAACACTGTATCGACTATACAGAAGTGAGGGTTTTTTTAATTTTCTCTCAATTCTGAGTTTCTCACCAAGTAAAGTGTATCCATTTTCAGATTTATCAGGTTATTCAGAGCTGTAATCTATACCTACATCTGCTGGTGCAACAACAGTAGCTTTCTATGATATGTTGTTTTTACTCGTCATTTACTTATGTTTTTTTGAAGGCTGTGAATAAGATTAAAAGAAAAGAAAAGAAAAAAAAAGTTTACGGTGGTGAGGTGCTGGCACAGGCTGCCCAGAGAGGCTGTGGATGCCCCATTCCTGGAGGTGTTTGAGACCAGGTTAAACAGGGCTGTCCTGGGAGCCTGGTCTGCTGCCAGATCTGGAGGGTGGTGGCTCTGCCCATGGCAGAGGAGTTGGAATTCAGTGATCCTCTGGGTCCCTTCTAGTCTAAGTCATTCTATGATTTTGTGATGTTTAGCTACCTTTCAGAAACTCAGCTTTTTTTTTTCTTTTTCTTTTTTTCTTTTTCCACCTGTAGATTAACTTTTTGAAGACTGAAATGGAAAGAAAGAGCAAAATGATCCGTGCCCTCCAAAACGAGGTAAGAAGAATGCTTAAGTGTTGGCAATACATACGTGAAGTCAGTTGCAAAGAGGTTTCAGAAATTGACTGTGTCCTGGTTTGGGGTGGGAAACAGTTTTTTTCCTAGTAGCAGGTGTGGTGCTCTGCTTTGGATTTAGGATGTGAGTAATGTTGATAATGCACTGATGCTTTAGTTGTTGAATATATCCACATCTACCTAAAATGAGTGGTCAATGAAGATTCTCAGCATTTCTTTGATTCAAAACATGAGTAACTTGATGGGGATGTCAACAGATGTACTGCTTCACTTCTTCATCCAGAACAAAAAATAATTCATGGTGAAACTATGGGGTACCATCAGTGAGATGAGTTTTGCTCCATCAGAAATGCATACAGGTTAGTGGAGTGCCAAGAAGTCACTGTTGCAGATGGTGCTCTGAGTGAGGCACAGAGGTATTGTCAGTGCTCCCACCTTGTAAATTAAAAGAATGTAAAGAAATGTTCAGTGATTCATGGATCACAGTATCTCCTGTGACAATGACAGTCCCAAATGTTATGATAGTAGCCTATATAGTGTTAGCCTGCCTCACTGCAGACACTGGGATTTGGGAGTTTGAGGATTTATTAGTGCATATGCCCCATAGTGTATTTTATGAACCAGTTGTACATTGATTTTCTAGGCCCCTTCCTGATACCAAACACCTCCACAACTTATCAAATTCCATCTTACTGCACTGTTTAACTTGATTATTTTTAATAGTTTTTCCTGATCTCCTCCTCTCAGCAGGTTTTTCTCAGTTGTTCCCTGTGGTCTTAGTTTTATTGGGTTTATTCAGGGCTTTGGGAATTTCTGATACAGCCTTTTTGAACAGCTTCTAGGCTGTTTGTATGGTTTTCTTGTTTGTCTGACTGTTCCTTTGAGAACTTCTTACTATATGCCTTATATTTAACACAGTACTTGTTCATGAAATTGAATTCTGTATACAGGCTTTATGTCGGTGTTGCTCTCCTGCTATCCTTGTACTCATTATTGCTCTTGACTAGCAGTTGCACTTATTGTCTGCCATGAATTCCCTGCAAGCTCAGCCCAAGAAAATGCACGAGGTAAAAAACCAACAGTCAAAAACTGCAGTAGCTGTGCAGCTTCTTTCTCTCATGGTCTTTGTGGTGGTTGTGGTGGTGTGATTGTCAGGCACTAAGTGCACCTTCAGCTTGACTGGGATCTCTATTTACTACACTATGTGAAGATAATGATTTTTTTTTTTCCTAGCTTGTAAAATGATTGGAGAATAGATAAAAGCTCAGGGAAAACATGTAAGTTGACATTCATAGTATCGTAAATGTTTTAGGGGTATTTCTCATATGTAGATATTTATGTCTCTGATGTCTCTGTCATTGTGATTCTCTCTATTTTCACTGAAGTGCTCTGACTACAAAATAGAGAAGGTGCACAGGCATGATATGAGCCATAGAGTGAGCAGTTTCTGGATTTCTGCAGTAGATGTTATTTGGAGCATCTGTGCAATTGGTGCTTCTCGCAAAGCCCACGTTCTTTAGTCAACTAAATTTTCCTTGGGAGAAATTTGGTTTGAGAGAATTGCATTGCCCTTCTGTGCATCAGTTAGTGTGTGAGAAAGGAACGAATGGTTATCCCTACCTAATGGCTCTTTGTAGAATCTCTGCACTACATGGTCAGTTCCCTATATGCCCACTAACAGCTTTTCTGGAATGTCAGTAATTGATATAGTCATATTTTGTTAATTAGATTGACAAAATGAATTGTACTTTTTTGAGGAAACATTGTTTATCTATGCCTTGTCTCCAATCATTGAATATGCAGTATAGTTATACAAAACCTGTTTGTTAGAGTAAATATGAGTAAAATGATGGATATTGCTTCTATGTAATTTTAAAGGCTTTATGTTCGTACAAATAGAGGTGCATAGCATAAATGAAATTCCATTCACAGCTACTGTTGCCCCTCTTTCAAAAATAGTGCATTTTATTTAATAGCCCTCTGTTTGTATTGTCAAATATTGAATGCAGCAATCTCAGATTCCCCAGTAACTATACAAATAATTCCCCATTTTTTTTCCATCCTTTCAGTACATGCTCTATTGCCATTCATCCTGACAATTCAGAGATAAGAATAAACAGCAGCTTTCCAGCTGAACATAGCAGCTGTGCTGTAGCATATGAAGAGAAGCCAATGTACAGAAATGTAAATTTCAGGCTATTCAGGGCTTTGTAAAAAAAATTAATAATAATAATAAACATTTGTGTGGAGGGGGAAAAAAAAGTGCTATATACAATACGTAGTGTTGTCTAAAAATTCCTCTGTTAGAGGTCCTTAAATGTTTCCTGAAAAAATCTGTAAGACCTCCAGCTGATGTGTGCTTGTATATAATTTCCTTGAGATAAAGAACAAGGTAGGGATTTCTCCCAAAACATAATAAATGGTATCATTAACTGTATTCTGTACCAAGAAGAAGCAAAACGTTATTCAGCTCTGTCACATGGATGCTGCAATTGCCACTCATTAGACAAAAGATATCTGTATTAAAAAATAAAAAATAATACTCTTATTTAAATAATGTTATTACAATGCGGATAGAGAAGATAATATCTGTGGGCAAGGAGTTTTATTATGACTGTGTATACTTACTTTAAAGTATGTTAATGTCTTTACATGTACTATTTTACCATAGCCCCATGTATTTATTAAGCTGGCACAGTGCTTTATATCAGGCAGTATATTTCTTGGCTGTTTAGGCTGTGACAGTATTTTGAAAAACATGTATTACATAAAAGACAAAGTAGGACAGGCAGTACAAAGCAAATCAGGAGCAGAAAATGAATTTGATAGCTCCCAGTAATACGTATTCTTCCTGCTAAGAAGCATTGTTTCAAATAAGTACCTTGCAAGCAATCGTTTGGTATTACTCATATATAAACTGTGGTTATAGCTTTAGTATTAAGTAAATCATCCTAAAATGATTTTTCTTCAGTCTTCCTGTGTATAGCTGTACTAATAGAAAATAAAGTCAAGGCATTTTGAAGTCCCTGATCTATTGAGAATTTCATGCTCTGCAGGGTGAATTCAATTGAACTGCACTGAAAGATGGTGGGGTGAAAAAATGTGTTCTTGTAGTAAAGCAGAAATGAAATTTTAAGGCTATGACGCTTGGCACTATTCTATAAAGGAGGACATTTTATTTCTTCTGTCTTTGTACTCTGGAGATAAAATGAACTCTTATCCTGCAAATTTTGTAAGTATAAAAATCTGTTCCCATGCAGAAGGAAGGTGAGTCAAGCTTCATTTCCTCTTTGGATGCTGTATAGGTTCTCCAGTTCAGAAGAAATCATCTATAAGTACCAGAGGCAGCGGCACTGCCAAAGAAAACCTGCATAAGCAGGAAGAATACAGAAGCAGTTTCTGACAGCAGGCAGTTAAAGGCTTTTGAATCTTCATTTGAGGGTTAAAAAAAAAATATTCTTTTTTCCTTCCAAAATTAATGACTGACATTTTTTCAGTGATTTGTACAGAAAATGAAAAGTTGGAAATGGTGTTTAATCAGTCAAACTGGGAAAGAAATGTGCTGATCCAATTAATTCTTGTGATGCAGATGAGTGGAAGCGTTGGCTTTTAGCACCGTGATGTTAAAATTGCCTACTGGGAAGACCACTTCAAAGGGAGTAACAGTGATCTGTGTCATTAAAAGTAGGACATACACTGGTAATGGAAAAAATTAGTTAAAAAAAAATTAGTGCCAAACTATTCTTTAGCTCTGAAAACAGTACACCGTATTTTAGAGTATAATAATTATAAAGACAGAAAAAACCCCAAACGAATCATGTTTTGTTATAATATTAAAAATAGAATAGAATGTAAAGATTCCTAATGCACTTTTGCAGTGCTCTGAATATCTTAGTTATGTTGAAGTGGAGGTGGGAGAAAGGGGCAGCCATCTCTTTCCTGCTGTGCAGATTTTGTTCTATTTTAGCATGAAAACATTTGCTGAATTGATATCAAAGTCACTGATGTTAGGATTTTAATGTCTGTATTCTATCCAGTAAAATAGCAATCATCATATATACAACTTTCTCATTTATCTGATGACGGAAAATTCCTTAGCCCTGCATTGCAGGTATTGACCACAGTCAGCAGGTGAGATGGATGTTCTGATCTCTGTTATTAGGTTGAGTAGAAGTTTTTCTGTCAAGTGGTCTGAAATTTTGTTATGGAATTGGTTTGTAACTAAGTGTGAGATTGAGTGTATAAAGCATATTGTGTGCTTGGATAACTGAAGTGTTCGACGTGTTGTCCTTCTTAATATCATGCAGAAATGCGTTGATGTGTTTGAACACAACCTCTGCTGATAATCTACCTCAGATCACATGTAATTTAACCATAATTCCTCTTCAGCTTGGCTACACATCAAAGATGAATCAAGTCATCAACATGGAAGAAATGCAGAAGTTTTATCCACCAAGAGAATTACGTTTTGTAGTAATCATTTCAAAGAATGTTTTATTGTCACTGCCCATGTGTCAGATCCTTTTGAAAATAGTTCTCGTTCTAAGAAAATGTTGACTTCATGACATGAAATTATTTACCACTGTAGAGCACAACTCCAAATCTTGCTGAAGCTCTCTCTTAATTTGGAGATAGGCACTCAACTCCCTGTCTACAGCATTTGTAATTTGTATTGTATTTTTTGTAATCTATTTTGCATCTATTTATTGTATCTATTTGTAATGATGTGAATTCATTCACAGATGACCAGGCAGAGGCCCATTCCAAATGTTCTTGGCAAAATGATATCCCGTGTCCTCTTGACTGCTTAGGCTCACTTAAAAGTACTGGGAAAGTTTGTCTGCAATTTTTGTTACTTTTTTTGCATCTGTCATGGTAATCTTTAATAGCCTAAGGTCAGAATTTCGCTGAAGTACATATATTTTTTACTTTTTTTCTGGAAATATTTTTTTTATATTTATATGTTACTTGCTCCTATAAAGCAATTAATTTGAACTGCACTGGAATGATTTTCACTATGGCCCTTAACAGTTCAGTATGATTGACCTGTATATGTTGTTTCACTTAACTAAAAAAAGAGCAAACTTTTTGGGGGGATCCTGAAAGCACAGTCCAATTTAAGTTAGAATATTCTTATTTCTTTTTCCTTGCCAAGAGGAAGAATCCTAGCAGAAAAAATTTCAGGAAGGAATAGTGTTAATGATTCACAAAACATCATTGTTGTCCTCTGAATTCTCACTGAATGAATTCTAGGAAATATTGAGAGTTAATGGAGCTTTGGCTAGAGTTCTATGCCAGTGGAGTAAGAATACCCCTGTCTATGCAAATTGTCCGAAGCTTACATTTGTGTTATGAAGTGAAATGTTTACTGATCAATTGCACACTGGTTACAGGGAGGATGGTCACCCTGCCAATGCAACCTGGCCACTTCAATGCCAGGAAGATCTCACATCAGCTGTATTCTTTGTGCTTTATTTTTTTGTTTGCATGTAACTTATGGTAGTAGATTGGTACCTTGATTTTCATAACATGGCATAAGTAAATGTGAACCCAGTTGTATTGTATCTATTTCAAAGATTAAGCCAGTGTTGCATTGCTTCTTGGTAGGAACCCCATTCCTGCAAGAAGTCTCACCTTTCTAATCTTGTTGTGCTGGTGACAGCATCTGAGTAGTATGTTACGATGTAAAATAATAGTTTAAAAAGTACTGGAACATCCTAACATATAAATTATTGTATTTATTGTACTTCTGAAAATCACTTTGTATTCTTTAAGTGAGGACACACCATACCTGGACAGGGGCAAGGAGCTCTTATCTAGTGTTTATTATCTAGGCATAGAGGTGGGCATAGGATGGTGGAAAATGTGTTTAATTTGCAAATCAATCCGGTAGAACAGCCCCAGGGATATTTATTTCCCAATTGAAAGACACTGTGGTAACAGCTCTGAAACCATGGATGTACGTTCTCAATATTTTTAGATTCTATCTGTAGACTGCTGCTTAAAAAAAAAAAAATTAAACATATTGGCTGAAAGTTCTGCAACAGCAAGACTCAGGGCATTGCTACTGAGAAAATTCACGAGACAGAGCCTATGAATATTAAAGCGATCTTGTGTGATATGGTTCTGCAGAGAGCAGCATACCTGTATGCCTTAGTCATATCCTGCCCTCCTCCTTTCATAGCTATGTCACTTATGTTCTAGGACAGATATTGGCAATTCTAAGATGCAAATGTGCAAGGATCTAAGAGGTGCTTAATGCAGTATTTCACCTCCTGCTGATGGTACAGGAGGGAAAAGAGGCTGTAGGGCTGAATGTGACCACTGTGGCCCTTCATTCTTGCAGTGAGAGAGAGCCTGGTTCTTTGGAAGTAAGAAATGCATTTAGTTTTTCATTTTCTTTATCTTGATAGGGCTGTCAGTGGACTTTTAATTCTCTTTTCCTCCTAACCTGTAGCTCACAGCAGTTTTAGCTTCTTTTCACCCTTCTTGTCAAACTTATGAGAGAGAGGATCTTCAGGGCAGATATCTACCTAAGGAGGGGCTCTGCTTTACTGATTCCACGTCTCTGGAGCGCTCCTGCAACTCTGCCAAAGGGAATGTTTAAAGAGTAGTCAGGGCTCTGCTGTAGATAATCCTGCATTGAAAAGGCAGTTACCCCATTTGAGATTCATGTCCTGTTAAATGGGATTCTGCATTCAACACGCTGCTGTGTTTTTAATTAAAACTTAGAAAGAATTAGAAATTTGAGCTAGCAGCAGGACATCAGCTGTGAAAGTCCATCTGAAATGACTCGGAAGGTGTGATTGAAAATTACATCAAATTACATCTATCCAATGTGTACCTCTTTGTATCATTTTTTCGTATTGAATTACCTTTACTCAGGGATAAGGAAAATACATGACCCTGGTCTCTTGAAATTGCAAAGGAGAAAATACACTGAAGAAAAAAATAGTTGGTCCTGTGCACTGGTTTTATTATTGTAACAGGAGAATTCACTCAAAGTGATAAGAGGGTGAGGGAACTTTTTTTCATTTAGCTATTTAAAACATTCGCCAAAAAGACTGCACGCACCATTATTTGACACTATTTTGTAATCTTATAAATGGTACTAATACAAAAACTTGGTTGTTTTTTTTTTTTTTTCTTTCTAAAATCAGTAGTTATTTTATTGTTCTTTGTTTTTTTGGTCTTGTTGCTTGTGGTGATGCATGTTCGTAAACTCTGTCCGAATATTAACATTTAGATGTGTGTTTTAGTGAGTCTAAAATGTCATCAAACTTCACTTATTTCAGATAGAAGTAACAGCTTTGGATTAGGGAAGGCTGCAGCAAAGCAGAGTGTAAGTTTTTTTTTCCTAAAAACCCTCAGACAGTAGAGTACAGGAAACTCAGTTTATCTGTCTTAGAAAAATGAAGGGCTGAGTAGACCTAGCTGGGATTAAAGCTTTCACCCTGTTTTGTGCTATATCAAACAGTTTTTCATCATCTTGAAAATATAAAGCTAATATCCAAGCCAAAATGGATTCCAGTATATTCTGATATCAAATACTGTCAGATATTTGATTTTGGTTAGTTGCTGCAATCTGATTTTCCCTCAAAAGGTCTCAGAGAGCAATTTTGTTTAACAGGAAATGGCAAAGAGTATTCATCTTGGCAATTGGCTCTGGCACTCTCACTGAGTACAGTCCAGAGCTTTTTATTGTTTAGGAGTGTATTTTGTTGTGTTGGTTGCATTTGGGTTTTGTTGTTGTTGCTTTTGTTGATGATTTTTATAGAATGTCCATAATAGAGAAAGGCTGCAGTGATGAGCTGGAGCTTAGAATGAGCTCATATGTGCTATTCGTCAAAGGGAGGCAGAGCCAAATATATCTTGTATACAACAAACTATTGCTGTCAGACCTCAGATAAAATGTCTGAAGTGAAGTGAATTGCGTAGAATAATTTTCTGAGGGAAAGTGATTTTTCTTTGCTTGAACATGTTCTGTCCTCGTGCTTCAGAAGTCTAGCAGGCAAAGGAAACTTGCCTTGAATTAATGATGTCAAAGTTGTACAGTTTGTTCATCCACAGCTGATGTCCTGCTGCTATCTCAAAGAGATAATATAGGTGCTATATATTACAAAATGTCAGCATCAGAATATTAAACCAATCCTCTAGGTGGCTAGAGGTCAACATGACCTTTTATGATGGTGTCACTGCATCAGTGGACAAGAGAAGAGCCACTGATGTCACCTATCTGGACTTTGTAAAGCCTTTGGCAGACTACCCCACAACATCCTTCTCTCCAAAATAGAGAGAGATGAATTTGATGGGCAGACTGTTCAACAGATGAAGAACTGGCTGCAGGATTGAGTCCAGAGAGCAGTGGTCAATGACTTCATGTCTGGATGCAGATTGATGATGAGTTGTGGACTAGGACTAGTGCTGGGACTAGTACTCTTTAATATCTTCATCAGTGGCATCAGTGGTGGAGTCAAGTGCACTCTCAACAAGTTTGCTGATATCACCAAGCTGTGAGGTGCGATTAGCACACCAGAGGGACAGGATGCCATCCAGAAGGACCTAGTCAGGCTTGAGTAGTGGGCCCAGGTGAACCTCATGAGGTTCAACAAATCCAAGTGGAAGGACTTTGAGGCAGCCCTCACTACCAATGCAAGCTGGGGGATGAAAGGATTGAACTCAGCCCTGCAGAGCAAGGCCTGGGGATACTGGTGAATGGTAAGCTGGATATGAGCCTGCAGTGTGCCCTCACAGCCCAGGCAGCCGACCTTATCCTGGGCTGTATCAAAAGAAGTGTGGCCAGGGAGGAGGGCATATTGTAAAAAGCACAAGATGCATCTATCTGATGATTTTAATAATATGATTTGGCAGGAAAGGAAGGAATGAACATTGCCAGTACGTGAGTGTTTCTATTGAGCTTTTAAGTTCTTAGTTTATGCTTTTAAGTCTCTGAAGTCTTCTAATGGTCTGGATGGAAATTAAAAAGAAACATAGTGCCAAAAAACCCTATCACTCCTTTTAGCCTTTATGCATTGGTATTGTAGGATAAAGTTGTTGAAGAGAAGTAAAGAGACCTGAATTTTATTGAGATACAAGGTAGTAAAATTTTCCAGTGGCATTGGAAAGGAAGAACCATTAGTTTCCTAACAATTCTTAGGCATGAGCTATTTTTCTTCCTTCTCTCCTTCTCTGGAGAGGTGATGTATTTAGTCTGCATTGGTAGGGATCACTGCTTTTGTGAAAACATGGCTATGTCTTTTAACTTGTTTGGGAAAAACCTGTAAGATCATGAAGTCCAACCCCAACTCATACTCACCATGCCAACTGACCACGTCTCTCATTTGGAATATCATGGTATCCTTTCTGTAAATATAAAAGACCGTATCTAATTAGAATCATTACTGTACATCATTTTAAGACAGTCCATTGAAGACATGGTTACTTAATTCATTCTTTAACTACATTGGGTTTTAAGCTTGAAATGTCTGTGATCTTTTCTGTTAAAGCAATTTAAAACATATATGATGTTTTAAACAAATTAAAAACGTCAAGTTAAACTTAGTTTTTTGTTATTATTTGAATAGGAAAATAAGATCTATCATCTTGAATTCTTGACTAAGACTTAAGCGTGAGATCTTATACTGTGACTTGCTATGCATTTTTATCCTAAAAATCTTTGATTGAATTCATTTTGAATAGTCCCTTTCTAGCAAATCTATGGGACATATACATGAGAACACACCTCATTTGGCAATGTTCAGAATGAGGATCAAATCCTTCTCTTTACATTTTTACAGGCTCTTATTGGTATACTTCACGTGCTGCTGTAAAACAAACAAACAAACAAAAAAACAATATTAGTCAGGAGGCAAAGCTGTACTTAGTAGCAACATGTAATTTCCTAAGTACTAAAAAAGAACTCCAACATTTAACAGAAGTTGTCAGCTCCCTCTGGCAAGCTCCAAATTTTTATGCTCCTAGTAACTGTGACCTTTAAATGCCTGCATTTGGCCTTACTAAACCTCATCAGGTTTTCATGGGCCCACTTTTCCAGCCTGTGTTCCTCTGGATGGCTTCTCTTCCTTCCAATCATGCCTTGAGTTAATGCAGAGCCTCTGCAAAACTGTGCATATAGAGGTTAATTATGAATACTTTAATAGTATTAATGGAAGTATTTCTTACGGTACCTTTCACTTGGCAAAAGGAATAGAAGGGAATAAAAAATGTAAAGATTGCAACTCACCCTTAGAACCATTGACAGATTATAGGGGAATTGGAGAATAATGGATGCAGTTTAGCAAAACAGAGATGATCTGAATTTCTAGATTAACTAAGTGCACTCTCCTAGTGAGATAGTGCCTTTGGCACATCTGTTTGTCCATCAACCCAAGAAATGATGTTGACTTTTTATGTGAGTCCAGTTACATCTCATGTGTGATTACATTACACTCTATCTCTTTGTATTTACCCCTTGTGAGAAATAGCTGTGCTGAATGTAGTTCATCTTATTGGGATTTTTTTATAATTTACTTTTGATCACTTGGCATCTGCTATCTAGCTTTCTTAGCATAGAATCTAGTCCTGTGTTTCAATGTTGGTTAATGCAAGAAGGTGTTCCTCTGGAGCCCCAGCTCCCACATCCTTATTAAAGAACAAAATTCATTCAAACATGAGGCTTATGAGAATATTTGTTCTCCTTTCCTTCATGTGCAGCATTTTGCACATCAGTTTTTATGCAAGGCAGAGTCTGGATTGTCTTACTGCAAGTAATGCCCAAATGGCTTTTTGTTTTGCAACACAAAGCTGCGGATGCATGTGTCATCTTGAAAACATTTTTCTGCAGCACTGCACAGTGCTCACATACAGTTATTTGGCCTTTAAAAGGCTTTGATTACTTGCCCTTTTAAATTGGGAAGTTTAATCAAAAGCTCCCATGCACTTCTTCACCGTGGCTAAGCGTGGACATCTTTGACTCAATTGCTACAGTGATTTAGTAAAAATGATATTGAGCTAAGCACTGAAGTCAGGTAAATATTAAAGTGTTCTGTTGTTGTTTTTTTTTTCTCCTGCCTTTCTACCTCAGCATATCCAATCTAAATTACCTGCAGTTGCTGGTATGGTTTGAAATCTGTGTGCATTCCTCTTTCTGCCAAAGCATGTTTTAATACAAAGCTGTAGGCTTTCAGAATTTTCTAAGAGAAGTTGCTGCACCTTGGTGCAGCTACTGTCTTTCATTATGTACGTCTCTTCCAGTCACTTGAAGATGTTGTTCATGTATGAAATAAAACCAGATTGATAAAATATTCAAAAGTTCACTCAAAATGTCACTAAGTCTCAGTAATAAAACAACTTTTTTTCCCCTCAGAACAAAAGCCTCAAAAACAAGCTCCTGTCAGGAAACAAACTTTGTGGTATTCATGCAGAAGAGGTAAGGAAGGTTCCTCTCTATTCTGAACTTAACATATCCAGAAGAACTTTCTGTCAAACTCTTTGATACTGAGGTTTTGGCATAGATGATATATTGAGTATGTGCAATGAGTGTTTATAAAGCACACATCTGATCTGAACGTCTGTGACTTCACTAGAGGCAACTCAAATACGTTAGCAGTCTGTAAACCAAGGTGTTAGGCCTATACAGTAGAAGTTGGGAATGGTTATTTAATGTACATATAGCTCTCTGAGTACAGATTATGGTCTGTAACAGATGTTAAACTGATTTTCATTCCCTGCTCCTTCATGCCTGGAATAAGACAGGAGAAGCTAAATGCCTTCTTAAAGTAATTCATGGAGATTTGAAAGGTTTATTACTATTGATCCCTGTAATTTTCCATTATTTCAAGGAAAAAGTGTCATATTATAAAATATTCCCTCTACAGAAACACTTACAGCAAAGATAAGTGATGATACAACCCCCCCATTATTTCAAACACCTCAATGCCCAAGTAACTATATTAAATGGAGCATTCCTTTGGCTATTTACCTTTTCATGACAGTGGTTATTACTGTATATAAATATCTCTTCTCACATGGATTTCATCTGCACAAATAAATACCAGAATCGAAAAGAAGCATAACACTTCTTTATTAAAATTCTCATTGTTAAGGTCAGTCATAATTTCTTCAAAGACTGCATTTAAAAGTAAACAGTAAAACATATGAGGTCAAAGCAGTGACTTGTATTAGCTAATTAGCCTCACTGAAGATCTGCAAACACTCTGAGAAATCCTTAACAGTAGGAAATAATGGATATTTATTTTGCTGGTTGTCAGAATCTGTTATTTTCCTCAGTCATCACTTTTTTTTTTTTTCTTTTTCAAGCATACCAGAGTATTTGAGTACAATGAAAGTTTTATATATATACACACATATATATGTGTATGTATGTGTATATGTATATATATATATACACACACTATATATATAATATTATATATGTATAGTGCGTGTATATATATACATATACATACATATATATATATATATGTTACTTTCCATATACATTCCATTTATGCGAGTTTGGTTTTCCTAGCTGTGCAACATCTTGAGTGTTAAGTAATTAACCTGAACCTTTTTGCTGTATATTTAATATTTGCAACACAAATGTCTGTAAGTCTTAAGGTGAAAACTAAAATTAAATGAAGTTCGCTGTAGTATGGCAAGCATTGCTGGCAGAGAATTTCAGGAAACTAAACCTGAGCTAATCAGCATTCAAGGCAGCAGATGTGAGCGTATCTTAAACCTTAAGAATTTTACATTTGATGAATCATTGTGGTAAACATATGAATTTTAAGTGGGTCAGTGCTATGAACATAATTTTTTTTGTTTTGTTTTGTAATTTTGCCTGATTTAAATGGTGCAAGCCAGAGAGATATAGTATACTTGTTATTCTTTAAGTGGGTTCCATACACCAAAGATGATGAATATGCAAAAGCTATATTCTTTTAATCAAATGTCTTTCACAGATAGATTTGCCTACCAGGAAGATCATGCTTCATCATACTCTCCCAGATTGTGTGCACTGAGTGATGTGTTCAGTGGGCATGGTGATGATGGGCTGATGGTTGGACCAGATGATCTTAGTGGTCTTTGCAACTTCTATGATTCTATGGTTAAACCATTTAAATCTGCACTGAAGGTTGTTTTGAAGGTGATGCTTCCAGTTCTGCTTTCATGCTGTCAAGAGATTGCTATTTTTATTCTGGTTTTAAAAGCAAATATATAAAAGCAAAGATATAAAAGCACTGATTCTATTCTCCTCGCTATTTCAGTCAAAAAAGATCCAAGCCCAGCTGAAAGAACTTCGTTATGGGAAAAAAGATTTGATTTTTAAGGTGAGTTTATTTCAACACAATTTAGATACTAGATTTGCTATTAAGTTAAATTAATCTGAGAGAATGATAACTGCCTTCATTAGTTTTAAGGAGTCATTTAATTCTGTCTATACTGAAAAAAAACTCAAAAGACCAAAGACAAATTTAATGCCATAATGTAGTTTCAGAAATACTATGGATTTTTGTGGATTTATTTTTTTGCAGACCATTCTAACTGGGGCAGTACTTTTTATTATATTAAGCAATATAATATAGGGCAAAGAAGAGAAGCTTCAAAGGCTAAAATAGTATTTGATATCTTTCTGACTAGGCAAGATGAATGGAAAATACTTTATGAGCGTCTATATGCATGCTCAGATAACAAAATGTTCTAGCTCCTTGCTGGTGACTAAAATCTGTTGCCCTACTCCACTCTATGTATTTTTCACCTTTCTTACTGAACAGCAGAATACAGGTGGGTATTCTTTTGACATCCATGGCAAAGTAAATTTATGATCAGCATTTAGAATGAAGCTTGAAGTTTGTGATAAGCTTAGGTCTCTGGAGTGAAATTCCAATGGTGTTCTGAGTTACCTTTACAAGAACTGATGATTCGAGGAAAAAAAGAAAATAGAAGAAATGCCTGTTGGATATACAAACCAAATAAATAGTCAGTCTATATAGCTCGTTAAAAAAAAAAAAAAGAAAGAAAGATAATTGGAGGGGCAGAGTGCACAGACTTTTCTCTGGAGGATATCAAGTCCATCTTACCACAAGGGAGGAGAAATTATGCCCAATAAAAATTGAGGTCCTGTGAGTGGTGGCTGCTAATTGAGTAGTGCTTTTATTCCTTGCACGAAAGATGGAGATAAGTAGTCATTTTCAAAGGGCCTAGAGCTAGAGTTACTTACAAAGTAATTAAACTCAGCACCAAATTTCTTCTGGAAGGCATAGGAAGGAATACTGGAGATACCAGATACAAAATGTGTCCCAGGTTAGTCATGGTGAATTCTGCTCTCGGGGCTCTGACTTTTAAAATAGGGAAAATGTTTACTTGCCCTCTGGGGAGACTATGAACTGATTTATTTAAAATCTCCTTGAGAACATTAGATGAACAATGTTAATGAATTGTGAAAATGATTCTGTAGTCCTGACTCCTGAGAAGTTTGTATGCAAATACCTGAAACATCTCTCCACTCTTCGGTTCTCTCTGTGATAGATAGCTGATTTCCTCATTTGATAAATCCTTTGTTTGCAGCCAGTGATATCTTGGTTAGCCATTTTCCTGACAAAAGAAAATTTCATTTAGAAAGAAAATAGAACAAAGAAGCCCTTGTGTTACCATTCTAAGTAGCTCAGGAAGATGTGGGAAAGAGAAGAATGCATTTGTTAATTTGTATTTATTTCAGTTCTGAAGACACACTGAGTGAAGTTGAAGCTGTGTGGTAAGAGAAGAGCGGAAAGCTTTTCAAAAATCAGCCTGATCTGAGAGGGGCTACAAAATTAGAACAAGAGCAGATGCTTTTTCATTTTGTATCTCGTTGCTTTGATACCAGGTGGACAGATTCCATGCTATCATTGCAATCTGAGGCTGTGTTGTGATGCTCTAATGTTTTGTGATCAAAGCAGTGGATGGATAGCCTTCTGTCTGTGGATAGCATGAAAATGATTTCCTGGTTCCTGGTTCCTGTTAGGTCAGGGGACTTCTACTCTTTCTCCCTCCCACTGGGATCCTATTCCATTACATCTTATGCTTTCTTCCTGCTTTGCTGGGGAAAGATAATTTGGGGAATTGTATTCTCTGTGCAACTCTGAACATTACAAGCTTCTGATTGCTGCTCATTGGAAGGATGCATACTTGGGTCCATATGATCTCTAGAGGATATGAAGGAGCTCTGCAGTCTGTGCTTATGGAACTGATGCTTACTCTGGTAGAATTAATTGTGAAGATGTTTACAAAGAGAGAGTTTTATTGATTGTGCTTTTTTGCTTTTTGTAATCAACACTGAGAAACAGGTCCTTAATGAGCTTTACATTGTCAGTTAGAGTACTAATTAGAGCTTTGGGGAATGAGTGGGAAAGAAAGAGGAAGGGTGGGGGAAGGCGGTGGGGAGATGATCAGAGGTTTGGAGCACCTCCTATAAAGACAGGGTGAGGGAGCTGGCTTTGTTCAGCCTAGAGAAGAGAAGGCTGTGAGTACACCTCATTGCAACCTTCCAGAATTTAAAAGGGGATTGGAAACAGGAGGAGAATCACTTTTTTACAAGGGTGGATAGTGATAGGACAAGGGGAAATGGTTTTAAGCTCAAGGAGGGAAGGTTTAGATTGGATGTCAGGGGAAAGTTCTTTACAGAGTGGTGAGGTTCTGAAACAGGCTACCCAGAGAGACTGAGGATGCTCTGCCCCTGGTTGTATTTAAGACCAGGTTGGATGGGGCCCTGGGCAACCTGGTCTAGCATCAGATCTGAAGGCTAGTGGCCCTGCCTGTGTTAGAGGAGTTGGAACATGATCCTGGTGTCCCTTCTAACCTAAGCCATTCTATGTTTCTATGACGGAAGGTGTCTCCTGTAATACTCAATGAATTATGTCTAGCTTTAACATTGTGTGACAGTAACTTAACAAGCAGTAGTAAATAAAACGCCAGTTCCTCATACTTGGCCCGTGTTCACTCTTCTTATGATTCAGAGATCTGTATAAGAAAGTGAAGGCAGGTTAAAAATAGTACTTCTTTATTTCTAGCACTTCTTACAAGAAATTCTTAAGAAACAGCTGAACTGACATTATACGGACGGACAAAGGATGTGTGTAAAAGAGTTAACTGAAGTCTGCTATTTATAGTCAAAACTATTTTCCAGTTTCTTTTCTGCTGGCCCTGGCTGCTTGTCTCACCTCAGCATTAGAGTAAGGCCTTTGGCTTTCAGACACTCTCATTTAATATGATGTATTAGCTTCAGTTCTAATTATATTGTATTATATTGTATTATAGTGTGTTATCTTGCATTCCGATATCCTGCTTAGTAAATTTGTTTCTTCTCAGATCGTTGCCACTGGTTTTGTCTTTAGGCTCATCTCTCTCTACCCTTTTCCCCTTTTTCATTTTTTTCCCTTTTGGATATCTTAGTCCCAGAACTGGGCTGAACCAGCCCATAAACTATTAGCAGGAAACTTTTTCAGAAGTGCTCTGTGTGCCTGCGTGTGTACAAAGATGCAGGAGTGTTTGGTTTTCCAGTACAGTTCTGCTACCTGTTTTTGTAGATAGTCAAGCTGGCTGAAATTCATCCATTTCATAATATGCATTCACTTTTCCCACGATTTACATCTCCTGTTATTAATGTTATCAACTATCAAGTGGAGTCATGTTGAAAAATGAGATCATTTTAACACACTGTAAAATACTCTTCATTACGTTCAACGTGTCAAAATGCCTGTATTTCTTTTTATAAAGCCTTTTGGGGGAAAAGAAAAAAAAAATGTTGCTTTCTTTAAACTTTACACCTAGATTTATATAGCACAAAAACAATTATTTCATTTCTGATGATATTTTCCCACTACCCTGTTACACTGAACACAATTTCTGTATCTCAGTGTTAAAAGATGATAAGAAGAGACTGAGGACAGTTTCAAATGGACATGTCACGGCTAATTTTCTGAGAGGGTATGATAGCTCTTCTCACTTTCAGTCAATGGCCTGCTGTGTGTTTGTTCATCCAGTGCATTTCCTTAGCATCTGAATCTCCTGCAACCTCCCTGGGGAAATTTAACAATGCTGCTTAGGAGAAGTGAAACAAATAGCTGCTATAAACATAGTGTAATAAGAAACATTCAACTCTTTGTTTTGGTTTGCTTTTTTTGAGTGAGATTTTTAACTGTTGACTTTATTAGGGCTAAGTTCTATAACCAGCAGATTGGCTTCATTGCATCAAGTAATTGAGTAGGATCTGGAAGAAGCATTCAGGTTATTAAGCATCTAACATATAGCATTTTTAAACATTTTCTGGGAGAATGACTATCAAAGACTTCAGATATGGAAATATTCTCCAACAGATTTGCTTTGACTTTGCCAGAAGTTACAGGCTGAAGGACAAGGTAGCAAAAGAAAATGCCTTTTAAAAGTATCAGTGACATAGCCAGAGTCCACTGTAGTAGAAGAATACGTCTGAAAATATTCTTATTGATTTTTCTTATTAAATACACAAATAAGCAAGATTTTTTTTAATTACTGAGATTGTGAGGTACATTTTTAAATATATGCAGTGATTCCATCAGCAACTGAGTTCTGTTAAAAACTGCTTTCTCAGGAAGGTATGGAAAACACACAGGACATTCCTTGTTTTCTTACGCTGGAGAAGGTTTGATTATGTGCTTGTTATTTCTTCATAATGTTTATCCAGTTTGTTTTAAGAAGCCTGCAGCAGTTCAACCTACGTATTTCTACTGCTTTCGTCCATTAGCCTGAAAAGTAAGAAGTGCTTTCTGGTATCTCATTTGAATCTACCTTACTGAAATGGAAATCAACTAGCTACCACATCATTTTACATAGACTTAGAAAGTAGTTTTATTTTCCCTTCTCTTTATAGCCATATTCTGCAATTCTCACCCTGCACCCCTCCCAGAGTTCCTATTTTTTAAAATAATATATGTAGGGTTTGGGTTTTATGGTTGTGGGTTTTTTTTTCCCATGTTCTTCCCAGTACTAATTTGCATACAATTAATGTGGGGCATTATTCTCATCTGAACACATTTCCTTTGATCTGTGCCCACTTACAATGCCCTGAAGTGGCAGTGGAGAGAAAGGCTTTAATCACAGAGTGTCAAAGATACCCTGTAGATTTGGCACCAGACCTTGAGAGACGACCCTAGTAGTAGGATTTTGAGTAATTATGTTGAGCTATGATTTGTGCTCTTGTAGTGAATGCCTCTGAGTTAGAAGGAGAATGCATCATGACTACAGGTATTGCAAATCGTTCTTCTTCATCTGTAGCCCAGGCATAATTGTCTTTGTGCTTTTATTACTAAAGATTTTTTGTGTAATAGACCAAGTGATTTTGTGATTGTAGGTGTTGAGGTACTCTGCAGGCCTGGAACTTACAGAGTGGTTTGCATTCCATGCTGTAATTCCATTTGTATACATTGTTTTATGGAGAGTCAGATAGTAAGATTGATGTCATTCCTTTTCTGAAGCATTTTCAATACAAGCTAATTAATCAATCAGTGAAGTTAGATGCTTAATAGCTTAATCAGTATTTAATGCTCTTCCACTGAAGTCACTGTGCCTAGTGATGTATGACAGCCAGGATCATGTTGCTGGGAAGAGCTGATTTTTCTTCTTGAAGCATGATAATTTATAATTGTTACTTTCACAATTTGCTAGAAAATAGGTGTAATTTTATTCAAGAACTATCCTTGTTTGTGAAAAGTCATTGTAATGACAGGAAGGAAATTGTAAGTGTATTCTTCAAAGCAGCTGTATTGATGGCTGAGGAAGTGTATTGCAGATTTTATTTGTATTTGAAGCTGTTCTTACATGAAAACTCATCTATTTTATCTATTGACTTCTAGAATGGGATACTGTAACAGAATTCAATTTTTTGCTATTTGGGAATAGTAGGGCTGAGTACACACTTTGTCACTACATCTGTTTTTGTTTTTGTTTTGTTTTTTTTTTTTTTACTTTGCCAATGAAGTTGCAGCCTGCATCTTTAAATGGATGGCTGATAGGTTGGACTGTGAAGGGTTTTATGGGTTATCATGTAGAGGGAGATTTGGAAGATGAAGAGATTATGGGGTCTTCCTTGAGGTACTTCTACTCCAGAGCAATTGGACTAATTCACATTTGAATTAAGTTATGGATTTAGTCTGTGTAGTTTAGGGTCCTTGTTGTTCTTGCTGCTTGCCACAGTTCAGTCTTTGAAGTTGCTAGATATCTTCTTTTTTGAAGTGGCAAAGCTTATTATACTTTTATCAAAAAGTATTTGTTGATTTTTCACATAAGGATTTTTTTCTTCGTGAAGTCAGTGCTTTAATATACTTTTAGATATGTAGAGGGATGTTACCCACTACTGAACATAAAACTTTATTTCTCAGCTGATCAATTATTTGCAAAGATCATATAGGAATGCTTTCTGTTTTGATAAATGAATTTGAAAATAATATCATAGAACCCTTATATTTGGTAGGGACCTTCAAAGATCATCTTGCCCAACTCTTTTGCTATGAACTAGGACAGCTGTAGCTCAGTCAGGTGCTCAAGGCTCCCTCCAGCCTTACCTTGAATATCTCGAAGGTCAGGGCTTCCATCACCTCTGGGCAACCTGTTCTAATGCCTCAACTGCCTCACTGTAAAAGTCTTTTTCCTTTTATCCAACCTAAATCTCCCCTTTTTAAGTTTGAAACCACTCCTTGGATTTGAGCATAGTGAGGCAGTGTGTGGTACACTTCAGCACTGGTGACAGTGGGTCACCACTGCTGCTGCAGGTTCCAATGAGCATGTGCAGGCTCTTGTTCATTGCAGGTAAAAATGCATAGTTAATGGTGGTAACTATGTTGAAAAGTAGTGTTTTGTAGCTGAGATTTGCTCTATCGAACAGTGTTATTGTGCTCTTTGTAGCTGTTGAAGTTTTCAAGGGGGAAAAAAAAAAATAGGAGGCATTACTTATGGAGCAACCTGTGTACCCAAGACAATTTCTATTCACTAAATGTGGCCCAGACAAGCCAAAAGGTTGGACATGCACGATATATGGCTTTAGGCACACGTGTAATTAAATGGAATAGCTGCCAAGAGGGGTTATTCTCAGTTACATTTAGCTTCTGCAGCACTGTAGTGCAATAACCTGTACAACTCAGAAGCACAAATCTGTGTATTTCTAAGGTACAAATAGTGCTTACAGAAATTCAGAGTAAGCACAGCCATTTCTGCGTACTGGATAACGTATTTGATTAAGCAGTTGTTCCATTTTCTGGTTAACTGGTTTCCAATTAAGAAGTTTTCCTATTCAGACAATGTAAATTATAAAATGAAAATTTATACACTAAATAATTTTGAAGCAGTTATTTGAAGCCTATTGTAAAATAAAATGGAGTTCAAGATAGGCCATCTATTTCATGTGTTGCTAAATATCAATTAGTTAATCATGTTTTCTTATTAAGCAGGGATTATTTTGTCTTCAATAAGAAGGAATTCTTGGTATGAAAAAAAAAAGGTTGAAGAGATTTATAATGAACTGCCAATTAAAATCCAAATGTATATTCTCTTGAAGAAAAAGCCACAAATAAGGAGAATGCAATAAATACTAGTAAACACTAAAAAATATATATATTTTTTTCTATTTGTAAGTGTGCTGTCCTGTTTTCCTGTCTCTCACATCATCTGAAACTTGACCCTAAGTTTTTCTGGGTATGTTCATCCCAAGAAAGATGTTAGAAAAGATCTCCTTATTAGAATAAAACCTAGGACTTCTCCAAAGGCATTTGAAAGGCCATTAAGGAAGGTTTTTAATCTTTTTTTCCGATGTCACTGATGTGTCTTACAAAGCTGATGGGATTTCAGTAATTCAGCAATCTATGTTGTATAAATGTGATAACCGTAAATTCTTGACCATTCAAAATTATCAGAACGAAGACATGCAGACATTGCCTGCACGTATATATGTATAAATGATGCTTTAGTTAAAAATTCACTCTGGTCTCTATTAATCGCTTGAAATAAATTTTAAATCACTTTGGATTTCTCTCTACTTGAAAAGCATACTTGTCCTTCTGGATTTGTTTTTTATTTTCCCCCTTAATTCTTTTTTTCCCCTCTTGTCCTCCCTTCCTCCCCTCTTATTCCTTTTTTTCCTTTTTTTGCATGATACTTACTATGCCTGGAATAATTTAAATATGGTCATTGTGTGTAATGTAATTCATGATGAGTATAGCTAAGTACATCCCTTTGATCTGGAAAAGTGCATTTCACAGACAGAAATTCAGGGGATGAGGAATTGATTTATCTCAGTTTTGTCAGTAAGTCTGGATTCTATAAGAAAAGATATTTTGAAGTTTTCCCAGACCAAAATTTGCAAAGGTCTTTTCCTCCTTCTGAAAAGTGGCCTTATGTGGTCCTTCTGGCATTCTGCACTTGTACTTCATAAGCTACCTAAGCTACATAAATTGAACAGGCTCCTTAAAAAATGTTTTTAATTAAAACAGCAGTGTAATTATTGTCATAAAAATTCAGGCTTTGTGGATAGAAAGATTTGAGGGGAAAAAAAAATTGATCATTCTACTGTTTGAGGAATAAGTTTAAATAGTCATCACTATTGTTAAGTGAGCAGTTAATCATTCCAGAACAGAAACATTTTTAATGTCAAAATTTTATTATTGTTTGATTTCTGCTTAGCCAGTGGCCTTTTGGTTCAGTAATCTGTGAAATAAAATAAATGTACATGAAAGATGCAGATAAAGTCAATCCATTGCATACTATGGTTTGTCCAAAAATAAGGATAAGATTTCATAAATGACGCCCATGGGAAGACTTTACTAACACATACTAGCCTGTCCTCTGCAAGAAAACCCTTCTTGCCAGAAACAGAAAATGTTTGCTTGATGTGAGCAGTGTTGTTATTCTGTGTAACATTACTTCATTCTTTTTACCGGGAGGCACCTAGAACTGAAATCAACTACTTGTCCTCAAACTTAATGTGACTGGATTTCCACTGAGAACAGTGAATGATGTTTCTGCAGACATTGCCCTGGTGTGAAGGCAGCAGCTGATGCCTGTAGCTCTGTTTACCTGCTAGATATCAGCTACTCAGCTTTTCAGCTACCTCAGTAATTCATGTGCCTAAGAACAGCAGATAGAAATTTGCATCTTCAGTTCTGGTGTTCCACAGATGGTGATGAATGGAGAAGCTGTCTGGCTCACACTAAGCGACGATCCATCATCCTCTGTATAATCCTAAGCCTTTAGAAATATGCACCATAAGAGCTGCCATACTGGCCTCTCGTCTATCATAGCAATGCTATTTTGTATAATTTCATTCTTAATGGCAATGAAATTTATCTAGTTATATATACTGGTTTTCAAATGTTGTTTCTCATTCACTGAAAGTGTATTAATCTGTATAACTGTAGTGGGAAAAAATATTTTAATGTGTAGCAATAATTACAGTGTTATTGATGTGAAAAATTACTTCACTGTCTCTGTGTAAAAGCCAAATATTATTTTCAGTCTTTCAAACAATGAGCTTATTGGCAGGGTTATGTACTATATTTAGTAGCAAGCATAAATGTTGCTGAACTCTAGGGAAATTCTTACACAAAAATCACTTTTTTTTTCCTCTTAACAGCCAGTGTGGTTACTCCATTTAGACTGCAGAAAATGAGATTAAAAAAGAAACTCAGTATTGCCTGCTCTGCTGCCCGCTGATGAGCCACACCAGAGGTCCATTCTCTGTTGTGTGTGAGACCATGACTAGTATCAGCTCTAACAAGTGGGATACAGTGGGAATTATGAAATGCATTCACAAGGGACTTCCCTTCATCTGAGCAAATAATTTCTGCTTTGAGGCAATACTGTCTCATGGTACAGGTTTTTGACTAATGAAAGCGTGACTGCTCTGATTAATCCACAGATAGAGGTGTAATCACGATCAGGGAAATACTGACAGACTTTTGTCATTTTATCAGCCACTACAGCCTATGCCTAATGCTGATCAATGACATCTCTTGAGGTATCTCCTCCTGAAGGACCCTGCAGGCAAAGAGCACAGAGCTGTGTAAAAGCCAGCAGTCCTCCCACATGTGGGCTTGGGTGCATGACGCTGACTTCAAATGCACAGTTCCCCACTTTCTCCCTGTGCAGCTGCATAGCTTGCTATTCCCATGACTTTTCCTTTTATATCTCCAGGGAAGAATGTGGAGAAATAAATTGGGAGTTAACACCTTGTGTACCAGCAGAGAGTAGTGTCTTATAAGGGACAAATATGTATGAATGTTTCCTAGTTTCTCTACTGATGCTTAGTTACGTTGATGTTTATATCTCAGTGTTTAAAAAAATTAACGTGTCAGATTACAAGCAGAAGTGAGATAAATGAGCAAAATAATTAAAACTTTAAGTAATTTCATGTTTTCAAAATAATACCATGGTATGATTACAAATACTTCCTACTGTGGAATTATTTGTGCTACTGACATTGAAATTAAAGAGTAAATTTACACTAACAAAATGGTGCAGATTTAAGTTCCCACATAAAAATACATTTTTTTCTGCAAGGAAAATAGTATCCCATGAGTTCTGCTTTTTGACAAGTATTTCTGACCCAATTCAGACATTTACTGAGAATCTCTTCCTCTCTCTCAGGCACTGCGTGAAAAATTATGGGAAAAAAAAAATACAATGTAGATGACATCAGCTTTCTCTTTATTCCCACAGGCACAACAGCTAACAGATCTAGAGCAGAAACTAGCAGTAGCAAAAGACGAATTGGAAAAGGCCGCCCTTGATGAAGTAAGAGGTGTAACGTGATGTAAGCATGTTTATCAACTGTGAACATTTCGGTATTAGACAAAAATAAGTGGAAGTCTTGCAGCACTTGAGATGCGTAGTTAATGCACATAGCTGGGACTATTTCCTCCAAAGTCAGAGGGAGTAATTGTGCTGCGTGAAATGCATCTGCATGGTTATTTAAGAGGAGAAAAAGCAAGCTGAAAAGACCCTGGAAAGACTCCTAAAAAAGTATTACTCGTGCACTAAAATATTTCTCCTTGTTGGTAAGTATTGCAGTATCTGAAACCCTCCTTCTGACTGAGGATTTTGCCTCCAGCATTGCAAAATGCCACCAACATAAACAATGATCACGGTAGCATTATCCAAAGCTGTGTGTTTCTGGTGACATAGCAGGTGGTTTCTTGCTGGTATGCTCAGCTGTTCCAAACATTAATTGAAAACTTAAGTGCATACTCTCTTCGCATGCATGTGCACTCAGTAGTGCCCATGTGCTGCTGTCTGTGCCAATGACAAAAGGACAATGTTTGTGCTAAATATCTTCTGAATGCAGCTATTTGTTACAATGCAGAGAGTTAGGAAGGAGAAAGCAAAGAACATCTCCCGTCAGGAACTTCTAATGAGAAAGCTATTAAGGAACTCAGTCTGCATGTTAAAAGGGGACTTGCAGCACACCAGGCTGACTTCTCTGACCCTATGTTTCTTTCCTGGTAAATATTATGGAATTTTAATTTAGGGCTAGGTTATTATTCTGTAGGCTTTCCAGAAGCGTGGAATCATCTTCTGGCAAATTATCAGTGAGAAAGTCCTTGGGTGGCATCATTGTTTGCATGCTGTGAAGGTGACATGGAAATGGAGCACTGTAAGTGAAGGAAAAGAAAAAGTTCATATAGGTGGAGTTGTGAAAGAACTCTGTGAGACACAGTGTCCACACTTATTCTAAATGCAGACTAATACAATCATTTAAGTTCCTACAAATCTTTTTGGCCATGGCTGAGAGCTTTTCTCTATGAATTAAAAATACGTGGAGATGACCACAGTAAAGACTTTGCCTTCACTGCTTTGACAGTTCTTGCATGTGCAGTAGGAATGGGAGCCATGTAGAAAGCAGCACATATTTTTGGATCATGAGCTGTTTTGGAAATGAATAATTGACTGATTGAGACTCAAACTGTGACTATAAGTAGGCATAAAAATGAATTTTTCTTTTGGGAGGATATCAGGGTTCTCTTTTTATTATTTGTTTTAAAATATTGCTTGCGTAGATGGTAGACTATATTATATATCAAGAGTATACTCAGGGGGAAAAAAAAGACATGCATAGTATACTACTTTTGATAGACAGACAACTGATACATCCAAGGTTGTTGAGAACTTTGACAAACAGCATCTTTGATTGTTTCCCTAAATTGTACACTTGTGCTGGGGATGATTCAATCAGTTGGACTTCATACAGTTCACAGTTTTGATGATGATTTGCATGGCATTATCCATTTTTAATGATTTCGCACATACATTTTCTTGGATGCAATGATATTTTATCAAATGTGAGTTGCCAGTGGCAATTGCTTCATCTATTAATTTTGTAAGTCTCCCCTTTTTTTTTTCTTTTTTTTTTAACCATCACCAAGGTGATATGAATAGCTATACCCGATGTTGATAAGAGATAAAGACAATCAGTTTAATGTAATTTTTACTGCTCCATATAAATAAGGTACTTTATTTTCATGGTACCAAAGCAGCCATTACTGTAGTGACATTATATCCATCATCAATACCTCAGATGAAAATGGCAAGGTGAACTGTATCTATAGCATAAGTACTTTAATCTATTACCAAAGCACAACATTTGGAATTTGCAGCTTTATTCTTCAAATTTATTTTCATAGATTTTCCCTTTTGTTCAGTTTATCTGGTGAGACAAAATGATTTTAGAAGAATCCATTTTTTTTTAATCAGGGTTATATCTGCCACGCTTTCCAAACATTACTTAATCACCATTAGTAAATGGTTTTGAGTTTTTTGCAATCAGATTTGCTACCAAATAACCAACGTTTGTAACAGTGCCCATTTGAGTTTTAATTTTGTTGACGTGGCAGGCATTTTTCAATTTGTCTATTTTGTCTTTACAAAGCATTCCATGATATGCACTAAATTTGGCTGCGTGTTTTTGCAGATAAAGTCTTTTCAAATGGTGATCTTTGAAAACTGACAGATTTTCCTTACAAGTTAAACATAGTGCTGTATTGTTTGTCTTGACAACAAGGTGCTCATCTTTCAATTATTTTTTTTTTTAGTAATTGATTGCTGCACTTGTTAATAGATCTGTCTATATTTCTACTTGAAAAATAACAGTACTCTAGATCATGTTGCAAACACAATCATACAATCATGAGAACATCGTTCACCAATAAAAAGATTTAACTTGGTTTAAAGTACAATCATACTCTTAACAGGTGGAAAGGACTACAGCTTACCTGCTCCACAGTGCAACATGATATGCACGTGTATGTACATGAGGGAAGTCATCCTTCTGTTGGATTAAAATCAACTTTTAGAATGTGGAAAATTACTAATAATTCTGAATATTATGAACAAACTTCCATGCAGAGTCTGTGTCTATTTGCAATAGTTGTAAATATCTGCTTCTCTCTGCTATTTAGCTAGAGAGAAGCTAGAATCTGAACTCAGTAATATTTGGTACATATTTGTTCCTTTAATGGTAACAGATGTATGAGCAATAATCGATGTAGATAAAACACCGGGATGAAAGGGAAGAGGGCAAAGACCTCTTAGTACCTAATGCACAGTAACTTTTTCATATAAAAACTACGTAAATCTGTCTTAATTCTTGCACTAAATTAAAAAAAAAAATCTAGTACTAAATAAAATTTAAAAAAAACAACAAACAGCTGCTGTTTGTAAATGTTTGCTTTGATACAGATAGATGAAGCAAGTAATTCTGTTCGTAATAGCACATCTCGGAGAACTGATGATTTCTTCTTTTCTCCAGGAGTCACAGCTGAAAGCTCTGAAGGAGACTGTGAAGCTTTGCCTGTCCTTCGTTCTGCACAATCAGCCTCCTGCTAACCATCGAGTCCCTACAAAACCAGCAGAGAAGCTGACATCTATAGCTACAAAGGGCTCAAAACTTCAATTTCCAGTGACAAGCACCAAGGTATGGTTTCTCCCTCACTTTATTTTCAAGCATCTCTGAGAGTGTGCCCCATAAGAGCATCAAACTGGAACTAAGGAGGGTTTTAAATTAATTGCAAGATTACAATGATTTTTGAAGATTCTCTGCCTCTTGCTGATGTCAGTAAACTCATACAAAGTTGGGAAATGGGTTCTTATTTTGCTGAGAAACAGAATTCTCTGTGGCTTGCTAACTCGACCGTGTCTGCTTGACAAACCTACAAGGGAGAAGGATTAACGCCTAAAAATAAATGAGAATGCAAATAAATAAGATGGTTTACCTGCTGGACACTGATAATGTGTTTGTAGTAATACAACACTGAACAGTGAGTTCAGTGTTATGTTTCTCAAAGAAACCCACTACAAAAGCCAGTATAGAAGTCTAAAGCAGGTTGGAACATACGTTCAGAATTTGCCAAAAGGGATGCTATAATGGGCATGGGAATATCTATTTAGGAAACAGGAATGGCAACTTAGGAGAAAGTATGATTCAATAGATTAAAGCTTTTTTTTCCTACAGTTAAAATTTACAATGAGTGATGGATATCCCGATAGTTTCCACCTCCAGGGTTGCATTTTGCTCACCTGTTCAAGCGATTCAGTAAGTTTAGACCAAGCCTAAGGAAGAAAATTTTACAGCAGTGAAAGGATGGGGAGAGAATTTCATCTCCTACTTAAATTCTGAAAGTCTTTCATGAAATATAAAAAGGAATGGCCAACTCGCAGCCAATTTGTAATTTTTATGTAGCAGAAGTTGATATGCACTATTAGTACAGAGGTTGAAGCCAAAAACCTGTAATTAAAACTGACATATAATTTCAGAACTTTGAATACAATCATAAAATTGAATCTCGTATTGCTACTCTTACCATAACGATTGTAGGTTCCTTAACTATTTAATACTGAGAAAGCTCCACTTCCAAAACCATTACCTCTGGAAACAATTCAGTGTATTAATTAATAACAGCCCATTAGAGTGTGAGCTTACATTTAGATTAAGATTGCAAGTTCTATGTTCTGAAGGAGACTGGACTCTTATTGAGTGACATACAAATTGAGTTTTACCCTGGGATTTCAGGAGCCCATTTTCCCTAGTGAACCTGGCCATGAATTGTCTGTTTTCTTCCCATTGCCCTCCTCTTCAGGTTGCAAATGTTCACACCTCTGTCATGAGAACACTGGTTCTCTGAAAGATGGGACCTATCATATCACTTTGCCTGTGTTTGAGATTGATAAGGGCTCAAGGACTTTGAAATCTCCTTAGTTTTATGAGTATTCCTGTAGCACAAAACAGGAATGCAATTTAGAGATGGGAACTGAATTTTTAACGCTTCTTTGAAAGGCAAAATGGTCTTCATTCTTTTGCCATAATCAATTAGATTTTGTGTTTAATGCACCTGTTTATTAACTGTAGCAGTATTTCCTTGCTGCAATCTGACTTCTTAGGCACTCTTGGGATACAGAGTAAGTTATACTGCCTCTTTAATAGACAATTGCTCGCATTGCTATGCACATGGCATATGCCATGAAAATGTCAACAAAAAATAACGATTTGCAGTCCTGCTCTTCCCCATATTGACACCTCAGTGTTATAAGTCTGTGCATTATCTGTGATTATAAAACCACTGAAATCTGTTTCTGTGAAATAGGCTGTCAAGTCACTGTAGGAAGTCCTAAATTATACTCTCTACATCTGAGCCATATTATAAAAGGTTTTTTATTTTTTTATTTTTTTAAAGAATGACTGCCATTCTTGTGTATCTTCTTTTTGGCAATTTTTTTTGATCTTACAAACCAGCTCAATCTAACTACTGGTATATGCTGTTCTTTCTCTATTACATTTGCACAGTCATTACAGTATAGCAGTCTTGTATTTAGATGAATATAAGTGTGTTTGACTACTTTAAATATTTTTTCGTACTTGAAAACAGAAATTTAAGCGTTTCGTCATGTTTGATAAGCAGCAGTCAAAACTTCAGGAAACAAATGATCATTTGTCTGGTAAAAATCTTCTAAGATGTTCTCACCCAATTTAAAAATGTTATTCTAAAATTGTTCAACTCATTTAAATCTACTGTATGCATCTGTATTGCTTTGATACACATTTATCTGTGGGATTGGGATACTTAATAAAACCAGTGAAAATAAGAAGGTTATATTTTCATATTCATAGTTGACAATCACAATATCAGAGTGCTTGTCAAAGAACATATTTAAGAGTACAACGCAGAAAGATTAATTGGGAAAATATACCAAAATTCTTGTGAAGGTTCACTATAAATTGCTAAGGAGGTACTTTATTCTTTTAGGAGATTGGAATATAATTATTATAATTATACATAGTTTCAAAAATCAATGCATAAAAGTGAATAAATTAGTCTAAAAAATAAGAAAAAATAAGAAAAAAAAACCCAACAAAATTGTTGATTGGATGTGAGAAATTCAGAAATCTTAAGGGACATGTGAGATATGGAAGTGATCTGATCAACCAGCATGGCTTCCCAAAGGGCAGACTGTGTCTGATCAATCTGGTGATCTTCTGTGTTGGAGTGACAGTGCTGGTGGAAAAAGGAAGGACAACTGATGTCATCTACTTAGATTTCTGTAAGGCTTCTGATGTGGTCCTGCACCACGTCCTTATCTTTACATTGGAGAAATCAGTATTTGAAGAGTGGACAATTCAGTGGATAAGGTATTGGTTGTATGTGGCCAGAGGGTTCTTGTCAATGGCTCTGTCTGGGCAGGGGCTGGTCACCAGTGGTGTCCCCCAGGGGTCTGTCCTGGAGAGCAGTAATCTTTACCATCTTTATTAATGATATGGAGATCAGGATCAAGTCTACTCCCAGCAGGTTTGCTGGTGACACCAAGATGAATGGTTCAGTTGACATTGTTAATGGATGTTAATTGGTGGAAATGGTGATGTTTGCCAAGCTACTTGCTGCAAGAAACATGAGTTGGAATAATCTGTGAATTCTAGCACTGGTACTGGCTTCCTATTGAGGCCTTTTCTATGCTAACTGTAGCTTGATGTACCAAACAACTCAGAAGTAATAGAGTCATTAGATGGAACGCTTTGTTTGTTTGCTTTAATTCTCCTTTCTAGAAAGTGCTAACATTCTACTTAATAGATACAAGATACCAGTGCCCCAAATGTAAAACAAACAAACAAACAAAAATCCAGCTTCAATAATTTGAAATATTAATGGCAAAGCAAAATCAGACGTGAAACATAGAAACAGACTCCATTTGCAGTAGGAAGGTAGAATATACAGACAATGGGGAATACAATAGAAAAGATGCTGGAATAACAGCAACTGGTTTGCTCTAGGGAGTTTTTGTCGTTTCACATATTCCCCAAATCAGTTCTTTCATTACAAATGCCCTGTGGTTTTTGTGTATTTCATGAACTACAGTATTTTAAGAGTAGAAATAGCCAAGAATTTCAAGCTCTGAAGAAGAAAATACTGTCATCTCCTCCTGCACATAGCTTAAACAAAAGACCACCTACAAACATCACTTCTGTGGCCTCATCTTGATAGACGAAACACATGCTGAATGACAACTATACTTCTGTAAAAATGGTAATACTGTAGGATATTATAATGATAATTGAGTATAAATTTGAAAAGAATTTGTAATTACACCTATAAAGTTCTTCAAAATACACATAAAAACGTCAGTAGAATAAATAAGACTTCAGAGTGCTTAAGATGTGCCTAGTCCACGTTTTTGAGGACTAAGCAGCTTATTTTTTTGTCATATTTTTAAATCGTTTGCATAGCATAGAAAACTAGTACAGTAGGTTCAAATTCATAAAAAATTAGCCAGCTGAGTGTGGTAATTTATCTTCTCATCTTTGTCTCGAAGTAGGTCAAGAAAAAGAGTAAATCAGAACAAAGTACATGAGGAAATTATGTCTATTTCCTAAAATTAGAGCTTTTATTTATCAGATCATGTATCATAATATTCCAAGATAAATGAAGGTTCTGGCCCTTGAACAAAACAGTTTTTTGTTTCTCTTTTTGTCTTTATAGGAAAGATTAAGATTCTAAAGTCTTTTCTAATGCATCTGATTTATTTTTACTCGGGGTGACCTCTACACAACACTTTGAAAACTTAACTTGGGACTTATTTTTCTTCAGGCAGTAAATTTCAAACTGATATTATGGCACTGTGTCAGGAAGAACTCCCAGTTCTGTCAGTAATAACCCCACTCTAGAGACCAAATGACAGGTAAAAGGGCTCAGTTTGGAGAGGAAAAAAAAAAAAAAAAAAAAAAAAAAAAGGGGGGTTTGCTGAATTTAAAAAGAAGTTACTGATAGAGATTGCATATTTGAGATATATGCTTTTTGCTTATATTTTGCTTTGCAATTTTCTGTTGATTTTGCTGAATGTTACACGGTTGAATGTTGCTGATTTTGCTTGATGTTACATGGTCCACTCTCTGCCCCTTCCTGGAAGTTTGTCTCGTGATATTTCAAGCAGTCAAGTTTTTTCCTCTTGCCTTATTTTCTTTTATTTTAATTTTCTTCATTTCTAAATAATGAACTTTTGTTACATGTGTTTTTCACAGTTACATAGAACAAAGTTTATTTCATGTTAAATTTCACTCCAAGATAATACAAACCAATGCAGCTATGGCAATGGATGCTCAGATCTCTTCAGAAAGTAACTGTTTCATGGCTGTGGAGAAAAAATTAGTGGGACTTTCATAACTCTGCCAGAAGAAAGGGAAGTTGATACTACGGATGAAAAATAACACATCTGTGGTCATCCCTGAGTAAGAGCATCGAGGACAGTGAGCAGGACTGGGGGCATTAGGGCCCTAGGAGGACTGCCATCTTTGTACCTTTCTGCTTTTCTACATATTGCATTGCTCCACCTTTGCTTCTGACATTTAATGAGGTATCACTGGCATGTGAAGTTACAGTTCGTTGCATTAAGCACTGGGATTGGGAAACTAAGTAAAAAAGAAGGTAATTACTAAACACAGACAGTGTAAAATGGTATTGGAAAAGGATGCCCTCCACTATTTTAGAATTTAATTTCAGAGTGAGGGAGGAATGGTTATGTCCTTCTAAGGTTCTTATGGTAGAAATCTCAGGTACTAAGAGTATCTGTAAGCCCAACATAGTAAGAAATTTGTTTTGAAAAAGATAAAGGCAATGCAATTTTAGAATTCCTAGTATGATCTATACCTTCAAGAAATGTTCTTTTTTTGTTTGTTTGTTTTTTGCTCTCTTTAGGCTCATAGATTTTGATTATCATTATAATTAACTGAATGCCAACTACAGTCTTGTATTATTTTTTCTTTAATGATGATTTGTAAGAGTATGGCAACTCTTCCTCTGATATTTTATTTCCTGAATTTGCCTTGGATTGAGTATGATATTTGCTCTGAAAATTTCCACAGACCTTTTTCTAGAGTTCTTCAGTGACTGATTTTTAATAAAATTTTATTACATGCTCGAAAACATTTAATGCCAGAGATGATTAAATTGAAAGCTCAAATTCCTTGATTTTATTGCTTACTTTAAAGAAGTCTCCATTATTAGCACGTTCCCTTGATATTAAATTAGTTTTAGATTTGTTTGTTCTTTGTTTTTCACTAAGTACAATCAGTGGAAACGAGGGGGTGGGGAGAAGAGCACCTGGCATCTCTTTAGTTCACAGAAACTAAAAGAGGGCAGATATAGATTGGATTGGCCTTTAATGGTCCCTTCCATCTCAAATAATTCTATGATTCTATGTTCTGTTATTCTAAATTATTAGCAAAGGGAATCATAAAGCAAGATTCAAGAATTGTGGAAAATTTTGAAAGGAAGACAGCTTAAATCCCTAGCTCTTCCAATTACAGTGCTCCCATGGTTTTTAAGTATTCTATTTGGATTCCAGTTTAGCAGTGACTATTGCCTGCTCAGTACTTCACAAATCACTTAAGGTAAATGTTCCTAGAAGTGCTAGGTTGATCATCTGTATTTTGTAGAGTGATTTTAAAAATCCTTTATGGGAATATATATATATTTTAGACCACTAAAAATAAAAATTCTACCTTTCTACCAGCAGTCTCTGGATATGCTGATGGACTCATATTTGCAGTTAGCCAGTGTTGGCATCCGCAGAATGATGGGATACAGAAAATAGATATATCTTTTACAATGTACACAGCCATCATTGCTCAGATTGCCTCCAATTACTTTGCTTGACATAGAGAAACAAAAAGGTAAAAGTTTATAATTGAAACAGAAATGATTAATGACGTGGATGCCAGAAGTCTATTAGAAAGTCCCTCAACAGTACAATAAGTCAAGGAAGTCTTGATGTGCTGTGTAAGAAATCCACTCGTATTTTTAGGCCAATGGTTTAGCAGCTCTACTGACTTCTCAGACTGAATTCCACATCACTTGCTGATGATAATGCTGGAATCTTGTGTTGCTTTTTACTGATAAGATACTCTTTTCAATGCTCTTGTTTTATAAATTCTTAAATACTCAGAATTTTTAGCTTGTTGTTCATACTAGTATAATTTAAGTTTATGAACAACTTAAAACGTGAATTTGCATAGCAAGTTTGGATATTCTTTAGCAAAGAAACAGATATGCTTGAATTTGTATGGTTATGAGAAAAGCTTCCTTTAAATTCACTTTGCAATTATGTTCTCTTTTGAAGAGTGAACAAACAGTAGGCTAACATAGCACTAGTAGTAAATGAGAAATTACATCAATACTCGATGCTGCAAGTAGCATTTTTCATTGAATAAAAGTAACTGGGCACAGGTGTTTTTGTAATAGAGACTAATTTGGAAAATTTTACAGTGGTCAGTGACCCTCACAGTTGAATAGCAGTTTCTTTTTGTGGTGTTATTGTGATGAGATGCTGTTTCAAGTGATGTCGGAATGCCATCTGTCCTCAAATTTCATAGTTGCTTATTGCAGATGTCCTCATATATTTAGCTGCAGAACTCAGTTCTGTTATCTGAAGGGAACTAAAATGCATTTTTTATTAAGAATTTTCCTTCTAAAGGAACTGCACAAGTTGTCAGCACCTAAAGGTATGTGGCAGAATTGCTCTACAGTACACAGAATGTGGCTGAGGGTTCTCTATAGTTGAATATGACTACATTTTGGACTAATACAGGCTAGTTCTTTTATCTCTAAAGTTGTTTGGTTTTGTTTTTATTTATTATCTTGCCTGATAAATATATCAGGCAAGATAAATCTGGCAGCCAGAATGATCTTGTAGAGCAAATGTCAGAATGTACCCAGAATTAAATTCTACTGGGTTATTACTGGGCTTTATGTAGAACACATGGAAGTGATAAAAGATTTCTAAGGCAGCAAGAGCTTTCAAAAAGTGTCATGCGATTGGCTCTGGACTTGAGGCTGCTCTTTGGCTGTGAGTAATGAAAGAGATGCCCACGTTCTGCTCTCAGGTTATTACACATTAATACAAGCTCACAGAATATTGGCGACAATCCTAGACCTTCCAGCCTCTGCAAAGAGGAGAGTAGGAACTTCATTATTTTGTCTGCTGTACTTCTATTTTGAGTATTGGACGTTATACACATTTACACCGGAAACTTGCAAAGTCTTGTATAACTTGAGAACGTAGCATGTGGTTCACAGCAAAGAGGTTATCTGTTTAACATTTCTGTTTTCCTCTTAGCTGAATTATTCACAAACACCTAAAAGTAATTTGTTCTTCCTTCTGTTATTAGAGTTAGGAGATATTCTAAGACATAGGGGCTGTTAAACTATAAAAATAAAAACAGCAGGAAATTGTTTTCTTGCCGTCCTTGTGCAAGTGAACATCTATTTTGATAAATGCAGAGCACTTGAAAATATAAATTTGATACCATTGAAAAAAAAAAACCATGCTTTGGAGAAATTGCAGTGACTCTAAAGATACCAGCAAGTGTAATAACAGTTTGTTTAATAATAACTGTTAGAAGAGAATGTAGGAAAGCATGCATACAAAAAAGAACAAACTCGTCTCTGCTTCTGACTCTACTGAATCTGTCACATTATTATGGTACTGAGAGATGTGAGCTAGTGGGCATGGTGGTAAAAGGTTAATGGTTGGACTCGATGGTCTTAGTGGTCTTTTCCAACCCTCTATGATTATGAAATGATCAGATTAATAATAATTAGTACTTAGACCAATGACATTCAGTCTCAGCCTTGTGTTCTCTCACACTGGAGTGCAGATGCATGGACAGACACACTGTTATATCTCAATGAATGCTTTGCACAGCCTGAAATATGGTGGTGATGGGCTGGTGGGTGGACCAGATGATCTTAGTGCTCTTTTCCAATCTTAATAGTTCTGTTATATAATCTTGATTATATATACAATATAAAAATGACTGCTCCCATTTGTGGTGTATTGTACATCACTTAGATTTTTGTGGGATAACATTACTGATATAAATTTTAATCCGGATGGTCAGTGCTTTGGACTAGAATCCAAAATTTTGCTCTATATATGCAGTTGTCTTTGTGCTTAATTTTCCTGAATAGCCAAACAGCTGTTTCCAGTAGTTTCAGTGGTTTTCTTACAAGCATATGTATAATTGCTGTATGACAAGGAGATGGTGATGTTTTGTCTTCAATTTGTCTTCAATTTCCTGATGTATGTTATTTTTTGTGGATTTCACAAACTCAGTCTGAGGAATAGTATTTCTAACTTCTGTGTTCAGTTATATTAGATAATTTTAGCTTTTTTCACTGTTAAATCTCACTGGAAATGGCTTATTTTTAATTTGTCCCCTGAAAACAAGTGACTTGGATATCCTTTATCATGAGTCCTTGTTTGCAGTTACACGTGGGTAAATGCATCTTTTCGACTATCTTATAAACTGAGGCACAGTGAATCATTACAGATAACTGCTTATTGATCCAGAGAAAATTGATTGCATCCATTTTCATGAGCCTTTTTGCTGTTGTTTCCCCCCCACACACACAATGGTATAAATATAAATAAGAAAACGCATTTGTTACGAGTGAGGCAACTGAAGGTTCTACTAGAAAACATTTGGTTAAATTATGTGAAATATGCAATGCTCTCAAAACGAGCTGTAGTAGAAAAAGAGCTGCAGAATTCAGAGCACAGTAACACAATGGATAGATGTGGCATCTTTCTGTTAGCCCATAGCTTTGCATTTCAGAAATTGCTTTAAATAGGCATCTGCCACCAAATTAGACGCCCTAGAATAGCTCTCCAGCTATTTTTGAGGAAGCATGCTGCTCTCCCATTGCAGGTATTTGAGCAGCAACTTAAACACTAGTCTGCTGTGCATAGGTAAAGGACTTCCACACCATTCTGAAAATGCAAGAATATATTTTGTATATTAGCAGAGGAAGATAAATTATCATGATTTTATCTTTTGAGGGTCTTTCTTGTCTGTATTATAACCACTTCTGAGAGTTTGCTACACATGGTGCCCAGCTCCCCTGGGTGTTTTACTGTGTTTCTGAGAGCGTTCCATCATCTTCCATCTCCCCAGAGTTCTAGGAGCACTGTACTGGCTCTGCCATAGAAAGGTTGCTCAATTTAGAGATTAATTACCCTACTTTGAGGTAGTTAGTAAATATGTATTTCTTCTCTTAAAGAGACTCACTTTGATTGGGAAAATTAATTAAGATGTAGTAGGAAATACTACAAATGATACTTGCAATCTCCACAACATCCTCCCTGGCTCTTAACAATAAATGAAGTAGTCTTTTTTTTCCCTTCTAGAGTAGTTACTTTCCATGAGAGGAAGAATCTAGTGGCGGAGTCTCATAAAGAAAAATGTAAAAATTGTAATGCCTGTATTATGACCAGCATACTATAATATTGAGATAGGCAGGTGCATGCATGAGGGAAAATTACACACTCATAGTAATGTTTTGAAAAGGATGATTAATGGAATTAGATATTTGATATCATAGACGTGATGATATTTGAAAGAATGTGTCCTCTTCTTCCAATGCATGTTCAGCCATATGAGCTTATCATGAACACTGGTCTCAGAGAAATTCCATTACGAACAACACAAATGCATGTGAAATGGGAAGAAAGGAAAATATAATCTTTCAGTATCCATGTTAAAGATGTGCCAACAGCTCTCAGTTTTAATGGTAGTGAATTTTTCGTAGATTCTTTGTAAAAGTTTTTCTTCTTGTTGCTCAGTGTTCAGTGTTGGCATAACGAATACCAGAAAGAAAATATTTTTCACCTCAGAGGTGTTTGAGTATAATGCAAATTAAAAATAAAAATAAAGGGAATTTTGTTTGCTTAAGAAGTAGTACAGAGAAATTTAAACTTCTGTAGGATTTGCAGTCCTTTGAGATGAATGGCCCTGCATAAATGTAACTGTAGCTGTGGATTAAATAGAAATAAGAAGTGAGCTATGTCTTTTCCTCCTACTGGTGAATAATACTGCCTGCCTTACAGAGTAAAGTTAGTTACCTCTCTTGAATATACACATATGCACAAACATGCACATACAAATATATATATATAATGTTTGTGTATGGTGACCGTCATAGAAATACTCAGAGTGGTGTTATTAGAATTGGACTTCTCATGTATTTATTCTATTATGAAAAGTGTGAAGTTGGGATATGAGAAAGTGTGATACAGTGATTTGCTTTGTACTCTCCACAGGCAGTCATGCATATTTATCTGTGATTCCTGTTGCTGAAAAGTTTAACATATTGCTCCCTTTAGAGCATCTCAAATTCATAGGACTAGGAGAGCAGGTAAAAAGTCTACTGTACAACGTAAAAAAGATAACAATAATAACTGTACTTCTGCAATTACATATGATACAGCCAAAGTGGGGGAAGGGAAAGATGACAGGATCAACTCATTTTTCTTGAACAAAGGATGTGAGGTATCATGTGGCTGCTGGCCTGTGTGTGCAAGTGATGTGCCAACAAAGTCTGTGGTTTCCAGGAGTAGTCAAATAGAACTGATGCTGGGAAGGAGATATTTCTGGCTCTTGCACTATGTACATTGCCCAGAAATCTCTGACATCTTCATCTGCTATGTTCAGAACTGCTCTACTTTTCCAGAGTGCTACAAATCCTTGAGCAAGTTTGGATTTCCTGGGCGTGACAATAAATCATTCATATCCCATAAGAATAAGAAGTCTCCCAGAAGAGACAAACTCTTGAGTTTGCTGCAAAGCAAGAACAGCTCAGGTGCTGATTATTTCCTATTGGTGGTCCCTTTGAGGAGCCCTAGTTAGCAGCCCTTCTTGAAGCAGCTGAATGTCAGCACCCCCAGCCTGGGGGCATCACTCCATGCACCAGCCCGATGTCACCAAAACAGCCAGATGGGGCAGGCTAGCAAGTCTTTTCTGTGCATGATTTTGAGTTGGGCCAGTAAAAACTGTTTCTGGGTAAAATCCAGTGATTTCTTGACTTAAAGTCCAGGCTATGGATATGCTTATCATCGTGATTGTGAGAAGTAGATTGTGTTTTTGCAGTGGAAATTTCCAGTATATCTGTATGTAGAGTAGGATAAGTTGTTTTCCACCAAGAAACCTGCTTAACAGAGTAAAATTGAGACTGGGGTGTTTCGACCTAGGTAGAAATGGCACAAGTAAGGTAATTTTATAGAGTAGGGAAGAGTCTGGTACGGGACGAAATGGGTGTGCTAATTCTGAAAATATTTTTATTGCCATAAAAAGTGCAGAACCAACCCAAAGACAATGGGTTGGTAGCAGACATTGTATGGAAATATAAGGTAGCAACAGTGTTGGAAGACTGTGAGCCTGAGACACCAATGAAAGCCGGGAGAGGCTTCGTACCCAGGGTATATAATGGGATGGATTTCAATGACTAGTTGTGCAATTTCTCCCTTGTCAGTAAGGAGTGTGCACCCATTATTGCAGTAGTAAATAAACTGCTCTTCACAGAGATCTTTGACTGATCAGAAATTTTTATCTTGAGCGTGTTTCTCACATGGTGATGTCTGTCATTGGAGAAAAATTATCTTGATTCTCACACATGCAAATTATTTATTCATGTATTGTATCATGAATGTCTACTGAGCAAGAAACTGTTTTGTTTGCTTACATTCAAGATGCCTTACAATCCCTTCATTAGGTCTACAAGACTATTCTTAACTGGAGAACTTTAACATGGAAATTGAATGTCACTGGAAACCCTTAGTGTAGAAAAGAGCAATCTTATGATCACAGTGAAAGGAAATAAATTTGCTGGTTTGTGTGGGCAAATCATCTGGCAAGTAAGATCTGTCAGCGGAACTGTGGGAAAACATATCACCAAATAATGACTGGAGAGTGGTGCAGTGATGCTGAAAAACCGTGTGGGAAGATGGATTGGATAACATTATCACAGCACGCCAGTAGGAGCTAGATGAATTTTGAGGTTCCATCCAACCCAAGCCATTCTACGATTGCAGCAGGAAAAAATTCAACTATGTATCAAAGTCAAAAGATTATGAAAGATGGAATGTTGTTGATCTAACTTTCTGATCTCTGTCAGTTCTTCCAGTACAGACTTTGAAAGAGAACTGAATGAACTAATGAGTTTGGATTGCTTTTTCAGTTATGAGTATTCTGAAATTTTGGCCACAATCAAAGCTTAATCCAGTGGGTTCCATCTGCAAGAATATGTGCTAAATGTATTGTAAAAATTCTATTTACTTCAAGTATCTGAAATTCAAAGTTTTTAGTCAGGCTTGTAAGGAAGATTCTGCAATTTAAAAACTACTTAAAAAACAATTTAAAAAGGGGGTTAATGATCCTTAAAAAAACATTCAGTGTGAAATCCTGGGTTGAAAATCTTTGAGGGAGGGTCCAGAAAGCTTTAGGCAAACTGGGAAGGAGTTGAGAAACTTTCCAAAGCAGTTTGCTCCAGAGTGCTTGGTAGCAGTTCCATGAGCTTATCTGTCAATCTAGTAAATAGGCTTCATTCAGGCAAAGAATGGCATCTCCCTTTCTTGTTAGGAGAAAGTACTTTTGATAACAAAGCATCTTGTTTGCAGAACCAACTTCAAAGCCTCCCATATCATCAGCAAACAGACTTCAGAAAGGTAGATTATTATTTTTTTAATACTGACTTTTTTCTCTCATTTCATGTAAAAAGCCAACTTTAGTTTCAAAATGTTATAGATTAAAGGTACACAGATAAAACACAAGAATACCCCTGTGCCATTCTGTCTGCAGTGAACTCAAATCTCAGGGAACCAGCCTACGCCTGGCAAGACGTCCTCCCATCCTCCACCCTTGTCTGAAAGACAAGACTTTCTGTGACCTGTGCAAGAAGCTTTGTAGCATTTCAGTCTAGAGCATTAGATATTATGCTTTGCGTAACAATATGAAAAGCAATTGCAGCTGATGGTTGTGTAATAGCTGGAGTGATGTGATGCCTACAAAGTAGAAATCAGACCAAATGAAGCAAAGCTGCTGCAGTTCCCTGGTTTGGTGTCTTGAGCACTGCTGGCAGCTACAGAATCTAATCCTACTGGTTAAGGCAATTGCATGAAAATTGAAACGCTTTGAGAAACGTTATATTTTTTTTGTGAGAGGGGAAAAAAAAGAGCGTTCTTCTAGGATAAAGCATGACATCTCAGACATTTTGAGTATTAAAGAGGATGAGAGTGGGAAATTTTCTTGTATTCATTTTCCTAGAAAGAGTATTTGAAAACAAGACACTGGAGAAATGCTTCCTTGGTGGCAGACTCTTCTGCGTATCTCAGACTTACCCTGGTTTTGAAGAAATGAGTACAACATGCTGAGAAATCTGGGAATCAGGGTATATAACGGGAGACCTTTATTTTGCTATTAATAAGAGCTCAAGCTGACTGCTTTTCCTGGCCTCCTATGTAGATTTACTGCTGCAGGTAGTCAGGAAATCACACTGATGAATCTTCTACAGGTATTGTGAATCATTCCATGTACAGTGGTTGGCACACAGGTGTATACCTGTGTCATTCAACAAGAAGAAATTTAAGTTTGTAGAAATGTATTACCATGATTGCAATCCAAACAGGCCAATCACTCAGTAAGGATAAAAGACCAATTGTGAAATGATACTCATTATTTCAGAGAACACTTTATTTACACTTCTCATCCCTCTCCCCAAAATGTTGGTGCTAGAGAAAATGTAGTTTACCTTGCATTGCATTATGAAGTTTTGATCTTCATACAAGACAATATACCACCAAATCACTTTTGTGTGGTCAGTTTCAGATTGAAAGTCTTGATTATTTATGCAGAAGAAACCTTTTCTAGGGGAATGATTTAATGAAAACATGTATTAAAACATTCCTTTTTATAAAACATACTGAAAATACAGTGTATGAGGTAGTTTGCAGTTTGTAATACCTGATCGTTGCTGTTCTCCTGATTTTATAGTTTGACTTTTAAGAAGTTTTATCTATAGGTTTAATTTTTTTTCTTTTTCTTTTATGTCCAGCAAAATACCTCAGCAGAGAAAGAAAGTCTTCACGTGACCTCAAGAAAGGAAGAAAATCAGAGCATCCAGGAGTGCGATTCTCAAGATGTAAGCTGAGCTCACCTAGAAATCAGGTTTTAATCTAGATTATATGAAAACATTAAAACCCTAGGTAACTATGTGATTTACTTTTCCTAAACAAGCTGATGCATATATTTTATAAACCATTTTCTACCATAAAGTGCTGAGGAGAAAATGCACCTCACAGTCAATACTTGCAGGTATATTCCCAGGTTCTATTACTCTGTAGGATTCATAGAGCTACTGTGGGAAGAAAAGCAGTGGAAAAAGTTGTGAACTGCTTCAAGAATGGGTTTGTTCATGCAGCAGCATGGTTAATGAGCTGCTGCAACAGAGCAAGATGCAGAACATTGTTTACGCAGTGATTCCACTAATAATCTAACACCACAAGTCACAGAAGCTTCATTTAGTACAAACAAAGCTTTCAGGAAGATTGTTAGTTAGCTGGTTAGCTTGAGAAATAAGAAGTGACAGTGTGATATTGGAAGTGGACAATCCTAACCACTGCCAGTCTGGGCAAGCTACAAGATTTCTTCTTCTTATAACACGTCTACCAGAGAGTTCTGCTTTTACTGAGTCACATTTCCCATCCAGGCAACATGCTGGGACCTGGAGACAAGGACAAATTCTTATACACAAAAAAGTACTTTTTCTGTTTTCTCATTTAAAATACTTCTTATGCATATCATTTAAAACCATTTACTCAGTTGTGCTAAAAGCTAACAATTCATAAAGTGTTTCCTTCTTACCATCTCAGGTTTCTTGTTCTGTGTTCTTGTACAATTTCTCTGATAAATAAAAGTGACATTGCTTTTATTTACTGCTTTAATTTCCTGCAGTAAACAAACACTGCATACTCATTAATCATTCAGTAGCAAAGGACACTGAGTATTGGACCAAAACTTATCCATGTTTCTAAGCAGCCACGGAATTTGCCTTCATTTCTGTCTTCCAATTTCAATTGCAGAACTTTAATTCCATGTTCTCGCATTGCTTTTCCAGGAGGTACAGAGGGAGAAAAAAGAAATCATTATGATAACAGAATTTCAATGGTAGAAATCATGGTAAAATTCTTGAGGTGATTTCACTAATGCTGCTGCTTAAATGAGAACTATGCAGGTCAGAAGACATTACATCAGTTTAATTTAGCCATCCTCTAAGTGCATTGTGCATTAAAATAGGAGAAGAGTATGAAAAGCAGCAGAAGTGTCTTATGAACACAGATGTGCACACTGTACAAGCTTAGAATCATGGAATCAGTGAGGTTGGAAAAGAACTCTAAGATAAACTATCCTGACCACCCACCTACCTGCAACACTGCCCACTGACTGTGTCCCTCAGAGCCACATCTCCATGATTCTGGAACACTTCCAGGGACAGTGTCTCCTCCAATAAAATGTAGACCTCACTTGCCTAATACCATCTTCTTCTCGGCAGAATAGCATTTTAATAGTTTATCTGGTTAATTGTCAGAGCTCAGTCGAGTTGGAGAGCTCTCTCATTTTCTTGTGGCATCAGAATAGATCTACTTTATTGTGTTCACATACATCTTATATACCATCCACTTACAAGCAGTAAGGTTCCTGTAGCAGTTAATTGGTCCTAACTTCTCCCGGACAACGGTGATAAAGGATGAAAGGTTTCTCAATTGTGACAAGATTAATAGCGCATACAAAAGAGCCTCCTGTTTATTATTTGACTCCCTTTGCTCCCTTTGCTTAATTCCAGTCTCCTAAGGCTTCACAGGGGTAAGATCTATCAAGGAGTCTGTAAAGCTCTGTGGTGACTCGCTCAGTTACATCTTCCCCCACAGTTAATGATGTGGTTAATGTCCAAGTTAAAAAATTGGAAGAGTTGTATTATACTGAGAAAAAAAATATATAAGAAATCAAAATATCCGTATTCAGTGTAGGGAAAAAATCACACGTCAGAGAAGTGTGTCATGCATATAGGAGAGAACTAAAATCTTGACCTGATGAATTTCAGCCTGAAGTGCAAGTTGTAATGATAGGTTATATGAACATCTAGAATGTTGCACGTTTACCACTAATGAGCCTGCTGCATATACAGTAAATTAAAAAGCAGATTATTGACAAGGTGTGGATTAATAACAATTCAGACATCAAATTAATTGCAGTATTAGATACGATTTGCATTGTATGAGAAAATACAGTGTGGTTTTTTCTGCTTTAAATATGTATTAATTTTTTTCAATCTAACATGAAAAGTTTTAGCTAATTTTAGCTAAGTTTGTCTTTTAAGCATTTCAGATTGTTTGAACCAATAATGCAAAATATTTGGAAGTAGGTAATGATTTACCCCTTTAGCAGAGGTGGGTGTATTTTCTTGGTTTCCTCTCCACCTGTGATAAGCGGTATGATTCCTTGAGTAACAAAAGTAACTCTTACTCCCTGCGTAGGTACAGTGGGATACCCTTGTAGTTACACAGTTCAGCAGTTTGCAGATGAAATTGCATATTTTGATAGCCAAGGGACACGTTGAATTTTAATTGGCTTTTTGAAAATTCTTTTTAAATGAAGATGCACACTTGGCTGATCCACCTTTATAATTTATACATGCAGCTGCAAACCTCCCCTGCTCTGCTGTATAGTTCTCAAGCTGAACTAAATACCATAACTCCTGAAATTCTGCATGTTTTACTGAGCAATCTGCAGATTTTATTACCAGAATTTCATATAAATATAGCTAATAAAATTGCAAACTAAACTAATCAGAATGGAACCATATTTCCAGGCATGTGCCCCACCTCAATTATCATGCCTTGTTAAATTTCTCTTCACTGTTGCAGATGGCTTTTTTCCTGTTGCATACACAAAATGTGTTGCTTAAGGCAACATTAAGAATGCATTTGTAGCTATGGCTGTTCAGAGTTCTCATTGCTGTGTATTAGAGCTGTTGAAATTAAGTGCTCAGACATTAGATACTTCCTAATGTCTTTCAATAAAAATGCAGTATGTGTAATGTAATGAGGAAAATATTTCTCTTAAAAATAAGTCCATAAATAATTTAGCAGACATCCTTGACAAATCAGTGGCAGCAACTAAATGGCAAGGCAAAGAATCCTTTCACACATAAAACATAGAGATTGCTGTGTACGAGTAATTTATGCGTGAGTGAAATTCTGATGTGTGCCGCTAATGGTGACTGCTTTTTATTAAAATAAGGTAATATTAAGGAAGGGAGAAAACAGAAAACAGCTCTCGGTATGGTTCAGACGTATGCACTGATGCTTTGCAGTATCGAGAAGGGAGCTACAAGAAAGAATGGGATGAACTCTGTAGCAGTGATAAGACAAGGGGAACTGGTTTCAAATTAGACAGTGGGAGATTTAGGCTGGAAGTTTTTTACAGTAAGGGTGGTGAAGTACTGGCACAGGCTGCCCAGAGAGTGGTGGAAACTCTGTTCTGGAAGACATTCAGGGTCAGGCGGAAGGGGGCTCTGAGCACCTGATAGAGCTGTAGTTCACAGAATCACAGAATTGCAGGGGTTGGAAGGGACCTCCAGAGATCATCGAGTCCAACCCCTCTGCCAAAGCAGGTTCCCTACAGCAGGTCGCACAGGTAGGCATCCAGGCAGGTCTTGAACATCTCCAGAGAAGGAGACTCCACCACCTCCCTGGGCAGCCTGTTCCAGTGCTCCGTCACCTCACTGTAAAGAAGTTCTTGCGCACATTTGTGCGGAACTTCCTATGCTGCAGTTTCCGGCCGTTTCCCCTTGTCCTGACTCCAGTCACCACTGAAAAGAGTCCGGCCTCGCTATTCTGCCCCCCACACCTTAGATACTTATAGACCTGGATCAGGTCCCCTCTCAGTCTTCTTTTCTCAAGGCTGAACAGACCCAGTTCACTCAGCCTTTCCTCATAGGAGAGATGCTCCAGGCCCTTCACCATCTTTGTGGCCCTTTCCAAGAGATCCCTGTCTTTTTTGTACTGGGGAGCCCAGAACTGGACTCAGTGCTCCAGATGAGGCCTCACCAGGACAGAGTAGAGGGGGAGGATCACCTCCCTCGACCTGCTGGCCACGCTCTTTTTAATGCACCCCAGGATGCCATTGGCCCTCTTGGCCACAAGGGCACACTGCTGGCTCATGGCCAACCTGTCATCCGCCAGGACACCCAGGTCCCTCTCTGCAGAGCTCCCCTCCAGCAGGTCATCCCCCAGCCTGTACCGGTGCATGCAATTATTCCTCCCCCGATGCAAGACTCTACACTTGCTTTTGTTAAACCTCATCCGGTTTTTTACTGCCCAGCTCTCCAGCCTGTCCAGGTCTCGCTGAATGACAGCACAGCCTTCAGGCGTGTCAGCCAATCCTCCCAACTTCGTATCATCAGCAAACTTGCTGAGGGTGGCCACTATCCCCTCATTAAGGTCATTGATGAAGATGTTGAACAAGACCGGACCCAGCACAGACCCCTGGGGGACATCACTGGTTACAGGTCTCCAGCCAGACTCTGCACCACCAACAACGACCCTCTGCGCTCTGCCAGTCAGCCAGTTTTCAACCCACCTCAATGTCCACTCATTTATCCCACACTTCCTCAGCTTTGTTATAAGGATGTCGTGGGGGACAGTATCAAATGCCTTGCTGAAATCAAGGTAGACTACATCCACTGCTCACCCCCATCCACCCAGCCAGAGACAACATCATAGCAGGCTACCAGGTTGGTCAAGCACAACCTCCCCCTGGTGAACCCAGGCTGACTACTCTTGATAACCTTCTTTTCTTCTAGTTGTCTGGAGATGACATCCAGCACAAGCTGTTCCATCACCTTTCCAGGGACAGAGGTGAGGCTGACTGGCCTATAATTGCCTGGATCTTCCTTCTTGCCCTTTTTGAAGACAGAGTGACATTGGCTATCCTCCAGTCTTCAGGCACCTCCCCCGTCCTCCAAGACCTTTCAAAGATGACAGAAAGCGGTTCAGCAATCACCTCTGCCAGCTCCCTCAGTTCCCATGGATGCATCCCATCGGGTCCCATGGATTTGTGAACATTGGTGTTGCCTAGGCGCTCTCGGACCACCTCTTCCCTGACTGAAGGGAGGTCTTCCATTCCCCAGATCCTCTCACTAACCTCCAGGATCTCGGATTCCCAAGGGGAAGCTTTTTCACTGAAGACAGAAGCAAAGAAGGCATTCAGTATCTCCGCCTTCTCAGCATCCCCCGTTACCAGAACACCCCTGTCACTTAGCAGGGGAGCCACATTCTCCTTAGTCTTCCTTTTACTGTTAACGTACTTAAAGAAGCCTTTTTTATTATCCTTTATCCCCTTTGCCAGATTTAATTCCAGGCGGACTTTAGCCTTCCTCGTCGCATCCCTGCAGGCCCTGACAACATTCCTGTATTCTTCCCAAATAGTCAGACCTTTTTTCCACATTTCATGGACCTTCTTCTTTCCTTTGAGTTTGCACACGAGCTCCTTGCTCATCCACACAGGTCTCCTGCCACCCTTTCCCGATTTCTTCCTCACAGGGACGCACTGATCCTGAGCTTGGAAGAAGAGCTGCTTAAATGCCGACCAGCTCTCACAGGCCCCCTTACCTTCCAACACCCTAGCCCATGAGACAGCTCCAAGTAGGCCCCGAAAGAGATCGAAGTTGGCTCTCCTAAAGTCCAGGGTAGCAATCCTACTTTTTGCTTTACTTCTTCCACTCAGGATCTTGAACTCCACCATCTCATGGTCACTACAACCCAAGCTGCCCCCGACCTTTACTTCCCTGACAAGCCTTCTCTATTAGTGAGAATAAGGTCCAGCAGTACCCCTCTCCTCGTCGATTCCTCCACCACCTGCATCAGGAAGTTGTCTTCAACACATTGCAGGAACCGTCTGGACCGCGCGGGCCTGGCCACATTGCTTTTCCAGCAAATATCTGGATAATTGAAGTCCCCCATAAGCACCAGCGCCTGGGATCGTGACGCTGCTTCCAATTGCTTGTGGAAGGCCTCATCAACGTCCTCCTCCTGATCAGGGGGCCTGTAGCACACTCCCACAACAGTGTCAGCCATACCAGCCCGCCCCTTGATTCTTACCCACAAGCTCTCCACTCTTACACCACTCTCCCCCAGGTGGAGTTCAATACATTCTAGCTGCTCTCTCACATAAAGAGCAACTCCTCCACCCTGCCTCACCGGCCGATCTTTCCTAAAAAGCACGTAGCCCTCCATGACAACATTCCAGTCATGCGAGCTGTCCCACCACGTCTCTGTGATCGCAGTGAGATCGTAGCTGTGCGACCTCACGCAGATCTCCAACTCTTCCTGTTTATTTCCCATACTGCGTGCATTAGTGTATAGACACTTCAGGGAAGCAGCATTCCCCTGCCACACTCCATCCCTTCGAACTCCACCCTCATCACCCATCAAGTTCTCTTTTGAACCTCGAACTACCTGAACCTCAGCAGCCCTCATTTTGTCCCCTTCCCCCTTCTTATCTAGTTTAAAGACCTTTCAGTGTTGTTCCTGTTTATTACAGGGGAGTTGGGCCAGATGACCTTTAAAGGTCCCTTACAATTCTATGGATTCTATGATCTGTTTGCCTCACTTCACTGCCATTTCAGAGATTAGTCATAGTTTATTTAATAACTTGTATATGTATTTTATTTAATAGCTTGTATAAATACAGGCTTTGATTATAAACAGTGAAAGCTTTTCTTTCTGAATCTAGGAAGAAAGAGTTGCTTCTGTGGGCACGTGCTAATGAAACTAGGATGAAAGGTCCTTGATTTGAGAAGTCTTCAAGTAAATAAATATAGCAGAATTCCTCCTCATCTCTAATGAACCTGTAAATGTGATGGTCATTCTTAAAGATTTAATAATTTAGCTGGCTGAGGAAAACAAGAAAATGGCTTGAAAGCTCCTCCCAGCTGAGCAGTGTGTTGAAGTCGATGCTAAGCATGGCAAAATCCCAGTATCTTCCAGGAGCAATTCATAAAATCTCACTATCATGAGACAGGAAAACACACTGGTGACAATTCAGCCCTTTATTTTATAAAAGCAATTATCTTTGCTTTGTGCTAGTTCCCCCTACATCAAACTGTTGTTCTCTACTTTTATAATTAGCAACCTTGCAAAGGAGCAAGTGGGATAGGAAGAGACATGGAGAAAAGCCAGCAAACAAAAAAATCATCCTGTTTCTTGGTATAGAGAGACCTAGTAAAATGTATATGTGTATATGAGAAGATGCTTGTTTATTTGCTTTAATCTGTGTATCAGCCATAAGCATCTGCACTATGGAATGTCTGTAGGAGTCTATGTGATTATATGCACATATACTCAGACAAATATGTGCCTGTGCATGGACATACAGACATGTATGTGTGGGGATGTATATGCATGAGACTTAAGCTGGGCTGGTTCTAGCCTGGGTTATGCTTATGGTGGGAGATGCTGTTATACTTGTCCAACTTTAGGAACTGTTGTGACTTAAAACAGAGCTCAAAGTGACCAGTTACAGTCCTGGCTATGGTACTTCTGTTGACTGATGCCATGATGAAGGTCATCTCTGGCACTCAATATCTAATCTATTTGTTAATGATACACACGTTTTCACAATAACAAGAGAAAAAATAATTCTTTATGACTTAACAACGTAATAAAGATGTAGGAGTTGCTTTGCTTAGAAGAGTGTACCAGATGGTGTATTGCTAAATAGGAAAACACCTGGGAGAGGAAAAATTTGGAATGCTACACAAACCTTCACTATTTTTTTTCCTACCAACAAGGCCTTTCTTACCTGGCCTATGGAAAGAGTGTTTGTAAATGATACCATATGTCATTTTTAAAACTTGTATTGAAAGCCTGGAACAGGCTGTCCAGAGAGGTTTTGAAATCTCCTTCTATGGAGATATTCAAGACCCATCTGGATATCTACCTGTGTGACTTACTGTAGGGTACCTTCTTTAGCAGGGGTGCTGGACTCGAGGATCTCCTGAGGTCCTTTCCAATCCCAGGGATTCTGTGATTAATGTGTGATGGAAATAACATCTTCCTTACACAGCTTGACATGCTGTTCCTTTTTTGACCTGCAACATCATTTGTCCTGAGACTCCTGGCTTTCAAGGCCCTGAAACCCTCACATTTATCTCAGTGTGACTAAGCTGAAAAGAATATTTTATCTAACTTACTAGGAAATACATTAAAAACAAGTTCTGTCAGACCCACACTTTTTTTTAGATCAACTTGGTCACAGGTGAGGGACTGTCAGAATTCCTCAAGTGCAAAAACATAATGAAATTTCCTCCTCCTTGTCAATCTCTGACTTTTAAATTAACTTCAATCTAATGTAATTTGTACTGAAAGGATATTGATAAAATTTCTTGACATTTAATTTCCATGAGAGTGTTGATTTTCAATGTTGTCTGCTGAGAGAGGTAATTTTTAACCTACCGTGATTTAAAATGCTGTGGGATTAGTTCAGGCTTTTTTTTTTTTTTTTTTTTTTTTTTTGAGCAAAAATTCTCCAAGAAAAGAGCCTCGAAACATACTACTTAGACATATTCTTTTTCTTTTGGATTGCTTTATTTCTTTTCTTGTATTCTGTCTAGATAGTATTCCATTCTAGAAAAGTATTCTCAGTCATAATTTTTGAAAAACAAATATCTAAAAGAAATTGCAGAAATGCCAGTGGAATCTGTAGTGGTTCCTTTTTGTATGAGTCCATTTACATACCAAAGAATTTTGTGCCTTTTTTCACCAATATATCTGATGTGTAAAAATATTATAATGAGACTTAACTTCAAAGATTTTCCAGATTATTATGCTAAAAAAGAACAATTTCAGGGGAAGATGTATGTTAAAATTTAAAATAAGTAAAATAACTGTTAGTTTGGAAAGAGTCTTTATGACTTAAAGTTTGATATATATACATATATTTAATTTTCACTCCATTTGCATGTATCAATTTCTGTTAACACACACACACACACACACACACACACACACACACACAAAGCAGATGGCTAACACGAGCAATTTCAAGGCAATGACAAAGATTATCTGTACCTATATTTCACATTTTCTTTGCCTATGTTGTCTTGATCATAGTCCTGAAGGACTTTTAATTTAATTTCAGTAGAAATTTCAGTGCTGTTAATGACTTAAGACTTACAACACAAGATCTTTTGCATTTGCAATCTACTCTCTAATTCTTCCAGCATTTTATTTATACTGTTCAGCTCTGTTTTCTATCGTGTTGAAGAGCATATTTGCAAGGAAAATAACATTTTTTGCTGTAATAAAATGACAGTGATGAATCTAACCAGCCTTCCCATACCTTGAGAATTTTCTGACTTCTCCATTCAATAAGCTCAGTGGTTATTATGCAAAAGAGATCTAGCAAATCAGACAAGAAAATAGCAATAAAGGAGTCAAATTTAATGTTAGCTTTCAGCTGTTCATTACTATTTCCTCACTCACAATAGAAGATTGTAATTACTACCCTCTTTCACAGATCAATTGTAGGAATAAACTTGACTACCTCTACTGAGAGGAGAATAAGTATTAAATTGCTAAACTTTTACAGCCACATCAGACACAGGGAAATGTTACCAGTGGCTGTTACCAGAGTATTTAAAAAGACCCACATGAGTATTGTAGAAAAAATCCACAGAAGTTACCTGTGATATCTCTGTTGACAGGTTGGCAAGATGTGTTTGGGGAACCGCAATAATTCAGCATCTCAATTGAAGACAGCAGAAACAGAGACAAGCTTTCAGGTATTCAGTTCTCAAGAAATTCTCAGATTTTTTTTATTGAAAGCTCTTGTAAGGCATGCAGTTACTTGAAGTATGTTTACATGTTTTATTCCAATGCTTTGGAGAGAGAACTTCTTACTTGTACTCTCCAGTTTGTTTGAAATGACTCCTGGCTATCAACGTTGCTCCAAACTGTTCTGTGCTTGAATTGGAGTAGCCTAGTCATCAAATGTCTGAATTTAATACTATGCTGTCAACAGTTTTGGGAAGGAGAGGGAGGGGGAGATGATCAAAACAGTTACCTATTTGTAAATATGCTGAAGTGTACTCAGCAATCTTGCCAATGGAAAAACCTTAAATGAGTAGTACACCTGTGCTTTTGATAATAATAAGGTAATGATTCAGATTAGCATGATTTTTCCACTGTCAAAGGATATTTGCATTGATGCTGTTTTCGCCCTCATCAGATGTTGCGCAACCCTCTGTGGATTAAACCTGAAGAGGAAAAATCACCTGAAAGAAATGAGAAAAAGTCTGAAGGTTCTGTTAGTGCAAAAGAAAAGAAACTCTAATTACTACTAATATGCCTTTGAAAATGTTCATCACTTGCTATCGTCTTCGTATCCTTTTGAGACCAGAGGCATGAATAGTACCAGTTTTCTAAAGCATGCATTTCCACTGTTTCATGAATGTTTGTAAACTAGGCTAGAATAGACCAATCAGTACCTTTCAGCAATAATCCAAAATGGATGTTTGGAAAAATGCTTTGTAATATAGTCCAGTTTTTCAACTGCTATTCTACCTGACTAGTAATTGCAAACTGTAAATTAGTTTTCTTAAAAAAAAAAAAAAAAAAAAAAACCAACAACAAAAACAAAAAAACATTCTCGAGTATTCTCTCAGCCCGATCTATTTCATGAAACTCTGTGGCAGATCAGGTTTTAAATCAAGAATTAAAGGGTGGTGGATGTTGAAAAAAAAAAGACAAATCCGTGTAAACCTAGTTGAAGCGAAGTGTAACTCTTAAGATCAAATGTTATAATGGGACATAATGCTCTGTGTATACTTAACTTTGAGTGATACCATTTCAAATCTGCTTACTTATACAATAAAACACATTTGGTTGCTATTTTTTCTAACTTGTTGTCACTGCTAGTTCTATTTTGATCACTGAGCTGTTGGCAAAAATGCGCAGTTCAAAAACAGGGAAAGGAAGAGCTGCTTGTTTTAGAATTCAAGCAAACATTTTTGCAAGTGGAACCTCGTTAAGATTACTTAGTCTGGGTACCCATCATTGGATTTTAGTTCCATCCTTTGTAGCTGCACTCACCTCAGCAACATAAATAGATTTTAAATCATGGAAAGACGTTTGGACCACAGCAGGTGGCATGTTGGATGTGTTGGGTAAGCTGTCTCTGTGAGTCTTAGGGTTCTTCTGATTTCTCACGGGCCACACACTCTATGGAGTTTCAAAGCAGAAAGGAAGGGGGAAGAAGAAAGAGAGCATATCTCCTTGGAGTATGTGCCATTGTCAGTATGTGCCTCATAAGATTGAATTGGAAATCTTCAAAAACTAGTGCCTTAGGAACAATTCATTGCTTTTATGCTCTCCTTTTGCATGAAGTATTTTAAGCAGCTGTAACTTGTAAGCTCCCACTTCCCTCCTATTACTCACAGCAGTGTGTTAGAACTGTTACTGGACCGAAAGTAATTTACTTAAATTACTTTTGCTTTTGCTTTTCTTCGCTTCTGAATCAGTTTAAAAATCAAACACACAATTTTCCTTTTCATTTAGTGGTATTGTCTGTTCTGGTTTTACCTCTCTCTCAGCAATTTCATCAAGTTACTCTCTGTTCCTTCCTGACATTAAGCTCATTCCACTCCGGCATCTTGCTTGTGCTTCCCTACTCAGGAGTGAATGCTGCAGAATGGTAAGTTTTGTTGTGTGGGCTTGTTTGTTTGTTTGTTTGTATTTTGCTGGGAGAAATCTCAAGAATTCTGAAAAGAAAAGAAACGTGTGAACTCCGTGATGTGATAATACTACTCAACAAAGTCAAATATCATAGAAAATAATATCCATGTCAAGTGTTGAAAGAAGTGAAATCCCAGGTACAAAGACCTCAGAACTGAGCTGTGGGTTTTCACAGTCAATCCGACCACTGTCATCAAATGGTATCTATCAAATTCAGTAGTGTTTTGTTTAAGGCAATCTGGGCCATGTAGCAGAGATTTGATTTAGTTCAGTTACAGCCACAACAAATTGTGTCTGAAGACAATTTCAAAATTTCCAGTGAACAACAGAGTCGTGATCTAATCATAGCTACAGCCAGTTCCTAGTTTCTGTATATACCAAAATCAGATCTTTTTTGTGCAGGAAATTAAAATATCTGGGGTATGGACTGAAAAGGCCACTGAAACTGTTTCAAGCATTTCTTTAGAAAGGTTATGTATCTTCAAGAGCACATCCTAGAGGAATGAGGTAAGGTGTCCTACGTAGCATTCATTTCTTCTTCCTGAAGAATTCAGCGGTTGTAGCGATATAGCTACTGTTAATATAGCATCACACTGCATTCTGTTTCAAGAGATACCTCAATGTTGATGTCCACAATATGAAAAGAAAAAAAGCCTTACAAATCAGCAACGATCTAGCTTTTTGTACTTGCACGCATGTATGCTTTCAGTTCTGTATGTCCCTTTCTCTAAGCAGTGAAGATCAGGTGAGACAGAACTGAATAAAGCAGTGTTGGTAGGGATAATTTATCCATATGCTTAAAGCTTTGGAAATTGACTGTGTCGTCCCCAAGCATTGTTTGGCTACGTTCATACAGGACGTAGGCTGCTGCTCACTTTTCACGTGATTAGGTTTGACATCTTGGAGATGACGACAGGGAATCCTTGCTTATCTTCGCACCGATGATTTTTAGAACAACCCACATAATGATTCAGGATGAAGAAAAAATAACAATGGAAAAATTCATCTTCTATCTGTGTTTGGCATGAGAATATTTCATGTATTCTCTTGGCATGCCTTAAAAAATACTGCTGTTATGAGGATTCTAATTTTGCACTAAGAGGGAAGTATGCATCTAATGAGATGTCTGTTCTTCATGGTTATACTCAAAGAATTCTGTTCAAAAACTTGTATTTTTTTGTTTGAGAAGAAACTTATGTTCAATTTACAGATTACATATATATGTATTTTAGAAAACATTTGAATTATGTTGAAAAAAAAATGAAAAGGAAAAAAGACCTCACAAGGATGCCTCCATGTACTGACAATGTTTTTTACCAGAAAAGGTGTACATATTTTCCCTCAGTGGATCAGTAACCATTCTTTCATTCCAGCCATTAGTGTGAGTAATTTGACATCCCAGTGCTGGGATGGAGGTGAATAGATGTTGGCATTTCTTCTGATGTGTGACTACTCGAGGTTACAAAGAACGTGGTCGTAAAGGAGCTCCAGTTTATAAAATTTCAGTTGCAGTTGTACTTAGTCTCCCTAGAATACTCCAAAACACTTTTTATGACCGGCTTCACAGAGAACTGAGTGGCTGGGTCTACATCCCTATCACACATCACACCACAGAGCAGCACATCTTAGGAAAACATTTTGCAGTTCTGTGCAGTTGCCTGGCAACTAGGTCATACACCATATCCTTTTCTTTGCACATAAAGATTACTTAAGAGGCTTTTCTATTACATACTCCAGTGTCTAATGGCTAAAAGCAATTTCCAGCCTAAGAATATTCAATTTTAAACTACTGTTTGAGTTTTCCTTTTGCAGCGTAGACTTCATCTCTAAATTTCTCTCACTTTCTATCAGTATGTGTTTGTAAATGTGAACATGCATATTATGTTTTTATATTTGTTAGATCTACGTGTGTATGTATCCATATGAGTGAACATGTAAGTAAATAAAAAAGTCTGGAGTGAAATTTCATCCCTGATCATAAAACTTGAAACTAAGAAGTGCTCAATTTACCCCAAAAGATAAAAGTTGTGGTAATGCCTTTATACAAAAATGAAATGTTACGTTTGGCTAATTTCCTTGTTAAGAATACTTTCCAAGTGTCTAAGCTTATTTGTGTTTATAATGGGTCATTTTCTGCAGTTAAATGTGGCATAGCATTCTGTTAGACCGAGCATACATATCTCATGACAGAATCTTAGTTATCAAGAAGCATGAAAGTAAGTCGTAGTTTTCCCCACTTGAAAAATTAGATCAAGTCCAGTGTTGACCTTTCATAGTGGATGTTATATAGCAAGGGCATTTTTTTTCAGTTATCCAGTAACTTCTGAAGTCTGTAATTCTTGTCAGTAATGACAGGTAGTGGAAAGCCAGAAATTATAGTGGTGGTCCACTTCAGATGTACGTGTTACAATGCACTCTGAAAGACCAGCTGTTCTATTTAAACAAGAATCTGCTTGGATGGAGATGGGAAGAGGTTCTTAGCGAGGCTTGGAAAACTAAAGATGCATCACGTTCTGTGTCTTCACCAGGCCGTGTGACTCCAGGGGAAGCAGCCTCACTTTTCTAAGTACTTCATTAGGAATTATACAAGACATTACTTACTAGAATGTCAATTAAAAATGGTCAGCTTTTACTCCAATTAATTGTGTTTTTGAGTGAATAGTTAAAATAAGTATTAGTCGCACCCAGAGTTTATTAACTTGATCTTACAAAATAATTCCTAATAGTACCGTCAGTCAAGATTATAACAAATTAAAGGTCAGTGAAACACTTCAGTGTGATTCTACTGTACTCTTTTGAAAGTGGTTTATGTAATATATTAATTATATAATTTTTATTTAAATCAAACCATGAAACGACTCATGTGCCTGAAGTAAATCACATGTGTAAATTACCAGTCCAGCAAAACCACCATAACAGTCACTGACTTTATGTTCTTTAACTAAAAAAGATTTTGCTTAATTTTTGGTGGATTATTTTCCAGGGTAATAGATATCAGAGATTTCCTTCAATGTTTCAACCTTGTTTCAATGGGGAGATGAAAATGCCCCACAGTTCTTTATACAGAAAAGTATAAAGAGAGAAAAGTAACAGGGATTTTATTTTTCTAGATTACATTCAAATTTATCTTCAGTGAATGATACCTTTGTATTACACAGTGATTAATAGTTGAACATTGTAGATTCACATACTGTATACTGTAATTAACACAAGAGATGAAGATGGTATACTAAGCTAGAATGAGCTAAATGAAAGTAAACAGAAATGGCAATTCGTTTCCATAACTGTCAGATATGTATAAGGGTTGCTCCAAAAGTAATGCCTTCTGTTTTATTTCATGTTGTGCATCTGGGTACCTACATAAGTAGGAGTGTCAGCATCTCCTATATGCATGCCTTACAGCAGCCCAGTTTGCACAGGAGCTTGAGGTGTACCAGGAATACAACCAAATATGTAGATTTTGTTACACATTGTCAAAAACAAGACCTTCTGAAACAGACTGTCAGTTTTCTGTCAATATGGATCTAACACAGAATCTGAGTATGCTCTGCTGCCCATCCTGTGCAGCCTTCTGAAAGCAGCAGACCTCACCCCATGCTCTTCATGGGCTCTGCTTCCAGCTGCCCTCCTCAGCAGCTGCCAGCTCACTCTCCCTTCCCTTGCCTTCTCCTGCTGCCACAGCTGAAGCTTTGCCAAGATCCCTTCTTCTCTTGGAAAAAGAGGAGGGGAAGCTGGAAGCAGTGTCGTATCCACCGTTGGCATTCTCACAGTCCTGTCAGTCTACAGCTGCAGTTGCAAAGAGATGAGCAGGCTCCTAGATATAATGATGCATGTAGGTGCATATGCACACATGGCAGGCACGCTGCGCTGCTGTGCTCAACACTGAGGCAATGAGTGACTAAAAATACAAAACAAAAATAGCAATAAAATGTAGCAAATGCATAGAAAACTGGATATTCAGCATATGTCTGCCTTTATAGCTGCAATTTCATGAGAACAATTTTGATTAATGCTATGACAAGCAAATAAGATTTTGGTATATCAAGAAATATTTGGTTAATCGTCCATCTTCTTCAAATATTGACCTGTAATGTAAAGCATTGTCACATTCAGACAAATTTCATTTCATATGTATCAGATAATGGCCTCTCACTTCCTTCCCTCCTTCTCTTCATCTTTTCTGCTGTCAACTTGTCAGCTGGGCTGTCAGCTTCAGGGATGATATTCATATTAAAGGCTGCTGCGATAGGTGCTGATACAATTCGGCATCACGTCCCATTGACAAAAGACAAGTTCTGCACATGCATTGATTCACATCCCTCTGGTCACTGACCACTGACACTTGATTTGGCACAGAACTTGCTGGATGAGCATCTGACATCCTGGCTGAGTGACCATGTCTGTAACTATTAGTGATGAACCCCAGCATCGGCCCGGGCACCACAGCAAGCTTACTTCAGGGCAGATACCACGATGGCACTCATTGTGTAAGAAAAGATGATGTTAAACAGAATTGGATATGGCAGGCAGTAGTTTCCATGTTGCTCTTTTCTATGAATGCCTTTAAAATGACGTTGAGCATAAGTGGCTGCTTCAGAATTGTAAACCTGGGCAAAGTTAATAAAATGGGTTTAACACAGTCTTTTGTGCCTAGACCAGAAGGAGAATTTATGTATATCTTCCCTGTGATGTGGGAAGATGTGCTGCTTAAACAGTACTATTGTTTTACTCTTGGACTGATGCATAATTCAACAAAGCCTCAATTGGCTTTCAATATGCTAATTTTTAAAAAAAAATTAGAGGGAGGATATAATCTAAAAGCATTTAAAAAATTAAAAATAATCCAAAAACTTAGCCAAGCAAAAGAAACTCATCAAAACCAACCCAAACTCAAGACTTACTGGTGTCAAGGGAAGATTGCAGAGTGAAATTGGACACAACAAATTCAAATTTATTTTATAATACTTGGGACAAATTGTTTCCTAATTGCATCATTTTTTTGAGAAGCTTATTGGAAAAAAATTTCTTTGATGACATGAAGGGAAGTATGAGTATCAGTGTTAATGTATAAATACTTCTATTAGAATGTTAGAATTCTATTGGATAGGAGCTTAGAATTTCTGCTTTTGAGGATTGTATGTTTGTTTGTAAATTTCTTACCTTGAAATATCTTTGTTTCTTGATTAAAAATCACTGTTTTATTGAAAAATTACAGATCTGCAATTTTGAAATAGTGAAATATTATGTTTTAGTGATGTCAAAGCATTAGCAAAGAAAATACCAGCGATACAACACTAGGGAATGTGTGATGAGTAGATTGTAGGAATGCAAATCTTTATATAACTCAAAATTGTCATATTTTGAACAGCATCAAATGATGTGATGGATAATTTTGCTGAAAAATGTCTTCTAATTTAAATTGGTGAGTTACTAAATGATAATTACAGTAAAACATTCTACGTTGGCAAATGTGAGCAAAACTGATCTACATGAATTTAGTTTCAAACTGCATTACAAGTGCAGGTATTATGCACATACCATGGAAAGACAAACAAACAGATAAGTAAATTAATAAAGAGAAAAAGAAAGAGAGAAAAAGAGAGAGAAAGAGAGAGAGAGAGAGAGGGAGAAAGAGAGAGGAAAAGTTAACATCACAGTTGTTTTTATCCTAGAGGAAGAGATGGCTTTCAGTTTGGAGATCTGTACCAGATCTGTACCTACTTGGAGACCTTGCTCATTTCTCTCTTTTGATTCATCATCCATGGCACAGAACTGGAACTCCTGGATGTTTTGGTGTGTCTTACTCATATAAACATCAGGACTGAAAAGCTGAACACTTCAACAATTCAACTACCTCAAATTCAACCTAAATTTGGCAGGTGGAATTATACTCTTGCTAATTGGAATACTAGCATCTATATACATCTAATCTCAGACATCAACATGAGAGCATTGTATTTTGTGCAGGAAACTCTGCTTTCACGTATTGACTAGTGAATCAAGTGCTGTTCATATTGAGGGTTTCCTTGTAGCTATCTGCTGCCATGTATATCACATAGTCTGGAACACCCCTTTGGCCAATTGAGTCAGCTGTCCTGACTCTGCTCCCTCCCAGCTCCTTGGGCCTCCATCTTCATGGAGATGCTGCAATGGCCTTGGCTCTGTGCAACAATTCCCAGCATTAACTATAAACACTGATGTGTTATCAGCTTTGCTTTTCTCCTAGAACCAAAAGATGGCATTATACCAGATACTCCAAAGAAAACAATTCCACCCCTGCTTAATCTATGTCAGAAGGCACTTAGCCAAGTTGCTCTGCTCATTTATGCCCTGTCAGATTTCTATCCTCCCTGGATAGATGAGGCAGTTTTTAACTTAGGTTCTTTACTTCAAAACCAAATAAACCTGAGGTTCTTTGGTTTAGGTCTGTATTAATTTAACTATCGTTTTCAAAATAGAATGTGTTAAGTAATGAAGATTAATAGAACTAATTAATACTCACTGAAAAAAGCCTGAATTGACTTTTTCGTCTTAATTCCATTATATAACTATGTAACAAGACCAGTATTCAAGCAGTTTTAATTAAAAATGCTTCTTAATCAGTAAAGAAAGGTAAGCTAAATAATGGCTTTACAGGGTTGATAGCATTTGTGATTGCTAATAATAAGACACATATTACCTACTTCTACGAAGGGAACGGGCTCAGATATATGTGCACAGGCTGCTGATAAGCCAACCAATTTCCTAGGTAATCCACACACAGAGAGAAGTCATCATATATTTCTGGTAGTTGAGTGAAATCTAACACTTTAAAGCATCTAGTGTCATTGCTCCACAGATGTTACAGGTAAAAGCATGCTGCGAGTAATGAAATTAAATTGCTTTTACCTTCTCCAGTGCAGATGAGATGGTTGGCATCTGTAAGAATTCCCATGCATCCCAATATTCAGCTAAATTTAGAGGTGCCAGTTAAATCTTGTTCTCAGGGGATAATAACCTTAATATCACAGAACTCTCTTTGATGGAGTAAAACGTATTGTGTCAGTAATGAATTTTTTATTGCTAGTCCTTGTTGCACAGATGACAACCCTATATTATAAAGCCTGCTGAATTAACTTGTTCCTCCTTTGGATATTGCTCTATATTAGCATCCAGCAGCTGTCTCTAGGTTCTTTCTTACACCTTTCCACCCTTCCCCTCTCCTAACGAATCTGAATTGTCAAAAAGAAGGATGATACTGGATTTGTTTCATGCATAGCATGAGAAATCTCATTTCTTATTGCTCCTGAATGGATTTGTTGAAAATAATGCAGTCATTGCTCTTTAAAACTGTTCTGTGATTAATACAGCTGTTTCTTGCCTTTCCTCATTTCCTCCTCCCTCTTTCAGAAACCGTTTTTAATGAGAAAACGAACACACTTAAGAATGAAATGATCATTTTCATGGAAAAAATTATTCTGTGAGGAAAAAGAATTCACTAACTCAAAAGAAGTTTGTAAAGAAAAATAAGCAAAATGTCTAAGAATCTTTTTGTTTCGTTGGGCTTGGCTACCTTTCACAGATGCAAATTTTAATTGCTAAATGAAGCACAATCAGGAGAGAAGGTGTTGGCTCAGTGGTCCTGTTTTGGTTTTGCCAGCTGAACTGTAATGGCACCTTACAGTAACAGCTTTGAGTTCATTGCTTTATCTTTTATTTTCGGAACTCAAAGCAAGGAAATTGATTTGCACAGACTTTTGGGAAAAAGTATTTTATTTTGTCAGTTGAAATAGCTCTAGTCATTCCAGCGTGCTAGCAAGAAATTCTATACCATTTCAATGATGCATATTGCTCTTCTCATCGCAGTTAATAGCAGCGTCTGTGGCAGTTCAACAGCCTTTTCAGAATACGTGGTTCTTAACATTTTCTTTCAAGTTCATAAATCAATTCATTCGCTTGGAACACGGCAGAAGCAGCATGAAAGATATCCTGCTCCTATAATTATATGCCTGTAAGGGCAGATTAATTTGTGATGCTAAATAGAGAGGTTTTGTGCATTACGTCTTCTATTTACCGTATTCCACAAAACTAGAAGGAATAGATAGAGGAAGGAACTTTCAAACGTGTAGATACACACGAGTAAGGTAATAAATATATCTTGCATACTTAGCCATTTGTCTTTAATTCATAAATACAATTATTAAAAGTTGTGTGCACACAGCCACCCACCAATCCTTCCACGCTTCAGATAGCAGTGTGTAAGTAGTGTAATAACTTTGATACATACAGTCAACCATAGGCCAAGTGATGAGAGCATAAAATTTCAAAAATGGGCTTTTAAAAAGGGATTGAAAGTATTTACGTTGTAGGCAAATCTTAGTGCTCTCAAGGGAAGACAACCAGCCAGCAAAGTAGAAAGTAGGCTGCAAATCTGATGAACAAAAGTCTTGGTGAGCATAATACAGAAAGGTAGAACGTAGAAGAGACAATTAAAAAGCAAAAAATTAAAATAAAAAAAAAAAAAAATCCAGCTCTGCAATGTAAAATGAATGCCCTGGTTTTCTAGTCTGATATTTACTCTTATTGAGCACTCAGATATTCAGGTTGGATAGCAGGAAAAATCTCTTTGCAGAGAGTGGTGAGGCACTGGCACAGGCTGCCCAGGGAGGTGGTGGAGTCCCCATCTCTGGATGTGTTCCAGAAACACGGAGATGTGGCACTGAGGAACATGGTCAGTGGGCATGGTGGCAGTAGGCTGGGGTTGGACTTGCGGGTCTTACTGGTCTTTTCCAACCTTCATGATTCTATGATTAAAACCAGGTGATAAAGTATGGGAAATGTTTTTTCATTTTCATTCTGCTGTCAATGGTTTGTGGTGACTAGTGAGGCGAGGAAACCCACAGACCCACTCCCCAGCAAAAGGGAAAAAGGGGAAAAGGGTAGGCAGATGGGCCTGAAAACAAAAGAGCAGCAATGATCTGAGGAGAAACAAACTAATTTATTAAATAAGATATCAAAATGCAAGATAACACACTATAATGCAATATAATACAATATAATTAGAATTGAAGTTAATAAGTCAAATAAATTGAGAGAGAGAGTCTGAAAGCTGAAGCCTTTCTCTAATGCTGAGGTGAGACGGCACCCGCAACAGAGATGAGCCAGACAATCAAAAAGGGATAAAGTAATCTGCAAACAGCTTTTTATCTTTTCCCTCTGAATGGAAAATGGAAATACAAATACTGCAAAGTCCTCTGGGTATGTAGCATGTAGTTCTCCTTTTCTGAGAAGCAGGTACCTGGAACTATCTATGATCCGTGAAACTGGAGCATTAACTCTCTAAATCCCAGTGCACTACATGATGTTATGATGTGGAATGCCAATAACCAAAAATCATAAAACCATGTCTGCATAGCTGAAGAACTCATTTGACTTTTTCTTTCCATGTTTCTTTATCCACAGAAGACCTGTGAAGTAAGTCATTTGCGCTGTCATTTCACAGTACATACGTACATTGGTAGCAGCTCAGGTGTCACTTTTCAAGGTGTTTTTAGGCACACCCTGCTTCTTTCTTTATCCTTCATTATCTTTTGTAGTCAGAAAGAGGCATTTTAAATTGGTTGCTGTCCCAGCACGTCTCTTTCCAAATGAAAGGAGAGCTCAGCTGGCATGATGCTGTGCTTGGCACACTGGCAAGATCAGCTGCACATGGGGACATAGGGACAGCAGAGCTGGGGGTTGGACGTCACACTGAAACATATTGAAATGTCAAAACAGGGAATTTGGAGTGCTTCATCCCATCACTTCCAATTGTATTTCTTGGCAAACATTTCAGCATTGTCCTGAGTAGGGAGAAGAAAAGCATAAAATTGCAGGTTACTGGGGAAAGAATAAAAGAGAAGCCTTTCCCTCCATTCAGCTGGTGTCTTAATTAAAAATGTTTTTAATGAAAGCAGAAGAAAGCAGACATTTTCTGTCTGCTATTGTTCTAGTTGGCCAGATTGAGCAGTTCTAATCCACAGTGTCTGTATATCTCATTAATTAATTCCTATTTTTTCTCTCCTTTCTTGCAGTCTTGTTAATTACAGTCTCATCTATTATTTTTATTAATAGGAATATTTTCAAGCAATGGAAAGGAATATCTCTTTCATGGTAATTGAGCAAAGGAATGGAGAAAGAATGGGATTTTGCCATGCATCGTGTGTGTCAGTAAGGAGGAAATTGTGCTGTTAGAGTATGTACAGGCTGAGTGGTAATTCATGCATTTCTCCCTTTGTAATATAGCAAATTCTATGCTTTATGGCAGGTAAAAGACCTAGAAGTTGTAATTTCTGCTTGTCAGAATGGCACTGTAGGGAAACATAGCTAGTCTTGGTTTTCATACATTCATGGAATGTTACTAATGAAGTTTTAACCAGTCAGCACTTCAGAATCTTTTATGGTGGGGACTGAATGTGAAATATTTTGGGAGAGAATCTGTGGCAATTATCATAACAGACCATCTTGATTATATATCAGAAACAAGTGCTACATCTGTTGTTTATCACTGCCTTCCTCCATGCATAAAGGCATCTGTATTTCTATAGTACAACTGTTAACAAAAGGACTACAGTGCCTTATCAGAGGGTACACACTCAGCAGTGGAGATACAGTCTATACAATTTCCAGATGCACATAGCAGACATTTTGCAATGCTCAATTTCTGGTTGGGCCAGCAGCACTGGCAAGCAGTGCTGTAAGGACACCTGGGAATTTGTCAAGGTTGCATTTACCTGACTCACTGCAGGGAGGAAAACGAAATGTGAAGGAAGAGAGAGCTATTGCTGACTGTCTTTCCAGCATACCTTATTTTCACAAACAGTTGCTGGCAAAGCATCACCACTTTTAAGCATCAGAACTTTTAAAGAACCACAGTGCAGACGTTTATATAGAACTTTTCCGTGGGAGTTCCTTCATTTTTAGATAATACTCCTGTACCTGTGGTCAAAAACATGAAATAAGAATGTGTACTCTACCAAATTCTCTGTGTTGCTTAGTATCAATTAGAACTAAATAAAGGCTTCCTCTTACGGAGAAGGATGATTTTCTAGACAGAACACTTGTCAGTATTATGCTAGCAATTTAATTGAATCCAACAGAAGAATGTTTGTAAATGCCAGAACATATTTTGGTTGAATTTCACTAGATATTTTACCTCACCTTTAGTTACTTTATTAAAGTCATCTACTGCGAGGGCAATTCTAAGAAAAGTATTTCAGAGAATGCTCTATTACTATACCTCCAAATCAATTACATGTTAAATGTTAACAGTACAGTTCAAGAGAAAAATAAATGTCTCCAAGCAATATATTTTTTTCCTTTTTACAAAATCATCTTTTAAAACCAAAGGATGTACATTTACTTGTCAGCTACTATATTACTACAGATTTTCATTTCCTATATTACTTTTTTGTCTGCTTGTTTAAGGAAACTTACATTCATTAATGAGGAAAAGGTTCTTAATCCCACATTTAGGTGGGAGTCCAACAGGCCTCCAATGGGAGACTTTGGGTGGTCCATTCTTGAGGTCCAGTGTAAAATTACCTTAAGCACTCTCTGAAGCCTTTCTACAAGCTACTGTTAAAGCTGAGAGTACAGACAGCTGTGCTACTGTTATCATGGCTTTGCTCTCAGAATAATTCAGGGACCGTATTTTGGGTGATCTTTGGGCTGAGTTTATGAAGTGAATTTCCACTGGCAGTTGGGTGCCTCCTTTTGAGATCCGTCACCACTTAGTTTCATGCAAAATTAATGCAGCTATTGTGTTTGGAGACTACACTTCATTGTAAACTAAGCAGGGAAAGGGCAGGGGGTGTGCAGACTAACCTCAACAGTATCATAACATCCGAACTTCAATGATGGCAACTGAGAATGCTTTATAGAAGCAGAAAATAGCACAGATGAGGAAAACTGACCCAAAACACAATGGACCACTTTGATATGTTTGATCATGATCAGTCACACCTTACAGAATTAAATTATCCCTCAGAGAAGTACCAGGTGTATTTTGCATAGCTTTACGGGCATCTCTGAGGGAAGCTCACATCCATCTCTTCCTTCCCCACACCCCATTCCCTCATTTCTCTGCAACTCTGGTATGTCTCTCATTGTGGGCATGTGTATCTCTGGTTCTAGCTCTGGTTTTTAATGTTCTGCAGCCCTAAAGGTCATGGTTTGTCTGATGGTTTGATGGTTTTTCCAAGTCTACATTCTCTAAGTAATCTGAGACAACAAATACGTATGTATGGGAACTGCTAAATCACATTCTGAGCCTCTGAGTGACCACCTGAGGCGAGCAATGAGTCAGCCCTGGGAGCACAGGTGAAGACAATTCTCCTGCCCTACTGGAAGGGGTGGAGCCTGGCCGTACCTCTCCTAGCCCCCATTTCAGAGCTAACTGCCATGGGGGGAGGGTTTCTTTTGGAGATTGCTCCTCTTTGAGTCTTCTCAGTAAACCCTGGATAAGGGTAAGCTTTCCATCCATTCTTCTTTAGTGTGATAACCTGTTGTAGCCTAACTTTCCTGTATGTTTCTTAATTATAACATCCATATATTCATTGATTACACATACATGAAATCTTTAACAGCATCTGTCTGGAATTCAACCTAGGAAGCTCTAAAAACATACGTTAAACATCCAGATTCCCACCTAGGATATAACTTGCAAGACTTTAGAATGCTATTTGTGCAAACAGGCCTCTGTGTTAAGCAGTCTGCTTATCCTTTAAAAACAGCACAGGCATTTCTTACGTTATCCACAGATAACAAAACTTGAGTGTTTTTAAAATGTATGTGTAGATGATATGATGATATCTGAAAACATAACGATGGGGAAGTGTGCTCATGCAAAGCATGCAGTCCTGAGGGTTCTCCAAACTTGGCTGCACAGGCACTGAACTCTATTCAATAAAGGGCTAATTTGTTATATTGTTAAAATTGTAATTGGTTGAGTATGAACAATTGGAAATATATGGGGTACCTTGCTTGGGCTGGAGGGGACCTCAATGATCATCAAGTTCCAATTCCCCTGCTGCAGACAGGGCTGCCAACCTCCTTATTTAATACTAGATCATGGTAGACCATGGTTATGTGGAGCTCATCTTAAATTCCAGCTTACATTAAATGAAATAGTTTGTTCCGAGAGGTGTTCAGGGCCAGGCTGGCTGGGGCCCTGAGCAACCTGGTCTAGTATTAAATGTGGAGGTTGGTAGTGGGAGGCTGGAGATACGTGATCCTTCAGGTCCCTTCCAACCCAGGCCGTTCTGTGATTCTCTGACCTTGTTAATTAAATGTTGATTCATTTTTAGAAACTTTAGTTTTGTTTGTGATAAACCAGAGACTCTGTTGGTACTCACGTTATACTCTAGAATGAACATACAACACATGGTAGCACGGTGCTTACAAGCACGATGAGAAACAAGTTTCCACAGGAAAAAATAGCAAGTTTCTTGCTTAGCAATGTTATGCATCTACTTTGAGAGGAAGATACTTCTGTTTTATAGCAACAGTTTTCTTTGTGTATGAGACAGTTTTCTTCATGGGTTATAATCTCTAAGGACCTAGAATTAATCTGACATTTTCCATATATGTTCATTTTAGAAAGAGAATGAGTAAGATGAGTTATTTGGAAGACTCCAAAAGTGTCTTATGTTACTGGAATCAGATGAAGGTTGGAAAGATCTCTTTTTGACCCGTTACAATTCATAGATTGTTTTACTTTTGAGCATGATAGGCTGAGCTGGTCTAAACATTTGAGAGCTATTGAGCTGATGACTTGAAAGGAAGAGTAATAGGGTGAGACAATAGGGCCAGGCAGGAGAGGGAAAAGAGAAAGATGTGGAAAGAACCTTGAAGAGGCAGAAAAAAAAAAAAAAAAAAAGAGTGTAAGAGGAGGTTGTGTGTAGTTAACAAAATACGCAAGTTAGAGATGTAGTCAACGAAATACGTAAAGCAGGGGCTGTCAAGGTCACCAGGTGTAATAGGATCTGCGGGGGCCCCTTGCATGGTTAACGGAATACGTAAAAGGGGGGCTGTGGAAGTCATCAGGCTCTGCAGGAGCTCCTTGACTCATGAGAAACCATGATGAGACATGGCAAGACAAGACATGCCACACGTCTATTGGGCACAGATAACTGTTGCAAGTGTGATTGGTAGCACTGTGATATAGGGGAGAGCTATAAGAGTGTGTTGCTTGCAATAAACGCCACATTGGTGCCATAAAAAGCGTGTGAAACTGGCCGGGGCTGTCTGAGCACTTTACGATGGGACATTAATCAGGGGTTGCCGAAGCAAAGGCAACAGTTGTGGGGAAAAAAATAACATAAAAGAGAACTGAGGCAAAAGGATATTTGGAATAAGTTTATGAAAGCAGTGAGGAGACTTCTTATTCTCTAGTTAAATGTAATAATTTTCATTAAAGTGATGACAAGTTATTAAAGAAAGAAAGTAGGGTGGAAGTAATGAATGTAAATTTTTAGTCAAGTTTTTGTGTTCTGACTTCTAATTGGTGATTTAAAAGGCTTTCAAAAAACTTAAGGATATTATGTTTATCTAAGGAGTTGTTGCACGTTGCTTTATATTTATTTTGCGTGGTTAATTTCATGGTGAATTTCATTCATCCTCCAAAACAGCTATGTTGTGTGCATCTACATATATTTTCATCCTTATCCTATTTCTCCTTGAACTATGCACACTTAAACCCTCGTAGGTGTTTTAGTTAGTTTAGGATTAGATTCAGAAAGCGTGGCTCAAATGCCAGCTATTGAAATCTCTGCACATCACGTCCCTTACCCAGCATCTCTGACAGCACCAACCCTGACATAAGTGTATTTCAGTGGAAACAGACATTGTTCTCTTGACACGGTCTCACTCTGTGCATGAGTATAAAAAATTTGCTGGGGAAGAGCTGTGCCTGTGACATGATGGAGCGTGTTTTATCCTGGTGAGAATGGCTGCAGGCAGAAGTGAGATAGCAGGAGCTGCCTGCAGAGACACAATTGCCTCAGAGTCATCCCAAGAAACATTCAAGTAACCAATTCTGTCTTTATTTTAGCATTACTGATGTTTTCTTTTTCTCTCTGGCTGTGTGTAATTCAGCTCTATGCCCACTGTGACCAATTCTCTTCTAGTCAAGTGCAACTTTTGCTAGGCTGGGTGTGATTGTGATAGCAGGAAGCTTGCCTGTTTTAAGCAAAACTGCCTGGGATGTCAGCTTCAGGACAGATATGTGCATGTGTGTGAGCCCCTCAGGTCCTATGCTGAAAGCTACACAAACAAAAAGTCATAAAGAAAAAAGCACAGTGACCCCCCCACCATGTTGTCAGGATGTGGTGTTAAGAACATAAAAGAGTGGAAACTGTAGGTTGTTTGGGGATGTTGAATGAAAGTAGGAGTGCCCTGCGAGAGGACAATGTTTTTCCCTGCCATTTCTTCTACCACTGTTGGTGATTTTCATATTACACTGTACCTGCTGGACAGTGACACTTAAAGTTTGGCATCAGGTCCCGTTCTCCTGACTTGGAAATCTTATGTTTAACTGAGATAATGCAAAGTCGATAAAAGAAAGGCCGGAAATGGGTTCCATACCAAGGTAAGCAGTGCAGTGTTGAGGAGTGACCTTGTTTTGCCATCATACCGCAGTTTGTTGGCAAATACTTGTCTGCAGCAGAGGATTTTGTTGTATTTAGAAGCTGTTTGGAATTAGGTTTGTGTTCAATGTCTTTGAAGTCTTGATTCTGTAGACCACTTCAGCTTTTAGCTAGCTTCACAGTTTGTGTCAGATGTGTGTTTACCTGGTACCTGAGGCAACCAGCCCATAAAGAAACGTGTTGATCCCAGAAGGCCTGATAAGGAGGAGGAGGAGGGAAGGGGCAGGGGAGACAGAGAAAGGAGCTCATGTAGTCAACAGTGGGGGATTCCTTTTCAGGTCTTGACTTGAATCAGATACAAATAATTTGTGTGTCATCAAACAACATGGTAGAGGCCTACAGAAGTCATGATTCAAAGCAGAATGAGATGGAATTCTAGTTTCCAAAATATCCAAGATGAGCATCCATCTTACATATCCAAAAGAGGCAAGGCCCGGCAGCAAGTCACAGCTGCCTCCCACCTCTTCAGTGCCGCAAGCTGGCGAGAGGAAAAGAATTGGGCGGAAGAAATATGTCTTATTGAGAGTCCCTTTTTTTTCTACATGCAGAGAGAGAGATTGTTGCAGGACATCCATGAGAAATGCGAGCCAGACCTTCTCATAGTTTAGGGAGCTCGTGACCATCCTGTTCCCTGATGCTGTACAGAACAAAAGTGCTTAGAGTATTTCCTTCTGTGGGGGAAGATGTAACCGTGAGCAAGTCAGCAAAGAGTTTATGAGACTCCTTGATAGACCCTATCAGTGTGAAACCTTGGGAGTCTGGAGTCTAAGACAGAGAGCAAATGGTATCTGTTTGCGTCTAAGGATAAACAGGAGGTTCTTTTTGTATGCATTGTTAATCTTATAACACTTAAGAAACAAACGTCCAAGGAATGTAACCCTCCTCTCTCCCACAGATCCCCACTCTCTCAGAGTGACGTCTCACTGGACAGGAGTGTTCCTCACAGTCAGTCAGAAAAGCAAGCAGAGCCTGAGACCAAGGAGTCCCTCCCTGACGTGCAGCTCTCGGGCAGCTTCCCTTGCACAAAGCGCTGGCCCCAGCCGCATGCATTGTCGCACGCACTCGTTTGGGCAGTTGGTGTCTAGACGTGAAGGAGACTTGTTAAGCGCTCTGCTGACCCGTAGGGATGGATGGGAAACTACAAGGGGGGGCTTCAGCGTGTGTATAAAGGATGGAAGGACCTGCAGTTAAGGGTTTGGATTTGCGTCTGAGTCCGTGCCTTCAGACGCTGCAAGCGCTATGCCTTGTCACCCAAGGGAAACGGTCAAACAGCTGCTTTGGGACAGAATGTCTGTGGTGCTCAGAAAGTGTGGCCTTCCAAAGTACTTCAGGCGCCCCAAAGAGCAGAAGCAAGCAGTGACGATTCCTTTCTCTCTCCATTCTGATAGCTGTAGGTAGCGCGCTGGAGAGAGGCTTTGGAGGCTTTCCTCAGCCTCCTCCTTTCCTCGTACCTTGACAAAAGCGGACTGCCAGAGAACAAGACGAGCTTACACACTTTTTTGGGGTTTGGTTGTTTTGTATTTTTTTATTGTAATTTTTTTTTTTTTTTTTTTTGTGGGGGGGGGGGGGAGGGGGGGTTTGGTTTTTTTTTGTTTTTTTTTTGTGTGTGTGTGTGTGTTTTTTTGTTTGCTTTGTCTTTGTTTTGTGTGTGTGTGTGTGTGTGTTTTAGTCCAGTCCAGTGTAGTAAATTCTCTGTCATACAACTGATGAGTGTTCAAGGTCTTGCTGCCGATGGACCATGCTCCACTTGAACATCAAGTGGAGCAGGAGGCAGTCTTCATCCAGAAAAGTGGAATTTTGATGGGATGTTGCTGTCTTGTGGAGAGGAATCTGCGTCCCCCAGGCTCAGCCAGCAGGCGGACACAGGTTTCTGGATGGTGACCATCACTCTCTGCCACTGCTCCTGCTGCCTAGTCTCTCTTCATCATCGGTATCCAGCAGGAGATCACGAAGCTCTGGAGGCACGGTTGTATCCAGGTCATCATCTGAAACTTCTTCCACCAGATTGGAAGGGACCAGTCCTCTCGTGCCATCCGTCAGCTCTCCCAGAAACCAGCCATCCTCATCCACGTCTCCAAAGATGTAAACGTACTGTCCAGCAGTCAGTGGAAGCTCGTTTTCTGGGTCCTCGTTAGGGCCCTCCAAAGGATTGTAGCTGTGACGAGCTAAGAACCTTCGAATTAGCGGTGATGTTCGTCCGCGAGAATGCAGGCTGCAGACTGCCATCAGCCGCCCTTCTGACTCCTCCAACTCTTCCTGTGGGTTGGAGCATTCCTGTTTGGGATTTCTGTGTGGCCTCCACTTTTCCCAAATCTCCTGGAGCTGCGTGCATTTCTCCTGCAGGCAATTGCTGAGCACTCTAAGTTTGGCCGCAGCCTGCTGGAGCCTCTGCCGTTCCTCGCACACTTCTGGAGAGCGTCCCTCTCTCAGCAGGTGGTTCTCAGCCGGCAGGGCCTGGCACTGCCTCTCCAGGTTGCTCGGGTCTCGTTGCAGCAGCAGCAGCTCGCTGCTTGTGCTGCCTGGGAGCCCCAGGTCTTCCTTGGCCATCTCTGGCACCTAGAACCAGAAAATCATAGAATAACAGAATGGTTTGGGTAGGAAGGGGCCTTCAGGACTCCCCCGTTCCAAGCCCATGCCATGGGCAGAGACATCTTCCACTAGGTCAGATAGTCCAAAGGTGCCTCCAGCCTGGCCTGGAGCGCTGCCAGGGGTGGATGGGGCATCCACAGCCTCTCTGGGCAGCCTGTATCACTGCCTCAGCACCCTCACAGTGCTGAGTCTTTCCTCCTCCTATATCATCCAGATCTGCCCTCTTCTACTTTCAAGGCATTGTCTTTTGTTGTATCACTACTACCCTCCCTTACTACAAGTCCCTCTCCAGCTTTCCCCAGTCCTCCTTCAGGCACTGGAAGGACCCTGTGTGGTGTCCCCAGAGCCTCTTCTCCCCCCGGGCTGAACAACCCCCACTCTCTCAGGGTCATCTCACCTGGACGTGAGTGTCCTTCACAGGCAGTTGACTGGAGCCCTGCTCTGCACGGTGGTGGCCCACCTCTCTGTCCTGGGAGCAGTTCCTTCTGTGGCTTTCCACGTGCTGGGGCTCACCCTCCCAGCTCCCCAGGATGTACTGCTCAAACAGCCTCCTCTCCAGCTCCAGCTGATGCTGGAGTTGGCGGATACGGGCAGGTTGCTCACTGTCCATCGCCCAGGCCAGCTTGCTGAGGATGTCCGACAGCGTGGCGCAGGCCACCCTGCTGTTCTTATGGGGGCTCCTCAGCACCCCAGCCAGCAGCTGCTGCAGCTTGCGAGCCACGTGCTGGGCCGCATCGCACTCCCGCTCCAGCAGCTCCTGCGTTGCGTGCAGCTCGGCCTCCTTCCAGCGCAGCAGCTGGTGAGTCTCTGTCGCCCGCTGCCGCTGCTCCCACTCCTTCAGCTGCTGCTCCTCCTGGGCCTGCTGCTTCTCCCAGGCACAACGCAGTCGGTCGGCCAGGAGCTGCCTCTCCCGCTGTGCCGCCTCCTGCAGCTCGCGTCTCTCTGCGGCCCAGAGGCGCTGCAGCTCCTGGCAGCGGAGCCGCTCGCCCTCCAGCTGGGCCCGCAGCGCCTCCAGCTCCATGTGCTCAGGTGGGCAGGCCTCTTGTTGCTCTGCAGCCTGAACACCCACCTCTGCTGCAGCCTGATGGCAGGCCGGCCTTTGCTGGGTGCACGGCCCAACGGCTGCAGCCCTGGCCCCGGTGCAGAAGGTGGGCGGCTGCCCCTCACCGTGCTCCAGGATGTAATGCAGGAAGCGTCTCCTCTGCTCCTGCAGTTCACGCTCCAGGCGCAGGACGTGGGCGGCCTGCTCTCCACAGGACTTTCTGCAGAGCTGCCGCTGGACTTCCTGCCGCAATTGGTGGGACTCGCTGCTGCAGTTGACACTCGGCAGCACCTTCACCAGTTGCCGCAGCAGATCCTGTGCCTGGCGGACGGTGTTGTTGCGCCGCTGCTGGAGCCGCTGCTGCATCTGGCAGAGCTGGGCCGCCTTCTCCTGCAGCAGTTGGTGGATCTCCGCATGCCGCTGCCTGCGGCTCTGCTCCTGCAGGCACTGACGCTTTGACGCCTGCTGCCGCTCCCAGGTGGAGCGCAGTCCGTCGGCCAGGAGCTGCCGCTCCCGCTCTGCCGCCTCCTGCAGCTCGCGTCTCTCAGCGGCCCAGCGGCGCTGCAGCTCCTGGGAGCGGAGCCGCTCGCCCTCCAGCTGGGCCCGCAGCGCCTCCAGCCCCCGCCCGCGCTCCTCCCGCTGCGCAGGGCAGGCGGGGGGCTGTGCCGGGCCCCGGCCGGGATTGGGCCGGCTGCTCTGCTTTGCCTGGCCCCGTCCCGCATTGCCCCGCAGCATGGTCACGGGGATGTGAGGAGACCCTCGGCCTCCAAAAGCTGTGGCCAAAGGCCACCAACGGTCACTCCTAGCTGGGGTCTGCAAGGACAGCTGCCCCTGACCCCGTAGCGCCCACTGCCTCTCGTCCCTGTCGCCAGACAGTGCAGACAGTGAATGCCGTGGGGCTGCGCCAGCGGCCTTTTATACCGCGGGCCTGCCTGGCACATAATGGCGGGCGGGGCAGCAGCCTGCAGCTATTGGCCGGTGCGGCCTTCCGGCCCAGCTCATAATGGCGGGCGGGGCGGCAGCGCGGCCCCAGCTCAACATGGAGGCTGGGGCACAGTGGCTGTAAGCTGCGCTGGGGGGTAGAGACGTCACGGGGTTGGGCAGAACTGCCCTCCACAGCGCTGGGCCGTAGGACGACCTGCAGCGGTGCTGCGGTACATGGACTTGTCTGGCACTGGAGAAGAGAAGCAGTAGGCCACCCAGCTCATTGTGATTTCCATTTAGATTCCAATAAAGGAAATATCTCACTGCACTTTCATGGCTCTGTGGCTTTTGGTTTTTGGTATTCTGCATCATAACACCGTGCCATGCGCTGGGAGTTACAGTGTTCGTGCTCCTGTTCCAGGCACCTGTCCCTGCACATCTCGGAAGCCATGGGATCTTCCCCTTCCCTCTTGGGCGATCTCTTACTGCCTTGCAGTGGGGATAGGTGTCTGCTTCCCTAGATGTACCAGGCTCTTCAGTTTTGACTCGCTCTCAGTAACTCTCTTTCGCTCCTATTTTATTTGATTCATCAGTCTCAATTTCAATTAGATTGTATTATACTGCGTTATCTTGCATTCCCACATCCTAGTTTGTAAAATAAGCTTTCCTTCATAGATTGTTGCTGCTGCTGTCTGCTTTCCTTCCCTGAGCTCAGCTCCCATCTGCCTATCCCTTTTCCCTGTTAAGTTAAAAGAACCTGGCTGCAGGTGTATCCTTCTCAAGGAGCTGCTGGAGCAGACGGCCAGGCTGCTGCAAGAAATCAGCAGCCTTAGGAGCGCATGGGAATATCTGAGGGAGACAGATAGGAGGAGGTGTGAGCCCACTTCCACTGCAGAAACGCAGCCTTATCCAAAGTCCCTGCAAGTGGCAGTAGCCCATCCAGCTGCTTACCTTCAGGTCAGGGATCTAGACAGCCCATGAGAGGAAGGGGGTTTGACCCTCATCTCCGCTCAAAGCAGAAGAAAACATCTGCCCCCAAGCCCCCACAGCATTGCCAACCCCTGCAATGTCCCCTACAGTGTCCCTGAGTAGCAGATTCGAGGCCCTCTCCCTGCAGGAGAGGGATAGCAAAGAGTAGTCCAAACTCATGCCCTGAGAAGCACACTGAGAGTACAGGGAGCAACAGGCAGAGGGAGCGGGGCCCGTCAGGCACTGCATCAATACCAGTGCCACCAAAAAAGGGCGGAGAGACTTGGTAACCTGGGACTCCTTGCTGGGGAGCACTGAGGCTCCCAGTTGCCACCTGGATAATCGCTCCAATGAGGCGTGATCTCTTCCAGGGACATGTGTTAGAGGCATCGGGAAGGTTCGTCTGTGGCTCATTAAGCCACAAGACTGCTCTCCTTCTACTGTCACTCAGGTTGGGACCCAGGATGCTGCAATGAGGAAACTAAATAATTATTTAAAAGGACTTTGCATCCCTTCGAAAGATGCTGAAGGGATCAGGGGTGTGGGCAGAGTTCTCCTGTGCCCTTCTGGTGGGTAGCTGGGAGCCAGGAAGATGAAGGAGAACGTGTCAGGTAAATGACTGGCTAGGGGATGGCGTCTCGATCAAGGCTTTGGGCGTTTTGGTCTCGGGCAGGCCTTAGAGAAATTCAGTATATGGGCTCCTGATGGACTCCAAGTGAGCAAGCAGGGCAGAAGCGTGCTGGGGAACAAGCTCTCTGCATCCAGGTGTGGAGCCCCCAGTACAAAAAAGACAGGCAGCTGTTGGAGAGGGTCCAGAGGAGGGCCACGAAGATGATCAGGGGACTGGAGCACCTCCCCTGTGAGGACAGGCTGAGGGAGCTGGGATTGTTCAGCCTGGAGAAAAGAAGGCTGCGGGGTGACCTCATTGCAGCCTTTCAGTACCTAAAGGGAGCCTACAGACAGGAGGGGAATCAACTCTTGGAAAGGGCTGACAACTGCAGGACGAGGGGAAACAGCTTGAAGTTGAGGGAGGGGAGATTTAGGTTGGATGTCAGGGGGAAATTCTTTACAGAGAGAGTGGTGAGGTGCTGGAACAGCTGCCCAGAGAGGCTGTGGATGCCCCGTCCCTGGAGGTGTTCAAGGCCAGGTTGGATGCGGCCCTGGGCAGCCTGGTCTAGCGTTAAATGGGGAGGTTGGTGGCCCTGCGTGTGGGAGGGGGGTTGGGGATTCATGATCCTTGAGGTTCTTTCCAACCCTGGGCCATTCTGTGATTTGTGTGATTGATTACCTGGTCTTTATACTAGGTCCAAAGGGGGAAGGGATGGGAGACAGATGTGACAGAGAAGGGCGGAGGGAATGTTACAGCTGTTGGAGATTGTAAGTAAAAACCTCCAGGTTGTCCCATTCAGACAGAGCTACCCCATGAATCACAAGGGTCAGAGGTGTCTCATTCAGACCGACATACCCTATGAAGCAAAATGGTCAGCTTGTCACAACGGTCTTCTGATCTAGGCCAGCTTCCTCCTCGCGTTTTGAAGATTTCGACATTTTTCCACTAGGACAGAGTAGACATCATTTACTTGGACACATACTTCAGAAGAATTTGAAATTCTCCCTCTAAAAGGGAGAGCCTTCTGAAGAAAAAGCAAGCTTTCTTAGAATACAGTGTTTCAGTTTTGTTATTGTACATTTTTCAAGCTAAATAAAGCACTCATATTGCTTCACATTTTTGTTTACTTCAATTTGCTTGTGCTTTACGTCCCACGGTGCCACAACTACTGCATTTCAGGGGGAAGATGATACCTCCCATTCCTTATCTGCAAGAACGCTGTCTCATTACACTGCTTTATTCTGCACTGTCAGTTCTAGACAGCATTGAACTTTGGTTTTCTGATCTCAATCTGCTTCCCTGCCAGTTTTTATTATGAAGTATTTTGACTCCCAACACACCGCCCAGCCTGCCACGCTGGAACGATGCTGCAGCCTTCGCATCTTGTGAACATGACTGATGTGGCAGCTGTTATAGATCTGTGCATGCCGGGGAGAATAGTTGTCTTTTCCATACATGCTAATACTTTCTATCATCTCCTTATCAATTTCCAGAAGCTAACAGGGCATACGCACAAGCAAAATGTAAGGCAAACAGGCTTTTACTTATGGCTTTGTGCTTATCTGTTCTTAAACACTCCCCTGCTCATATATCTCACAAATCTGTTTCAACCTGTAAAATATTCTTAGAAGCATTAAAATTTCTGTTTTGTCACAAGTAAAACACCCAAATACAGAGCGTCATTAGGTTGTGTTCACAATCTAAGATAACCACTTACAGGCCAATTTTGATATTGAATTTGAAGTCTGAACTTCCCCCTTCATTTTTCAAATGCAATTTTATTATTTGCAAAATAATACAAAAGGTACTAACAAAGTTTCCAAATTCTGCCCTAAAAACAACCCTTTGAGGAAGTATATTTAGCGTCACCTTTTCAAATAAAATTTCAAAAAGTGTCAGCTCATGCTATACATAAAGAGGCACAGTAATTGTTTCATACCCACATCTGCTGTCCCTTACACAAGAAAGTTTTAATATTTAAACAATAAAAAAATAAAAACAAGCAGATTTTGGAAGAATATAAAAATTAACAAAACATCCAGTTTTATTTCTCACACAGCTCAGCAGCTTTAGAAATCAAGCAAGAATTCATACAGAGCAAACGTTTTTCTTCTTTATCACGTGAACGTTGTATTGCTTGGTCCAGCCAACTCCACTGGGTTTGACCATACCAAAACATCTGCATTGAAAGAAGTCTGCAAGATTCTGGAAGCATCCAAGACTGAAAAATGAGAAATACTCATTAATAAACCTACAAAAGACAACAGCAGGCATTAAAAATACGTGATCCTTAGGGAAGCAGTAGTTAAGGGATAAAGCTGTCGGCAAAGACAGCTCTAAGAGAAGAAACACAACAATGTTCTATTCATCATTACTCCTTTGTTGACATTTTTTAACCTGCGTCACATTTAATAGGGACAGAAGATGGAGTTCAACTCAAATATTTGAAGTTAACGCTAAGGAAGATTTCATCTGCTAGCACATGAGGAAATAAAGATTTTTAGTGTAACAGGGAAACTTTGGTAGTAATTTCTTTATGAAGCTAAAAGAATTCAGAAAGGGCTGGTTCGTAACAAAGTTCCCCCCCTAGACCTAAAGAACAGACACAGAGAATGATGAATACACTCAAGGACATTGTCCTCCCTGCCTCTCTCTTCCCCTTGGCATAACTCAGAACAGGCGTGACCAGCGTGCCCACAGATGGCTCAGGTTTGGCATTCTTGCAGCAGCGAAGCAGGCCAGAACTGAAGGGAAACACAGCTGAAACAGTGCACACTACAGCACTTACTTGTATGGATTTCTCCTGAGTGAAACAGGATGCTTAGAAGATTTGCTCTCCATCAGGAGGTTCATTCTCTCATGTGAGGTCAGTCCCAAGAATGCAATCTTAGAAAAAGGGGAAAACTCCACAAGAGAGGGATCTCCAGAAAGAGCTCCTTCCCCAGGGGCAGTCAGCCCTTCATTGGGGTCTAAGAGAGGTGCAGCCAGGCTCCACCCCTTCCAGTCACACAGCTGAACTGCCTTCACCTGTGCTCCCAGGGCTGACCCAGTCCTTTCCCCAGGGGCTCAATCAGTGGCTCAGGCTGTGACTCAACAGTTCTCACACAGCAGGCTAGAATTTTTGACAACAGTGCCATTAGAATTCAGATATAGAAATGCTTTGCAGAATGGATCCCACTTTTAACATCAGAATAACAAGTGCACACGTACCTGTGAAACTTGAAAGGACTGCTCTGAGGTTTAAGGGGAGCACCCAGATATGACGTCAGAATAGGAAAGCAGGTGCAATGCCTTTAAGGCAACACATCACTTAGGGAAGCATGTTCATGTGGTAGCTCATGACGAGAGGAATGTGAACTGAAGCAAAATAATCCCTGGTAGAGCTGAATAGTTAGCCACAACGAAGCCCATACAGTATGGAAGCAGGCTAGCATGAAGATGTAGGACAGCCATGGAGAACAAGAAGTTATCTGCGTGAAGTACGTCCATGTCCATCTGCATGGTAACTTGTTATGCAGTGGTTTGACCAATCTGACAAGGTTCACAATCATTTCGTTACCTTTCTAACATTGACCACTCCTGCACTAAGCAAAGAATATTTGCACAAAGTGTTGTAGAGCAGTGTGCTCTCAAAACACCACTTCCCACTCAAAACACTCACATGGATACGCCACTGCTTGCTGCTCTCGTTGCACAACCTTTACTTTCTGTGTCCATAATCCACAGAGGGAACATTCCAACAGCTGGCTGGACACTCTGTTCTGTTTTTACATTAAAGTGAACTAGTGATATTGAAATAATAAGTACCTCTCATCGTCCAGCTTTCTGAAATTTTGCTGCACACTAATTATTAGTTTTAGGATTTGTCTTAAACACCACCACCAACAAAAGAAGACTGTAACAATGACAAGAAAGCAATACTTTTCACACTATTAAATAAACTGGAATATTCAGCTCCTGTAGATTTCTAAGAGATGCTCAAAGCCTATGACGTGTCTTAAAAAATACAAAACCAGTACAGGTTTTGCTGTTATGTCAGTACAGCAATCAAGTGGTTTTCCTCCCCTGTTCACGTGAACACGGAAAACAGAAAACACTGTACTTCTGCACACTTAAGACCACACTGAAACACAGGAAAGCAACTCACATTCACTCTGTGTCCACCACTGCCATACCTGGTTCATTTTACTCCAAGTAGAACACTGACTCATTTCTACAATACAGAACCACAATACATTAGAAATACAATACATTTCTACAATACAGAACCACAGAATGTCTTAGGCTGGAAGTGACCTTAAAGATCACTCAGTTCCAACTCCCGAGATGAGGATGGAACTAGACTGAGTTGCCCATTTGTGCAGTTATAATTAGTTATGCTAGCTAGGAATAAAAACCATACACAGGTCCCTGACAGCTAAATTGAAGTAAGTTCACTGATACATACACAGAAGACTTCGATAAAGCAGCCAGACACTGGTCACAGTTAAGGAAGACAGGAACAACAGGTAGTAATGATGGTTCCCAACACCTACATTCGAGTCAAGGAAGAAGAAAAAAACCAGCATGACATTTTAAGAATTTTGCAGTACTTGTATTTCTCCTCCACTTTACAGGAAAAAGAAGAATCTAAAGCACTTCCTACTATTACCTCTGCTGTCCTCAAGACATTTTGACAAAGCAGATCTCTCTCAACTTTCTCCTGTAAGCCATTTCAGTTTATATAATAGAATCAGTTCTGGTAAAGTCAGCCAGCATTTGTCTCTTCTTTAGAGCACATCCCTGTTAGCTGGACAGGGACTCATTATGCTAACACAGCTCTGCCCATGCACTGCACAGTTGTCTTGGAAGACTGAAAAACCTGTACTATTCCATTTCATTGCTTCACCTTGATGTGTCCTAAAACTGCTAGCTCTTAAAAAAATAGATTTCTATCAGATAAGACTCTCGGGCAACTCTCAGTAACCCCTGCAGTCTCTACAGTGTGCTCTTGCATCAGGTTTGCTCTTTAAGTAGATAAATGTTATTTCTGCAACATCTCTTAAGGCATGAAATTTTCAGCTTTGATAAAGCAAAGACTCTTACCTGTGCACTGTGCAATCCACAGAGAATGCTGATCATATCTGGCTACACATGAATCACAAGGAACGCAGTGCACAGATCTCAAAGGCTTCCTTACCTGTTTGAGCACAAAGGAAAGGAATACAGTCAGAGTAAAAGCAGCTGCTTTGACCAAAGCTCAGAGCATCACCTCATGGGCACTAGCATATTTTATAACTATTAGTATATAGTGGGCCTCCAAAACAGAACACAGGTGAGAAATCTTACAAAAGAAAAAAAGAAAAAGATGGAATTTCTTTTTTTTTTTTTTTTAATTACGAATGAAACCCAACAATCTGAAAGCTGCTTTGCCACCAGAAGTGAGAAAATGAAATCTAGCCCAGAACAAGCAGCGTATGGAGCACTCGCATGACAAGGAGAAAAACAGGTATTGTACTGAACTACTACTGACTGAAAAACAGGTTTCGAAAAAGCAAAGGAATATCAAAACCTTACTTACAAGACATGACGTGCAGAATGTTCTGAAGTCCAAGCACCCTGCTTCTGCTAGAGCTGCAATGTTCTGAAAGACAGAACAGTTTCTGCGTGCACTTGGATCACGTTTTATGGGACCTATGAAGATTTGTACGTGAGGCCTTTTGCAGACACCGAGCACTTGGAGTGCCGAGCAACAACACGTGGAAATACCTGCGGTTCTGGAACAGAGAAAAGGTCCACAAGAAGGCAAGGACTCGTGCAACCTCACTCACATTGAATTATTTAGGAAAGCAGCCCACCCCCACACAGGCAGCCAGACTTCAAAAGGGATGAGGACAGAAACTTTTTCAACACCATTGCAAAAAGACTGGTAAGTATTGCCTATCTTGCCCTGATAAGCACTCAGTGCTTCTTTGTAGGCACCAGATAGCCAATATTCACTAGTTCTGTGGCCACAATGTCAAAAAAGTTAAAATTGCAGTTTAATCTCCCTGGCAAGCAGGAGAAACATAACCACGTGGAGAACAAAAGGAGACTGTAAACCACACATTGTCACAGTCACTAGCTTAAAGGAGCAAACAAGTAACCTCCTACTGACCGGTAGTGCATTTCCTTTTTCTGTCATTGTTAAACACAGCTAGAAAATACTGAATATCTGAACATGCTCATCATTGCTAGCCTTCAGTACGGACAACCTTAGGAAAGCACTGTACCTCCTTCTCACCAGAGACAGCTAGAACAAAAACCTTACAAGAGTGTTATTTATTAAGTGAAGTATCTGTGACTTTATGCCATAGGTTATAGCAAAGGCACCAGGCCGTACCATGCTTGGCTGAAGCTCATATTCCAATGAGAAGACTGAGGCCAGGAAATAACAGCAAGGTGCTGAAGATAAACCCACAGCAGGTTGGGTTTATCATCCAACAACCTACGCTGCTTGATGATACAACTAAATTCTCAAAGATACATTTGATGATAAATGAGTCAATCAGAAGTGCAACCATGGTGCAGCTTGTCAGCTTACCTCTTTTTTGTCTTTTTCTGAAGACTTAATATATCCAGGATCAGTCCTCCAGGCTTTATAGAAAAAATAAAGAAGACCCACTAGGCTGAACATGACAGGGATCTCAACAATGGCATTGGTTACATGTAACAGTTAGATTAAGGAATATATTCTCTCATTATGTTTTGCCAAATAAATATTCTACAATCAGAGTGTGGTATTTCACCAGCAATACACAAAAACTAAAAGAACGGCGTTGACTTCTACAGAGCAAGGGTTTGATAGAAAGAGCAAAACATCACCTCACTAAGCCACAACCCTTAGGAATATTGCTGTGTTCATCATTTTCTGCAGAACGTCTACCTTTAACCCCTACAGTTAGAATTCTTGCTTTTGTTTAATTTAGACGACGCCAAGAAAACCTTAGAACGTCACAAAGCAGCAGTTATTGACATTTTAAGTACCTCCCTAACGGCCTTCCCTTCCCAAAACTTAATAAATAAGCAGGTGCCTTCTGTGTAAGAACACAGTGCTGAAAAGTGAGTGTAAATAATTAAATAGAGGTACTCGTCAGTCCAAGGCCTATTCAAAGAAAGGTAGAAATGAATGCACTGTGCACTGAGGATGCTGCATAACCTCTGAACTAATGCAGACTGAAGAACGGAAGGTCTGCTTCCAAAGGATACAAATAAATTTGTTTGCCTGATGTTTTTATTTATTTTTAAAGCAGAAGCACGAATACCACCAATTGCCAAATCCTTGTCATTTAGAAATGAGATGCTTTTACAATTGCAGTGTGTGATGCACGTGTTATCCAGCTTTACTGCATACCAAAATACATTACTGGATGGTCCCAAAGAGGGAATATGGTCTATGTATGGCATCTCCAGGTGACTCTACAACCACGCATATAACAAAGACATTTTGATATCCCAGTAAGATTTAAAAAACAAAACAAAAACATCAGAACTACACACAAATACCTGTCAAAGAGAAAAGAAGATACGTATTTTCAGTCTGTTGTAACTTCCATTTAAACACAAAGCTATTTAACCCTGGCCCAACGTAGGTAAAGTAATCTTAACAGACATTCGCAGTCGCATGGCATCAGCTGGGACTGTTGGTCACTCCTTGCACAACTGGGCTTACATTTACTAGAAAGTGAAAGGGAAGCTCTACTGCATTGCAAAGGATATCAGGCATGAACCAGAAAAACCACGTCACAGACATCCAAAAGACGGAACTTAGCATCAGTGCTGTGGGAAGATACCTCAGATTCTTGACTCCCACAAACTGCCTGAAAGAAGATGAAAATAAAAGAGCATTTTTCTCTCACCCAAAACTGAACTTCGTGGAGTACAGACTTTGCGTGGTTGGTTTTTTTTAATTGATTTTTAAAACTCCACTCAGTATTCTTTAAGCCTCTGTTAAAGCAAACCAAAATTGCCACTCAGAAGCATGCTTTAGCCAGATGCACAGAGGAACTCATGATACAGAAAAACATCTACTGAGGAGTGTTCTGTTCCAGCCTAATTTTACATATCCGAGCAGCTGCACATTAGGTGAAAAGGACAAACTCTATTTATTGACACAACAACAGTACTGACATTTCAAGGAACACAATTTAGTAACTGCTGTAAGAAATGGGAAATGTACAAAACAGCTCAGGATACCACTAGGAGGTCTGGGGAACACAGAGGGTGGGAACGGTACATTGAAACTCATGCTACTGTATTTGCTCTGTTGCAAATACAGAGGGAAAAGTTAAGATAAAGCACATTTATAAACTTCATAAATGGGTATCTCAGCTTCTGTCAGGTGCAGGCATTCAGTAACACCCTCTTTATCTTTAAAACCAGCTAACATGCCACCTCAACACTTGTTTTCTCCTCAGATCTCAAGGATCAGAAACTACAATTTTGACCATCTAAAGACACCACATTTCAAAATCATTATGAAAAGTACATATATTTAAATCCTTCACACAATCCTTTCTACAGTACAGCAAAAAAAAACAAACCAAAAAACCTTCTAAGTGAAGCTGCAGACTCTGAAAAGAACACTGCATTATGTACCATGTACTGCATCTATCAGAATTAAATACACAGAAAGAGAGAAATCCACAAACCTCACAGACAGAGCCATCCCAACCAGCAGAATGAGAAGCAGGCATCCTTTCAAAAGCCAAGAATCAGAACTTAAGTTCCTTATGTATCCTATGGCCCACATCACAGTCAAGCAAGATGCCAGCAGCAGGAACATCAGTTAAAATGATCACTGTTAAAATATGACAGAATATTCAAGCAGGATTTATTCCAATATATACACTTAATATAATAATGAATGCTGAGAGACTTAAGATAGGCAACAAAGTGACACATCAAAACACAGAGGATAAGGAGGGAGGGAAAACAACTATGGGGTGGGGGGAAGGGGGGAACAAACACCCAAAGAACAGGAAGGTGCTTCTAAAACATTTCATTTTTGAGTGTCCAGGTTTGGAAGCCTAGAAGATCCTGTTGTCAGAACGGAGGTAAGTTACAGATTATTCTGAACACAGAACGCTGAAGCTTTCCTTCCATTAGTGACATTACCTCGTATTTCTCCATCATTCTCAGTAACCTGTTATTCCTTCTGCTTCTCATTCTTCCTTCCTCCATTAACATATAAATGATGAAGCGATTCTGAGCTTGAATTGCAAGGTCAAGCGCTGTCTCTCCCTTTAACAACAAAGTTCATTTGGTTAGGCACTTAACACATGAATGTCTTCCTTTGTAACAGAAACAAGAAATGAACTGAACTAAAACAAGAACTTACTGGCCTCTTCCCCAAACCCACCATTTTTCTTTAAGGCAAAGTAAACTCGCAGTTCTAACACGCTTCATCTGGTGCTCTGTAGTTCTAAAGACTGATATTTGCAATCAACTGCGTGCACACGAATCGCTTGCTGAACTGTCTCTCCTAAGCTGAAACACTACACAGTCTTTTAGTACATGACAAGCTTACTGAATGTGATCCCTTACTGAAAGGGAGCTTTCTTGTTTATGTTAACTTTTTAAAACCAAACAGTAACATTCTAGGAGTCATATATTAAAAGAAAAGCAAAACAACTAGCAGATGGAAAAGCTGTGCAGCTGAACACACAAACCAGAATTACTACACTATGCAAGCATCTCTATGGGAATCAATAGTTGCAACGTTAATAGTTCTTCCTGCCAGAGTTTACAAATCTTAGGGCTAAGACTTTCACGTGACGCGCACTTCTGAGTGTACAAACAGGCACTGACAGACACTGATCTTTTCAAGATGCCACGCTCATCTTTTTCAAGATCTTACAAGGCTCACCAGACACAAAGCAGCATTATTTTTGACAAACCTGGCTGAAGGCTTTACTTGTGGCCATGCTGTAGAGAACAGCTGACTCAAAGCAAACAAAAAATAAGGAGAATCTGTGAAGGCTACAATACGCAGTGATCAGGTGTTCACTAAACATTTCAAACCATCTCCACATTCTTACTTTGTGTCACACCACAAGCAAAGTGCCCGATTCTTTTTGGAAAGCATAAGAACTCTTGCCTTATTCCCCCCATCCATTTCAAAGAACATTCAGAGGGGAAGGGATTCAGGTATTTCTTCATATTCATTTTACCCATTAATACTACACAGATGAAAACAACAGAAACAATGAAAGAAATTGTACCTTGACATTTTTTATGTCCATGATAGCACCAGCTTCTAGCAGTAGCTCCACTGCACTAACATTTCCTGACGTTACTGCCCAGTGCAGCGCAGTGTTCTTCTGGACGTTGTCCACAGCATTGAGGGAGGGGTTAAACTTTAGTAGAAATCTTGTGGGCTCTGGTCTAGATGAAAACAGAGTTAACAAACAGAACATCATCTGCATTGGAATCTTTTGTACACTTTATTAACAAAAAACATTGCTAGCATCTGCAGCAAAGTAACAGCAGATACAAACGTGTTGTCTCTCAACAAGCTCATCAGCAACAGAGCCAAGCTTAGAAAACAGAACTCATCCTTCATTTCACCTTCATTTCTAGGAAAGCACAATGATACACCAGCTGGTCCAGCTGCCAACCTAAACTACTTTAAGATGTTTCTTTTGGGGGTGGGTCTCTCTTTACTGTACCAAGTTAGCTGCTTCATCATCTCCTATGTCTTGGATACGTAGTATTTTACAACAAGCAGAAGAGAAAAAAATGTCACTCTAACAAGAGTGACACAACCAGAAGAAAAAATTCAGCACTGCACCCAGCAATGAGTGGACAACAGATTCTTTTAAAAGTTATTCCCCACTTAGCCCACAACTTTTTGTGCTGATAACATTAAAGGCGTAAGTTCGCTGAAGTCTGCTGTGCCTATGTTCTAGGAATAAGAAAAAGATAGTAAGTGATGATCACGGATTTCAGTAAACAAAGTTAAATGGTCAGATTCTTAGCTACGCAGCCACACCACAGCAGCAAGAGGAAACTAAATTGTACCTGCCAGGAAGCCAATTTAAACAATTTTTCTTCCTTCCATGTGTCTTGAACAGCATTCATTTCAGGATATGCTGAGTGCCCATTAAAGTGACTTCAAATTAATCAAATACATCTACAGAATTCCTTCCACTAACAGTATTTCCTGTCCCCTCTTGATAAAAAATACTACAAATTCCACTTTGGAAAGCAACAATAAATATCTCCCTTGTGTAAAGGAATAAAGTGCATAACTGAATGTTCAAGTACATAAAACTGGTTCATTAAAAGAACAAAATACGATCAGGTATCAACACATAATTATTTAAATGTAGCACGTATAGCACAGGGAAATACCAAATACATGCTTGTACTTTAGGAGATAAAATTTAAATTCCACAAAGCATTTTCAGAGTACAACCAGCTACTTCTGAACAGAAAATAACACCTGGGACAGTGGCAACGTACCTGGCCCTTTGACATGAGGTAAGCTACAATGGGCACGTGTTGAAACAGCACTGCCAAATGAATGCTGCTGAATCCTTCCCCATCAATAAGGCTGGGATCTGCTCCACACTTCAACAATAAGGTGACCATGGGTAGGTGTCCTTGTCTGTAACGATATATGAGACTACAGCCATAACAGAAAGCTTGAAATCTTAATGAAAGCGTCACCTTCACAATTCTTAGACACTCTTTTAGAAAAATCATCTCTGGTTCTTATACTTTCATGAAGAAACTTTTTTATTTTTTTCTTTAAGCCGAAGTCTGTATCAGAGAACTAGGTAGGACCCAAGAAGCCAAGTCTGACCAGCACTGCCCTGGGAAAAGTTCAAAATGCAGGTCTGCCTGAAGCACAGATGCATGCATAACCACAACCTGGCGGCCTGCAAAGTTGCCAAGAATCAGAGAACAGATTTCAGTGTAATTATGGACATGCTGTCAAGTTCTGTGTAACTCAGCAAAGGAAACACACACCATCAATTCATTTAAGATGACAACAACAACAACAGTTACACAAAACACTACTGTTAAGACCAGCAGATTTATTATGGGAAATGGCAAGCAGCACACCTGATGGCCCAGTGAAGGGGAGTTGAATTCAAGTCTCCACCTAGCTGATCCACTACTGCACCTTTGGAAATATAGTACCTGTATAACAGCAACAGAACAAGAATAAGGGAACACATAATAAAGCACGAAAACATTGTGCTGAGGATAACATAGGTGTAATAGCAAGCGGCTTGCAATAAACAAGTTTTCTCTAGAAAAGCAAATGGATGACAATATTTTTGCAGAACAGGATGCTGCTTTGAGAAAACGTGTAAGAAAATGCGCAGTAAGTAGCAAGGCCTTACAAAGTCAGTTGTAATCTTTGTCAAATGAAACAAATCCAGGAACACCTAATGATTTCATGTACCACTTAATTTCACGCAGAAAGGAAGTGTGGTAACTACACCTCGCTGACATTTTCACAAAGGTGGTTGTGTTAAAATTCAAATTTTAAGCTTTTTCCCTCAAGCACCACACACTGTGGCTGGCAGCACTCACGATCAATAGCGACAGAATGCTCAAGATCCTTTCCCGTGGGCTACAGAGCTTACTTAACCAGCTCCTGTCTGTTGCTTATTGCTGCCCAGTGCAGAAGAGTCACATTTTCTTTGTCTGCTTGTCAAACATCGTATCCTGCTTCCACCAGTTCTCTGCACCGCTCTAGCATTCCATACCTTAAATGAGGAAAAGAACTGACTTTATTTCAAATATAGAATCATAGAATCATAGAATCACTAAGGTTGGAAAAGACCTAAAAGATCACCCAGTCCAACCGTTCACCTATTCCCAATAGCTCCTACTAAACCATGTCCCTCAACGCAACATCCAGTCTTTCCTTGAACACCCCCAGGGTCGGTGATTCCACCACCTCCCTGGGCAGTCCATTCCAGTGCCTGACCACCCTTTCTGAAAAGTAATACTTCCTCATGTCCAGCCTGAATTTCCCCTGGCGTAGCTTGAAACCATTCCCCCTGGTCCTATCACTAATGACACGAGAGAAGAGGCCGACCCCCAGCTCACTACAACCTCCCTTCAGGAAGTTATAGAGAGCAATAAGGTCTCCCCTGAGCCTCCTCTTCTCCAGGCTGAACATTCCCAGCTCCTTCAGCCTCTCCTCATATGGCCTGTGTTCCAGACCCCTCACCAGCTTCGTTGCCCTTCTTTGAACACGTTCCAGGGCCTCAATATCTTTCTTGCAGTGAGGGGCCCAAAACTGGACACAGTACTCGAGGTGCGGCCTGACGAGTGCTGAATATAGGGGAACAATCACCTCTCTGCTCCTGCTTGCAACACTGTTTCTGATGCAAGCCAGGATGCCATTGGCCTTCTTGGCCACCTGGGCACACTGTCGGCTCATGTTCAGCCGAGCATCAATCAATACCCCCAGGTCCATTTCCTCTACGCAGTCCTCCAGCCACACCGCCCCAAGCCTGTAGCGTCGCCTGGGGTTGTTGTAGCCGAAGTGCAGGACCCGGCATTTGGCCTTGTTGAAACTCATCCCATTGGCTTCAGCCCAGCTCTCCAGCCTGTCCAGATCCCTCTGTAGGGCCTCGCTACCCCCAGGCAGATCCACGCTTCCAGCCAATTTGGTGTCATCTGCGAATTTACTGAGGGTGCACTCGATGCCCTCATCGAGGTCATCAGTAAAGATATTGAAGAGGACAGGCCCCAGCACCGACCCCTGGGGAACACCACTCACGACCGGTCGCCAGCTGGATTTGACTCCATTCACCAGCACTCTCTGTGCCCGGCCCTCCAGCCAGCTCCTTACCCAGCCGAGAGTGTACCCAATCTCCCAATTTAAACAGCGTCACACACATGAAAAATTCAATCTCCGTAAGTCTTGCTCAAGAGCTCTGCTTTGCATTCAACGGAGTTTTTGCAAAAAAAGCTGGTCTGAGCCTCGATACGTAGAATTTTCTACCTAGCAACGTTGTTATTGCTGATGATGACAAGATTTATAATAGTATATACACTTCAAGTGCTTTCCCTTGGACAAGCAGGTGGCAACAGAGCCCTACCATTTTCAATTTAAAAAATCCCACATGGAATAGAAACTTTGCCCAGGTGAGACAAACACTTACTGAGTAGCCTTCACAATATCACACGTGCCAGGGTCTTCATCGATCGGCTGCAGTGCCGGCAGCACCGGCACATCCTTCTCTCTGCAGATGCTACGGCAGCTGCGCACGTCAGGTCGGTGAGGCCCACGGCAATGGTTTTTACACTGCTGGGTGACAAAACAGCCATCAGCAAACATCGTGCCAACGCTGGACATCACAGCGCCCTCTTCACAAGGCATCCTTCTTGCCACGTGCATCCATGTAGATGCGGCACCGAGGGGCACCGGGCGCGGTACGGGCGGGTCGGGGATCTCAGGTCTTCTCCAACCCGAACGAGTCCAGTGTAAGCACGGAAGTGGGTTTCAAACGCAAGCGAAACTTGGAGCTTCCACTCCGAGCGGAAACGTGGGAGGACAGAAATGACATCGTTACGTTCTATGAGACAGAACTACGCGGGGATTTAGTGACCCCGTGCAAAACCAGCTGCCAGCGGCACACCCTTCCCAGAGCAGCGACGGCACGCTACAGACCACCACCCGTACCCGCACGCTCCGAGCCGCAGCACCGGGAAGCCGCCCGGCAGCAGCAGAGCACGCCCCGCACACAGCCACGCACCGCAGGGTCCCCCCAGGCCTGACATTAACCAGGGTTTCCCGAGCGAGTCCAGAACCCGGGAAGACCCTTCGGCATCAGCCGTCCGTCCCACGGCGGATGCCGGCCCCCAGCGCGAGCCGCGAGCCCCTCACCGCCGGGCCGCCCCCGGCCATGCCGCCGGCCGAGCTCCGCTGCTTCCTGCTTTCTGGTTACCGGCACGCGGGGCGGGGCCGCGAGTTACCGAGAGAACCGCGAAGGTGGCAAAGCGCGGCTGCTTCAGCTGGGGTAGTGCGTGCAGACCTGGGGCCCCTAACACGGGAAAGACAAGGAGCTGGGGCAGCAGGTCCGGAGGAGGACTGCGAGGATGCTCAGAGTGATGGAGCACCTCTCCTGTGAAGAAAGGCTGGGGAAACTGGGCTTGTTTCGCTTGGAGAAGAGCAGGCTGCTGGGAGACCTCGTGGCCTTCCAGTGCTTGGAAGTTGCGGTTCAGACATCTGGACTGTGAAAACCTGATGCAAGCAGAAAATACTTCTTTCACTAGAATATGGTGAATGAGTTGGTAAAGAGAAAATAGTTCTGAACAGAGGTACCGAAAGCTGTATGCACTGCTACTGCTTGCTTTCCCAGCACGGAAAGGACAGGCGTGGGTACTGCTGGGCTGCAAGTTCGGCTAGCCATCCAGATACTGCAGAATGAATGCAAAATCAAACTCTAGCTGACATGTTAATACAGATTTTCCTTCCATATGCACAGCTGCAACATAAATAGACATCAAAGCAGCTCCACTTCATAAATACGTAGAGCTTTAATTTAGCTTGGCGTCACAAAATGTTTTCTATGCTTTGGATGTAGAGCTCACAGTAGGGAAGCTGAGGAACAAAGATTTGGGAGGCATTTTGCTACCTTGATAGATAACAGATACCAGAATGTGGATGCACAAAAATATAACTGAAGAAGAGTTTGCTTTCCAGTTTAAGAACCTGGCGTACAAGAAGTTATTTGTTAAAGTAGAAGTTAGTTGAGCTAACTAGTGAGTTAGTTAGAGATTCTCTGCACACGGCTGTTGGTAGCAGCGCTTACAGCAGTACACAGGCACTTTTCAATTTGATATCTTTTAATGTTTGTTGCTTGGGGGCCTCACCTCCAGCATCATTTTTGCTAATCTATAAGAAGCTGTGAAGGAGCTATGTGCTCCTTTTCCAAGTTATCTGTGCACAGCTGCTCACTGCCGGGAGCAGGGAGGCACTGAGGGATAAGGCAATAGCTGATGTGCCCCGGGTTGCAAGGAAGCCCACGGGCACCGGCCAAGGATTCTGCACTGCCACTCATCCCAAACTGAACCACGCATGATTGAGAGCCAGCTCTCCTGCCATATCATGAGCAAAGCAAAGCAGAGCACATCAGACAGAATCAGGCTGCTGACTTTCAACTAATAAAAGCATCTTTGAGAGAACCAACCTTGTAAAGGTTAGGGATGTCCTGGTCTGCTAAGTGTTTTCTGCTAGTCAGCAAGAGAACCCATTGGGACAAAGCAACTCCACACGGTCACTCTCTTTGAGCTTATCAGCTGGTGGCTGATAATGCAAAAGGGAAGTTTAGGAGAGCCAGGGCAAGGAGAACACAGAGAGAAAGGTAGTCGTTTCTCCCCTCTCAGCCTTTTCTTCCTGAACAAACTGTAGCAGAAAAAAACACAATTCCAGTTCTATTTTCCATTGCACATCACTTTTCACGTCCAGTAAAGACAGTGCATTATTTAAACTGGACCAGTGCAGGTCTGTGTTAAGCAGGCAGCAGTGATCTGAACACTAACAGTTGAGAGCAGAAAATGTCTTGTGGCTGCCACCATGAGGCAACAATATGCACTGCTGTTGTCACTGAATAAAGCTACAACTGAGTACCACATTTCACTGCATTTTACACGCAGCACTGAGGCAGTAACTGGCCAGTTACTGAGCTGTACAGAGTTAGAGATTATGAAAGAGGAGCTTCTATGTTTAATACCTAAATGCATCGCGTGTGCTTCAGTCTGCCGTAGAACTGTGTCAGCATTCTTACAGGTTGGGTTGGAATGAACCGAACTTCAGCTTTGCATCAAGAGTTATAAACTAACAGTCTTCCTTATGCTGAAAGGTGGAGATCAGATCTCAGCGATGCCATCTTATTGCAATACTATCTAGGGACAGGTTGTGAAACACGGGAAGGCCTCCCGTCGGCACCTACAGATGGGCGACTGGCAGTCAGTAGTGGCTACCTGCTAGAAGGTTGTGATTCCCCTTCGTAGATATACAGCACTCTGGAGTGTGCCCAGCCTGTTGCACCCTGCTCATTGGCTTTTGGTACTTGTCTCCCTGCAGGAGTCCAAAGTCAATGTATTAAAATACCACACTTTTAGCTTCTTTACTGCTCCAAGGAATTATCAGGAGTTTTTGCTGCATGTTCCCACTGGCTTTAAACCAAGTTAAATCAATTTCAGCGTTACAAAACTCGGCAACCTTACATTTAGAATTCCCAGGGGCATATGCTCTCAAAATTTGACTGGAGGTATTGATAGCACAGTATCAATAAATGTGAAATATCAGAGCCAAAGATAACCTAACACACACACTCAATAACCCTTCAGGGCAGAACACATAGTGACGTACTTTTTGGCATTCTGAAGGCAACAAATCCAAACGTGCCTGCACCACAAGATGTGGCACATATAAGACTCTGTCTGTCTACATTCAATTGTCTTTTTAGTGATTCAGTTTTAAAGGCTGACATCAGTTGCACGTGGCTTAGAGCATTGCTGACATTCACGTTAGCAGGAAGCTTACAGAACTGATAATTCTTTTTAACGCTCCCCCCAGGATCACTTATGTATAAGAAGTATAAGCCTCAGTGCAGTTACCACTTCCTTTTCCAGCCAGATGCAAATCCCTCTACACACATAGTTCATTCTGATGCAGTCATCAAAACAGACATGAAACTGCGTATGGAAAGCAGGAAAGCCTGAAGAGCCAGGATCTGTCATGCTTACATCAGAGAGGATGTGAGTTTAACCCAGCGATGGCCCTTTGCCTGAAAAACCTCACAACCAATTGCTTCCTACCCTGAGCTTAACAGTCTCCCAAAGAATTCTCACATGCAGCAGCTAGGTTATCTGCAGGGTAAAGTCCTCAACAGCTGCAGCTAATTCTGCATCAAGTAAACAGATAAAAGTCCTTCCACAATCCAGTGTCAAACAGTACAGAAAAACCTATGTCTAATGTTAGAAGTGACAGAAATTGCTCTGAAGAATTGTTTGAATGCATAATGTTCTCATTACTCACAGCATTGCTCTTTCACTTCAAATTACCCCAATTTTATTTTTTAAACGTTGATTTTTTTTTTTTTTTTATTGGCCTTAATTGGGCAATTTCTTCCATTGGTCATCCAGGACTTATCAGTGAAAAGACAGGAACATGCCATGTGGTGCAAGGCTACCATGATTTAGAGCTCAGATTATCTCGCAATATTTAAAGAGCCTTGGCATTATCAGCATGCTGTCAGTACAAATTCCAAGGCTACTATTCAAGAAAAGGATATAAGTGTGTGGCCTCAGGCAAGTCGAGACAAGAAACTATCCAATTACTCCAGCAAAATCTGGGTCAGCATAAGCAGTGAGGTGCCAGCAACCGATGGGCTCCACCAGCCCTTGCATCCTACACTCTAACTCCCCTTCCTCCAAAACAAGTGCTCTGATGTATTACAAGCACTGCCCCTTGGCAAACTGTTAAGGTTCGTCTTAACATAAGTTTTTTCACTCCACAGGAATGCTTTAGAATTAGAGAGCAGAAATGATCAGATACAGCTACTCCTAACTCAGCTTCAATACACGCCAAAGTATTTCATGACTATCTGCCAATGACACAACAGTTATCAGGCCTAGAGATAGTATTGGTGATAGAGTCAGCTTTCTCCACGGAGGCATCTCTATACACACTTGTAAATCCTGCCCTGAGACACATGCTGCATTTGTTCTCGAGAACTGGAGAAATCCTTTTTCACCTAGGAAAGCCATCCCTTCAGGAACACTGCAACAGAACTAAAAGGCATTCCAACACATCTCATTCATATCTGCCAGTGCATTCAGCATCTCCTACAAGAAATCAGTTCATATAGTTCTCTACTTACTATAAAAAATGGTGTATTTATGTGAACACAGCTACCAAGCTCATTACAAGCATAGTTGGTATATTCTGATCCTCCCTTTTTGTTTGTGCTTCACTTCTGCATTCTTGAATTTGCTCCTTGGACTGTATTTTCCAAGAGCTCCTCTTGAATCCTGTAACTTTGAAAGATAACTATTAACAAGAAAAGAAACAGCTGAAAGGAAAATTGGCTGTATTTTTTTTTTACTTGTCTTCAAACTAAGCTTTTATTTCTCAAACTATTACAAACATCAAACATTATTTTAGATAAAAATGACAGTGAACAAAGTTTTCTATCCACAGTAAAGAAATCAACCTATACTCCATATCTTCAAAAAGCAAGTTTAGTTTCAGTATGACAATAATAACCGCTTGGTCACAGACCACGTATCTCCAGTGCTAATGGAATTATTGAGCCATACCAACTTATATTAGCCTGCACAAATACTTGTGAGTCAGATTACACCAATCTTCCAAAACACCAGTTTAGATATTTCCCACGTTAACCTCTTGAAAGCAAACCCAGACTCCTTCAGAACATTACCCACTGAAGGTTATAACTGTCACAAGCAACCATACTGTTCCTTTCCTGAAGCGATCACACCATTATTTCCCTCCTCCTCTAATTCACTGGTAACTGCCTTCAAGTACTTGGCTGCTGTGAAGACTGAGGCCTCCTCCCAGCACTGGAGAGATTTCTGTAGTCTAAATGCATGCAACTTTTCTTCAATTCCAAGGTAGTTCTGAGAGAGGAAAGAAGAGTTCCTGGTAAAACAGACCTTTCAGGAGATGTCTATTAAAAAGGCCAATTCTGTGCCTTGTTTCATTTTCTTTAGGCAGTCTGCCTGCTTACCAGAAGCATGTTCCCTCAGTACATTAAGGACAGTTTTCCAGGCACCTTTTGTTCCCCAGAGAATGGTGTCTATTCCAATGTTTTTTTGTTAGTTTACCTGTGCAAATAAGCTCTTTTCATTTAAAAGAAAGCTTATTTCCCTCAGATTCTGTGTCACCTTAAAACAGCCCTGGTAGGAGCCGGTAGGGTACTGCAGCAGTGTAGCGTTTCCAGTCTTTCCCATATTTGCTGTAACAACGGTGCTCATCCCTAATGCAACGGTGAGTTAGCAGAATAGTCATATAAACAATGTAGAAGTAAGGCAAGATGTGTTCAAACCCACAGGTCAGACAATAGGCCAGGGAGCCCATCAGATCTCCAGTGTAGTTGAAATGGCGTGCCCACCCCCAGAACCCTGAGGTCAGCAGCTTGCTGTAGTACTTGGTCCCATCCACAGACATGTAGGAGCACTCAATGTAGTTGGGCTTTTTGCCCCATATCTTGCAGTTACCGTTGGTACGGCGGAAGAGATCTTTCTGGTGGTTTGTCATTCTGAAGATATAGTAGCCAACCAAGCCCAACGCCAAGATCCCGATGGCATTAGCTGTGCAGAGCTGCACAGGGTGGTAAACCAAATATAAACCCTGGGAGACAGAACAGAGACATGCAGTGATTTACTTTAAAAACACACCACAGCTGCCAGATGAATTCTTTGACCTACAGTGACCCAGGACAGAGTACTAGAAAGAGCACAAAAAATCATCCTATCAGCACTAAGATGGAATCTTTTTCAGGAAATCCTGCATCATACATCCACTTTCTTTCCACTGATGCATTTCTTAGGTTACAGAAGAAAAAGGGAAAAATTGTGTGGGTGATGACCAAATGGGAAAAGGGGAGGAAGAAAACACAAACCAGTCAAATGACCATCCAACAGAAAGGTGTACAGAAAGGGACTGAAGGGAATTAAAATACGCAGATGAAACAACAGACAGTGACAGAAAGAGGTACAAAAGTGAGAAGATGTTAATTCCATGCAGGGACGGAAGGCTCTCATACAATGAAATTGTATACATACATACAATGAGAGTGTAGTAATAGTCAGTATTCAAGCTATAAGAAAAGAAAATAAGATAAACACCAATCTGCTAGAGAAAACATTTCTGGAAAGCTTCTTTCCTTTTGGCCCAAAGGTTTTACCCTATCTTTACCTGCAGAGTGTAGAGGTAAGGCAACCAAACGCAGTCTCCCCAGCCCAAGTACCACCCAAAATGATCATGGCAGATATCAATGGTTTTCAAATACCAGGCTTCATTCCAGAAATAGTCCAAAACATAAATACCCTGAAAAAGAATGACTTTACATCACTCACTGCAACGATTCTACATTCGCTCACTACAAGTGAGACATTCAGGCCCTGGAAGGTGGCCAGAGAAGGGCAGAAAAACTGGTGAGGGGTCTGGAGCACAAGTCTTATGAGGAGCGGCTGAGGGAGCTGGGATTGTTCAGTCTGGAGAAGAGGAGGCTCAGGAGAGACCTCACTGCCCTCTACAGCTTCCTGAAGGGAGGCTGTGGTGAGGAGGGGTTTGGCCTCTTCCAGGCAACAAACAGGACCTGAGGAAATGGCCACAAGTTGTACCAGATAAGCATAAGGAGAAACTTTTTCTCTCAAAATGGTCAGGCACTGGAATGGCTGCCCAGGAGGGTGGTGGAGTCGCCGACCCTGGCAGTGTTCATGAGGTGTCTGGATGAGGAGCTAATAGATCTGGTTTAGTGCTTGTGGTAGCAATGGTAATGGGAGGACAGTTGGACTAGATGATCTTGTAGGTCCTTTCCCACCTTGTGATTCTACAATTCCATACATTAATAACATAACACTGGCATCCTATTTAACAGTATCAACCTGAAATTTCTGTGCTGTCTTGTGGTTAAGATCTCAAAACTAACCTGTGTTTTTAACAACTCAATGATAAGAGCATTAAGAGGAACATAACATATATAGGAAGAACTACACTACATTTGTAGAGCTAAAACAGTAACAAGCAAGCCAAGCAGCGTTAACCAAAATAAGTAACACAACTATTCTCCTCATACTAACAGATACACTGGATTATTCCCAGCAGCCTTCTGAATGAAAATGCGTAAAGAAGCAGGACCCAGCACATCATCACTGCATGATATTGGTCAGGCCAGGAAGAACAGTGTAAGTTCAAATTCAGTGCAGGTATTTTTCCTACTTTAATACTAGTTTATTTTCAAATTGATATCTTAATCTCCTCCTCTCAATTTACCTGAAGGACATTAACAAGGATCATTGAGTTGGTTATGTGACCATACAGCTCCTGCTGTTTAGCAGCATACGAAAGGTTAATCAGAGTCCAGGCTACAATACCAGGGCGTCCATTGAAGAACAGCTTGAAATCAAACCACTTCCCTATTCGAGGGTTAAATTCAATCCCCATCATGTAGTCGTAAAAGAAGTTGCCAGTGAATTTGCTTGAAAATAGAAAAGATTAGAAATTTATATAGTTATTATAAATGAAAGTGCTTACCATTCCAATTATACATTTCAAATTATTTTCCAAGGTGCTTGATGTAACAGTGATAAAAATAATAAAACCACATCATGTTGTAAGTAAGTTCACACAAAGTGATCCAACCAAAGCATTTCATTAGTAAAAGATCCATTTTAAGATTTGGGGGCATCCTAGTTGAAACTTGGTATCACTTTTCAGCGCTTGAAGTATAATCTTACTTGTTGGACACATGCAAGACAGATATATTCATTACACTGAGGCTGCAACAATTACTAGACATGCACCATCCTCTGTTTCATGCTGCATGTCTTTGTTAAGCAAAAAATCACAGTTGTACACTGGCCCAGCTATATGTCTGAATTCCTGTACTCTCGTATTATTAGAAAACACATACCAATCTTTGGCATTAGTAGGGAAGAAGTAGCCTTTAATCATCGCAAATGTGGAAACCACATATCCCAGGATATTGGCACACCACAGGAGAGGAATCCAATTGTCAAAAATGATGGTAGGTGAGAAGTAGTGGAAATAATAGGCATTTGCAAACCAAAGTACGTGGGTAATGATCCAAGCTTGGAGTCCATTGACTTCATACTTATTTACTACACCTAAAAAGTGAAGAAGATCAATACTACTGATAACTCATTAGTACAGTTATTAATATGGACACGCATGCAATATCTAGAAGCTCAACACCCATGCTCATGAAACGAGCGTCTCTCCTTACCTGCCTTGAAACATCACCTTTCCAACCTTAAGGTGCTTTTCTGAGTTTCATTATACTGTGCTAGAACCTCTCAGGCTAAGCTTTTTCTTCACTCTCTTCACAAAATGGTGGATTTGCAACCTCACCTGAAATTTACTAAGGTTTCACATTACCCTTTGCTCACATCACACACTTTGCTCAGATTTTGCAAGTTACCTTGGCTAAAAAAGTTGTGATTGCATTGTCAGATACCAGCAATAGTCTGCTGTTGATCTGTAATTTTGCTGCTTACAATCTGTATTTTTCCACTGCTGCTACACTGCTTTCTGTATTTTCTTTAGGCATGAATCACCTAATTGCACAACCAACAGTTTTACTAGCAATAAGAGACAGAAATTCTACAATGAATTCTAGAAGAAGATGAATGATTTGTTTGATTACTTTAAATAAACATATGGAGAGTAAAAACATTTATGTCCAAGTTTCCTCCAGATAGAAATAGATTATTAAAAATGAAGTACAGAAGGGCAGTCATTCAGAAAGAATATGAGTATGTTGTAGTATACTCCAAAGAAAAGCTTACCAGCAGGAGTGACAGCACCTTCTTGTACACCTCCTACATATCCAGGAAGAAACTTGTGGCAGAAGTCAGGAACAAACGCATACAAAATCACCTAGAAGTGACAGACATATTAACAGCAAAAAAGGGACAAGAGAAAATCCCCAGACGCTTTCATACACATAACAGAAGATAACACACAGCATTTTCAATTAAGTACTCAATCAACAAATATTGTAGGAGTGGCTGTTGTGATTTTAGACTAGAAACATGTGCCAGCTACTAAAGATTTTAAAGATGCACTTCATATATGATTATGGCCCTTTTTTTCACAAGGAGGACAGTTGCCAACTAGATTTGGCTCCTCATCCTTTAATTTAACCTGTTATAAGTAAGTCACTTACTTATAACACAACAATGGCAGCAGTTTGCTCAGTTTGAGGATTTTTTTATTTTTTTTTATTTTTTTTATTTTTTTTACAAAGAAGTTGTAATTCACAAGTAAGTACACTTTTACAGTCTACCTACTCCTTCTACAACTAGTTTGATATATTTACTATGTCTTAATTTAAATAAATCAATATTTTTGTTATAGGATTGCTTTATTTTAATAAACCACATCATCTCTGACTCATAAAATTCATTCAAGGCAGCTGAGTTTATGTTTGTATAAAGTAGTCATGTCATAGAGCATCTGCAGGAGCAAGCATTATCCTCTGGCTCACTGCTGGACACAGTGAGTTAGTGTGGTGTTACATGAGACTTGACAGAAAGAACAGCAATTGTTGGGCAACCTTCTCTCACAGGTAAATCAGTACCGGTATCCCGAACATTTAAGATCCAAGTAATCCCCCAGTAATTCTTGACATTTTCATCTGGCAGATTACTTTTCAATTTCCTTAAGCACTCATAGGATTCCAATCAGTTCTACTCTTTTTTCCTCTGAAGAGTAGATGCATGCTTGCACACACATACACGCTCCTACTTTATTTGGTATCGTGACTTACAGCTCTACAAGCAATGTGACCCATCAAACTACAGTGGTGTACTCTTCTGACACCAATATCCTATACATTTGTTTTTCAAGTGTGCAAAGTTTGTTTGGATTCCAAGACACAGAAAGTGATAAACAAAAAAAGTAGAAAGACAGCATGACGTTCTATTATCTTCCATGTAAATTAAAGAAAGAGTTGCTTTTAACAACAGCCACTAGATCATAATTCAATAACACACCTGGAAAGCAACCCAAGCAGCATAGATGCCAACAGCCGTATAAGTCAGTGAAGGAGTCTTGTTCCAGATGTCAGACAGATGTTTATTCCCCGTGAGCAAGTTGATGAGTGGATCAGTCAGAGAGCACTGGTACTGGTCGCAGGACATGATGAAGTAATACACGATAAGTGGTGCAAATGCAAGTAGGAAAAGAATGCTTGCCAAGGAAAACCAGTCTACCTCCCTGTAAGCAAGAACAGAACTTTTGTTGTTTTTTTTTTTTTTCCCAGCTTTCTAGTTAATAATTCTCATTTAGTCAGTTTGATTTTTTTTGCTAGTTTGTTTTATGACAGTCACAGGTATAACTGGTAGAGGGTTCAGTTGGAACCAGTAACAGAATCACAGAAACATTCTGCAAAGCTTGGAAACAGACAAGACAGATCTTTGACAGCCAGAAGCTGAATGTGCTGCAGCACCAACATCTGTGGAAGCCATATGAACAGCCATGGCTGTTTCCAGCTGCACTGTATTAACACTCTAATAACATTTGCACTATACTTTCACAGCATGGCTCTTAAGTCTTGCTACAGCATGTGCCAATAGCACAGATAGCTGTTTGTTTTCCAAAAGGCAGCAAGTATTTTGTTCAATCTTTGAAGAAAGTACAAATTATCACCCATTTATACAATGTATCTTCTTTTTTTTTTTGCAAGAAAGGCTGTGTCGCAACCCAAGCCGTCTGACAAGTTCCACATTTAGAAACCTTGGGAAAACCTTTCTTAGCAACTGATAGTACAGCTCATTATCATTAGCATTGCACTCATCTTTTAATAACAGCATGCAGTTCAAAAGCAACGTGACATCTATAAAAGAAAGAACCAATGTGAAATCAGTGACAATTGAGTTTCTCTCACCATGCTCTTCCCCACTGTGCCTGAGGAGCCTGAGCACCATTTTGGGCACTTTTGTGATTTCTTTCTTCAGATTTTTTCTCCCGATGGGCTGCCATGGTGTTCTGTGTGAAAGAAAAGAAAACACTGATAATTATTCCAGCTAGTCCTCAGTGGTTCTTTTTGCTACCCAGGTTGCTAAAAACTCTTATACACAGCCTTCAATTACAAAGAGCCCAGAGACAAAGATAAGAATAAAATCTGCAAGAAATTTCCTAAGTCATTACGTTCTGGCCTAACTCCGACCCTCACCCTGTGCTGCCTAGCTATCAGTTCTGTCTGCAGATCCGCTTATCGCAATTTGTACTTTGATTATCCATCCAATCTCCACACTACCTGCCAGCAATTCCCACCGCTCCACAGCAACGTCCACGCCTCCCACCTCCTCTCCTCAGACTGCTGCCCCTTGGCCCCGCCCCCTCGTCATCTCTTCGACCAATCCGCGTAGCGCTCTCCCCGCACTTGACTGTCGCTCCGGCTAATCCGCGCCGCGCTCCGTTCCGCCCCACGCTGCCTCATTGGCGGAGCGCGCTCAACCCATGGGCGGGCACGGTGGGGCGGCTCTGTAGGCGGGACGGAACAGTCCGTGAGGTGGGCGGTGCTGTCCTGCCGCCCCCCCCGCCCCCTCCGGAAGTGCGCGCTGCCTCGGTTCGGCGGTGGGGAGCTGCCATGGGTCGGGCGGTGAGCGTGGCCGCCTGTGCCCTCAACCAGTGGGCTCTGGATTTCGAAGGCAACGCCGAGAGGATCCTGCGAAGTGAGCGGGGCCGAGGCGGCGGGTCTGAGTGGGCCGGAGCTCGTGTCCGCATTGCTGCTTAAACTAATTGTTTTCCAGGTATTAGCATCGCTAAGAGCAAAGGAGCTAGGTACAGGCTCGGTCCAGAACTCGAAATTTGGTAAGGGCCCTTGAATTATTATCTGTAGTGAGTTGTATGCACAGCGTGATGTCTCTTCTCTGGAGAAGTTTTCATCCCATGATCGCAGTGCTGATACAGCCTGAATCTTCTCTTTCTTTTCCTTTTTATGCAGCGGTTATGGCTGTGCAGATCACTACTATGAGTCTGATACACTCCTGCATTCTTTTCAAGTGCTGGCAAAGCTTTTGGAGTCTCCAGCTACTCAGGATATTATCTGTGACGTGGGAATGTAAGTGTTAAATGCGTAGCTATAGCTAGGATGGAGGGGCAAGCCTTCTGAGAGCATGAGCAGATGCTTCTGGGTTGTCAGGGCTTTGCCCCAGTCTTGGAAACACATCTTAAGAATTACTGATATTTCCCACTCTGGTCTCCATCGGAATGATTGTAACATACAAGAGAATTTCTGGAAGACAATCCTTTAGAATCACAGAATTGTAGAATTGCTCAGGTTGGAAAAGGCCTTAAAGATCATTGAGTCCAACCACAACCTAACCATCCTACCCTAACTCTCTGCTAAATCATGTCCCTGAGCACCACATCCAAATGGTTTTTAAACACATCCAGGGATGATGACTCAACCACGTCCCTGGGGAGCCTATTCCAGTGCTTAACAACCCTTTCTGTAAAGAAATTTTTCCTGATATCCAACCTAAACTTACCCTGGTGCAACCTGAGGCCATTTCCCCTCATCCTGTCACCAGTGAGAAGAGACCAACCCTGCTCTCATTGCAATCTCCTTTCAGGTATTTGAAGAGAGCAACAAGGTCTCCCCTCAGCCTCCTTTTTCTCAGACTGAGCAGCCCCAATTCCAGTTCCTTCAGTCTCTCCTCATAGGCCATATTCTCCAAGGCTGGGCCTTGCTGCCCTTCTTTGCACCTGCTCCAGCACCTCCATGTCCTTTCTGTACTGAGGTGCCCAAAAATGAACACAGTACTCAAGGAGAGGCCTCACCAGTGCCAAGTACAGGGCAGGATGACTTCCCTGGTCCTGCTCACCACACCATTCCTAGCATAAGCCAGGATGCCATTGGCCTTCTTGGCCACCAGGGCGCAGTGCTGGCCCGTGTTCAGCCAACTGTCCGTCAGTACACCAAGGTCCCTTTCCACCAGGCAGCTTTCCAGCTGCTTCTCTCCAAGGTTGTAGGGTTACCTGAGGTTGATGTGACCAAAATGCAGGACCTGACACTTGGCCCTACTGAAACTCATGCAGTTTGCCTTGGCCCATCAATCCAGTCTATCCAGGTCTGTCTGTAGTCCCTTCCTCCCCTCAGGCAGATCAACACTTCTTCCCAACTTGGTGTCTCCTGCAAACTTATTGAGGGTGCACTCAATCCTGTCATCAATATCGTTAATGAAGATGTTAAATAGAAGAAATTTCAGGCTTTTCTTTTTCTGGAAGGGAGATGAGTGAGATTCCTGATAGCTGGTCCCTTTGAGAGAGTGGAATAAGTATTTCTTGAGATTCTACATTTCTGGGATTCACTCCCATGGGTAAGGTTTTGGGTTAGGCCTTGGACTGAGTGCAAAATGAAGGATTCTATAAATTGACTGTCTTTGGGAATTCTGCAGCTCATATAGCTTGCTCTAAGTGGCAGATATCTTTACAGGCAGCATACAGGTATGCCAAGATCACTGGAACCATCGTAAGTCAGGTGCCAAGAGCAAGTTGTGATAAACTGTGATTATAAAGCTAACATATGTACGTATGTGTGTGTTGATATCGTGAATAAGCATAAGGCTACCTTTTCCTGACTTTGAAGTAGCCTGGTAGTACTGGGTAGAGTCAAGCTTGGTTAAGCTAGGCCAGCCAATAGCATGGTTGTAGTCTGTGTTTCTCAGGAGTGCCGTGGTCTGGTAGCCAGCCACGGGGTATATCTGCAACTGAAAAAAGGGCTAGCGAATAAGACTTTTGCAAACTTCAGAAGTTAAAACTTCATACATTGTTATATTTAATTCCTTCTAGTGATCTAGTGTAGAAGTCTTATATTAACAGTCCTTGTGTAGTGGAGTAGATTCTGTTCTTTGTTGTTTTTATATTTTCTTTGAACACTTAATCTAATGTGCTTAGCCACTGGTAATTTTTCTCCTTACTTTTGCAGGCCCCTTATGCACAGAAATGTTCGCTACAATTGCCGAGTCATCTTTCTAAATAAGTAAGTAGTTCCTTATGCACTTTTGCAGCACAAAGCAGGAGGATATCTTTTCAGAGGCCTGTTTGGCCTTCAAGCAGGATTCTTCAGTGCCATCTAATGGACTGGAATTGTTTTCCTGTCTGCTTTCCATTATCTCTTTTTCTCTTCTGTTTTTGTATAAACTAAATTTCCACTGCATTCTGAAGGATGCTTTGGAGAGCCTGGAAGCATTCAGTCAGAAACCTTTAACAGGTTGTTTATAGCAGTTATTTACATCACACTAGAAAAAAAAATGAGTGACTTGATTTTCATCAGTGTTCTTGTTCTTGTTTTATTCATCTTCACATCAGGTCTTAATTCACCCTTTCTGTTTTATTTTTGTTTTAAGAAAAATTCTTTTGATTAGACCGAAAATATCATTGGCAAATGCAGGAAACTATAGAGAACTTCGGTGGTTTACCCCATGGAACAAAGCAAGGTAGGCTGGCTACTGTTAAATTGTTTAAAAAGCACAGCTTTTCACTTGCATCTGCAGCAGAAGGAAGGAAATCTCTATTGCAATGCATCAGTGCAGCTACGTAGGTAACAGGGAGACAGAATCTACAGAGATGCATAACTACAGTTCAGTTCAGTTGAGCTTATTAAATGTAATCAAACCCTGGACTAATAAGCTTGAAGAAAAAGTGGGGCTAAATGTTCTTGCCATGTATAAGTGCCATCACTTCCCTTTTGCATGCTTTCTAACTTGATGCAGTTTGGGATTGGAGGAGCCCGTTATTCTTGTTTATCTTCTTGATTGCTGCATGCTCTCCAGTATTGAGCTGGGAAGCAGTGTGAGGTGGGTAAGCTCAGTTAGAATATCATGACTGTGGAGGATTGCTGTCCCGTACCTAACTACGTAGCAAAATATGTTCTTGCTTGATGCACACCTCTGATGCTGCTTGCTCGTTCCTTATTCGTCAAGGAATAGAGTTTCTGGGAGTTCTCTTAAATACCAGTCAGTTCTGGATAAGTTCACAGTTACTCATGCAGAAGCACTTCAGAAAGGTAAACTTTTATTGGATATTTGAAATTTCTGTGTGTTCTTTGTTGGGTCTAGTTAAGAACTAAAAGGGAGCAAGCATGAAAGCTGTGCAGAGGTTATTGTTAATGCAATGCAACCTCTTAACTCTTGGAAGGGTGATGTGATTATTTCTGTTCATTCACCTGAAGCTTTTTTCATGCTTATTTCTCTGTAAAATCGAGATATCTCCCAAAAAGGTTTCTCACTGAAGAAGTCTATCTCAAGCTTTAGCTTTTGCCTGAAGACTTCTTGTTTGGGCACCTAACTATTCACTGGAAAATACAGATACAAATAGTAAGAAGCCAGAAATAAGCAGCCTATCACAGTTACAAAAACTTAAACTTTTAAATCTTGTTTCCTCACTGTTTACCATGCATTTCTGAAACCTTCCTGGAAAATATGAAGGTGGTTTTTTTGTTGTTTTTTTTTTTTTCTTTTTTTTTAACATAGAGTCCTGTGCAACTGACATGCAATTTTTTAATACACCATTGTGATTTATATAACTATGTATTCACAGTTTATAAACCTTCCTTAGGCATGTAGAGGAGTATCTTCTACCAAGGATAATTCAGGAAGTAACAGGACAGGTAAGTTTTTAATGGGTTCTTTCTTTCGAAATTTAGGATTCAACACTCAAAATGCAGAGCACGTGTGACATAAAGGGGTAGAACACTAACTCCTTGTGTCAGTTGTTGCAAATTCAGTAGTTTCAGTGATAGTTGTCAGGCTAATTTAACTTAGCTTGTATTAGTAATTAGTAGCAAATCAAGTGACTTTTAAATTTGCCTCAAGTTGCTTCTCCCTAAAACATGAACGTGGTTCGTAGTATTAGGTGGTCTCTCTTTTGTAGACCATTTGACTCAAAAGCAGCTGTCCTGATCTGAAGTGAAGCACTTCACCTGAATAGCACTGCAATTTTAACATGGAATGTCAGTATAAGTCACGTGTTTGCAGCTCAGAATTTTTTTTTTTTCCGTTTTTTTTTTACTTAAATTTGGCATAACATAAAGTACTTTATGGTTGGTAGTTTGTCATTTCACAGAAGTGAGCATTCAGTTCTGTTCTAAGTTTGCAGATAATTTTTTGAATTATATGAAATAGATTCTCCCATTCCATTGAAGTAAGGACGTTCTTGGTTGTTTTTGTTTTTTTTTTTTCCTCAGGACACTGTTCCTTTTGGGGATGCAGTGCTAGCAACCAAAGATACCTGTCTAGGGACAGAAATATGTGAAGAGCTCTGGGCACCAAACAGGTAAAGGAGAATAAATGGAAAATAAATTGAAATATTCTTTGGATCTGCCAGAAATAAATGTTTTTGTAAAAATATGCTCAATATTCCTTTATGTAGTGTATCTTTCACAGAGTGCCAGTAAGTTCAAATATAAGCAAGAAATGTATCACGGGTAAGATTTCAATAAAGGGGTTCAAATTTCTTGGTGGTGCTTGTTATTATATAAAAACTTCTCACTGTTACCTACGTGCCTTGTTCTGGAATTTCTGCTTGGAGAATGTGGCAGATCTACCAGAAACTGAGGACTGTGTTTACAATCAAAACATTTCATTTGTTTTCATCATCTTGAAGTTGGTTAGGTACTATTACAGGCCTGTATGTAGTTCACTTACACTCATAAAAGTGTCAGGGAGTCGTCTTATCTTTTTGGAATTGCATATATATAAAGGAGAAGCTTGCATTTCTCTTATACCGAATTCAGAGAGCTCAGGTCGTTTTCCCAATGAAGGCTTTGTTCTCATTGATGACCCTTGCCAGGCTACTGTTAAGTATGTTCAAGTGGACGGATTAGTTCTTGAGGAAAGTGAGTAATTACTGATCAGTAGTAGAACAACAAGACTGTAAAACCATTAATCAGCTGCAGAAGTGCTAAGTTTAGAGGATAGAAAAGGAGATCTCATTCTGATGGAAAGTTGTAAGTCCTCCTCCTGTCAGTATCAGTGTTCTTCCTCAAATGAATGAGAAGTGGATTAAGCCATTCTTTCATGATTTTATTTGACATGTAAACCTAGTTTCTGGGGTATCAATTCTGCCAGTAAGAATAATCTCATGTTACTCCATGTAAAAAATTTGAGAGTACTAGTAGGTCTCATCATTTTCATAGAAAATAGAGCTTTGTTGCAATTGTTAAGTTAGAACTTAGGCTCCTGCATTACTTAGGCTTGCATCACTTTGATATATATCTATTTCTCTATTAGCTTAATCCTTTTGCTTTATATTTTAACCAACATCATATGATTCATAAAGAATATGCAGAAGAAAACAACTGAAGGTCATTAACAGAAGGGAAGCCCTGGTGCCCTTAAGTAACATTTCTGTTATTACTTGAATAGTTCCTGTTAGAATTTAAAAATCTTCCCAATGACAAAATCCTGTTAAGAATGGTCAGATAGAGGAAGGAAAGGGGGGAAAAAAAAAAAAAAAAAAAAAAAGTTGTGTGAAAGCTGTTGTCATTAACATAAGATAAATTAAATGTTCCACATGCCTTTCCAAATCTTATAGTTCATGTAATCAATTTCCTTATAACTGCAACATGTGTGGCAATTTACATACAAAGGTACTGTGGCGTTTTGTGTGAACTGAGATAGTGATATATCAGTGATATAAGTTGTATATTTGTTAGTGATTCTAAATGGTACCTACAATGCAGAGTGATTGCCAGCTGATTTTTTTTTTTTTCTGCCTTTTACTTTGCCAGCCCTCATATTGAAATGGGACTTGACGGTGTGGAAATTTTCACTAACTCTTCAGGGAGTCACCATGTGTTGAGGAAGGCTCATACCCGTGTGGATTTGGTGAATTCTGCCACAGCAAAGGTACATTTAAGGATGGAGAGGTGGAGAAAAAAAGTGACTTGTTGTGCACTTGTTTTCTCTCCAGAACAATCTCTTCTCCCATGAGCTTGGCGGCTATGGCAGACCTTGTTAGTTTCTGTGGCGGTGGTGGTGTTTTTTGTTTTTTTTTCTCTTTGATCTTGGAATTACCTCCTGATTGATTCAGCTGCTATCCTACTGTGCTTTGAGGAGTCCTACTATGTGTAATGCTCTCATGTGAAGCACTGTAATGGTTTTCAGATCTACGACCCCAAATGCCAGAGGCTGTTAGGACCAGTGGTGTTGAATCCACTGCATACAGAAAAGCAACCAGTTTGGAAGGCTGTTAAGCTCTCATTCTGCATAAAGAACAAACTACCAGTGGCTCTGCTTTCTCTGCATTCACCTGAGCCAAAGCAGTCTCCCTCCTCGTGCTTCACATATTGAAGTTACAACTCATTGCCAGCTTCTGTTTCAGTCTGTGTATGCAGATATTGTTCTGGCACATGAAAGATAATTTTGGATGGTTTTACATTTCCTTAAATTCACAGTTTCTTTTCTGAGCTTCGTTGATGTGGCAATATTTTCTTGGAGAAATAGCAGGAAGGGAAAGTAGAAATCAGTATTTAACCTTAGCCATTACCTGTCGTCTTTGTACTTAAATTTTATCTTATTTTTCTATGTTGAAAGCTCTGCTAACTTTAAACAGAAGCCTTTTTATTCCTGGGCTGTCCCCATGTCTGTCAGTGATGAGGACAAAAATTACTGAATGTACGTTACACCACGACAGGTGTTTATTTTTTGTAGCATAATTTCACAGTCTTTGGTTATATTTAGCACTGTACTCTGATATCCAGCCACAGCTTCTGTCATCATTTCCCTCCTTTCCTCAATCTCTGTATGAACGTAGCTTTTCAATTTTGAAGCGTAGCCCTCTCTACTTGGGCTTCATGAATGACTTTTCAGCTCATAACAAAAGACACATATTTTCCAACAGCGAGAAGGGGATAGAGCTCATTTTTTTACTACTTTCTTACGCTATTATTTGTTTATATAGTGTGTATAGTGTGTAAAGTACTTTTTCAAATGAAAAGAGTCTAAGCTCTAAACCTTTCACAACTTAGAGTATGAGAAGGACTCAAACAGAGAAAAAACATTTTATCTTTAACATTATCAGGTACTATAGTCACTGTATCCTGAAAAACTGTTTTTCTGTTTGTTTGTTTTCTTCCCAGAATGGTGGAATATATATTTTGTCTAACCAGAAAGGTTGTGATGGCGATCGTCTGTATTATGATGGTTGTGCCATGATTTCTATGAACGGAGAGACAGTTGCACAAGGATCCCAGTTTTCACTCGATGATGTGGTAATCCATTCAGCCTGTAATTAACTGAAGTTATAGCTGAAGTTAGAAGGGCTACGTTTACACTCAAGACTTTACACAGCATCTAGTGATACTGGGTTCATATCTTAGAGGCAAAAAATATGTTTTTACTGTACTATCCAACTAGTTGAGAAGTTTTTCCTAATTAAATTGTCCAGATCTATAGTAGCTGTCCTGCTTTTGCCAGTAGGGAAGAGCTGTCGCAGTGGAGGAACTAAGAGAATGTTGTGCACAAAATCACCATGTTTAGTGCAGACTGTTAGTTATATTCATGTATTCAAGCAAATAAGTGTGAAGATTACAGTGTTCTATGGCCTGCATTGGTAAACAGAGAGTTCTACAGCTAGATCTTTTCTTCAAAAGCTCCTTTCTCAGAAGATACGCTGTTGCAGCTGTGGGCTTCTGGTCACTTTTCCCCAGCATGCTTCTCGACTTTCCCTCTAGTTCTGTGCTGCAAGTGATGGTAAACCCATTCTTCAGCCACCTAAGAAGTGCTATCAATTTGTTATTTTTGGAGTATTCTAGTGTGCTTTGTGAATTGAGGCAGTTGTGTTTGTGTTGTAGTGTAAATAATTGAACTGAATCAGAGATGACTTGTAAAGTGAGTGTAAAGGTCTGTATTGAAAAAAGTCATGTGCGTTTTCCTTCCCCAACGTTTCAGGAGGTGCTAGTTGCTACACTGGACTTGGAAGACGTCCGAAGTTACAGAGCAGAGATTTCATCTCGTAACTTGGCAGTAAGAGTTCTTTACAGACATTGTTCTTAAACTCTACCAAGTTTGAATAGTTACTTCAAAAATATTTGCATGCTTTGATTTTATTTTTTTTTCCCCACAGTATTTTACAGATCTACACTTTTATAGGTATATGTTACATTAAAATTTGTCTTTTCGACTCTTTCGTACTATTGCTTAGGCAAGTAAAGTGAATCCCTTTGCCAGGATAAAAGTGAACTTTGCTCTGTCATGTTCTGATGATCTAACTGCACCTATCTGTGTGCCAATCCAGTGGAGGCATCATAGTCCTGAGGAGGAGATCTGGTAAGTACACTGAATTTGTTGCTTGAAAACAGTTTTTATAAGAATTTAAAACTAATGGAGATGAACAGAATGTCTCTATTTATATTTAAGAAAGTATCTAATTGGAAGAATTGAAAGTAGGTCTTATCCTATAATCCTCGTAAAATGAGTGTATTCTGTGATTTCAGCCTTGGTCCTGCATGTTGGCTCTGGGACTACTTAAGGCGCAGCAAACAGGTAAAAACTGCTTTTTGTTCTTACCATGTACCCCTTCTTCTGCGGTATGCAGGCATTACAGGTTGCTATCTTGTGCTGCTGCTAATGCAGGGTCATACTGTTAGTCTAAGGTGCAGAGTTACTGGTAGTTCTTTCAGACTTAAAATAGTTAGGGGAAATATGCTTTTCAGACCTCTTCCTTAGGAGTCATGCTTTCTTTGAAAGCAATAGTCAAACTTAAATAAGGAAGAGGATTTTTTCATGGATGATTCATGTCTATTTACCAGAACATGTTTCTGAGGTAAAACACATTTTTCTAATTTTGCATTTTGGAACTTCTTCCTCACTTTGTTTTCAAGGCAGGATTTCTTCTACCTCTTAGTGGTGGAATTGACAGCTCTGCTACAGCTTGCATAGTATATTCTATGTGCCACCAGGTTTGCTTGGCAGTCAAGAATGGAAGTAAGTAGATACGCATGTCTTGCTAACAATGTCTATTAATGGTTGAGAGCATGTTAGTATAAGCTAGGTGCAAGAGTTAATGATAAAATTTTGCCCAATAATTTTAATGGAACCCTTCACATCTCTCCAGAAATTCTAGCAAAAACAAAAGTTCAGCTTTCAAGTTCTTTGAATTGGCTTAATGGCTTACATTTTGGGTTTAGGATTGCTTGTGAAACTGAGACCAGTTTCTTCTACAGTATTTTTCAAAGTATTGGCTGATGTAGTTTTGGGAATTCAGTTCATCAGGAGATTTTTTTTTTCCTGTTAAATTCAACACTGTGAAACACGGTTGGGCATGATTTGAGCTCTTAAACCTGGCCTTGAATAGATGGTGTGTATTAAGCTAGTCCCCTGTATGTATGGAATTACGATTTCTGTGGAGCTTCCCTGAGGCACGCAGAACAAAGGGATTTAATATTTCCACATTCAAAATTAGGAGCAAGTTCATTAATTTTCTTTTTAATATTTTTCTTTTTTTTTTTTTTAGTATGAAAATATTCTAACATGCTTGGAGAGAGAGTTAGATAGTTAGATGAAGTTATCTTGTGAGAGACAATGTAAAACTTTATTGGAATACAAGAAACAAACGAGTTATTTCCATAGCCTGGCAGGAAGAGCACAGCGATATCTACTACTGTTTTATTTTTTTTCCTTTGTTCTCAGATGTAGAGGTGCTGGCTGATGCACGCAGGATTGTGCATGATGAGACCTATGTCCCTGAGGATCCTAGAGAATTTTGCAGGCGTGTCTTTACCACTTGCTATATGGCCAGTGAGAACTCCTCCCAGGACACTCGCAACAGGGCTAAACTTCTGGCTGAGCAAATAGGCAGGTAGAGATTGGAAACTGATAGAAAAATTCTTGTTCTGGCAAAATAAAACAAACAAATAAAAAACCTGCATATAAAACTTTCAAAACCTAAAACAGGGAAAAAAAGGAGAGCAGTGTGTATGTGTGTTCAGTATGAGCATTTCAGATATTATTTAAGTGTGTGAATGTGAGGCATGGTGGGAAGCATTTGATTTAAAAAAAAAAAAAAAAAAAAAAAACAAAAAAAAACCTGGAAACAGACTCTGGAAAATATTAGCTTTTCCTAAAACTTTTCCCACCAGATCTTAATTGGGAGCCGCCTTAAAACATCATTTCATGTTTTCTTATCATTTAATGCTTTTTGTGTAGTCAAGCCTTACCAGCTGAGTCACTTCTGCTTGGATTCTTCTCAGCTATCACATCAACCTGAACATTGATGCGGCTGTGAAAGCTATTGTGGGAATTTTCAGCCTGGTGACAGGTCGAACTCCCTGCTTTTCTGTCTACGGAGGGAGCAGCAGAGAAAATCTGGCACTGCAGAATGTGCAGGTGTGTTTTACGTAGGCTGAATCAGGTCAGGCCCTTTGTTTGAAGTACTACAAAATGGTACCAGTAGTGCTGGGGCCCTTCCTTTGAATTGCTGTGAAGACCTAAACTCACTGTGGTGTGTTCCTGAGGATTCATGACTTTCCACTAAACACTGATCTACAGAAGAAATCTCCACTCCTGTGCATCTTGGAGAAAACCAAGATAACTGTTGCTTGTGATTTTTAAAGCATCATAGAATGGTCAGGAGGAAACAGTATGTGTCTGGATCTCATCAATAGCATTCATCTGTATGCTGTTTAGAAAAGCATTCCAAAAGAAAGTTGCCACGTCAGGAAAATGAGCAGTGTAGTATTCTTAGAGATGAGTCATGAGTCCAGTAGGATTGTGGCAGAATAAGACATTGCTAACATATATAGGCTTTCCTCTGGTAAATATTAGCAGCTTTTCATAGGCCCTGTGTGATGCTTACTCATTACAATTTGTAGACTTCCATTTCTGAAGGTAGTTTTTGTGGTTTTTGTTCTTTTAAGGCAAGGATTTGATCTTTCTCCCCCTGCTACTATCAGAGCATTCCATAAGCAAACACTGAATCTTGTATCATCTTTTTTGACAGTGGCTTAGCATCAGAAGAGTGTGATAGTTTGCGTAACATCACGCACAGCTGGGGCCAGAGGTAGAGATTGAATTTCATGTCTATGTTGAGTAGTGTTATTTCCCTTGGAAAAAGTGAGTTTTAGAGTGGGGACAGAAACAAACAGTTTTAGAGCTCTTGTGTAATAGAAAGTGTTTCTTCTAGTACTGTATAGGTAGATATGTTAGGTGGTTTATCTGCATGTTTCATTGTTCATGCATCGCATCCTTATCAGTGCGTGTAGGAGACTGAGAATTGTAGTAACTCCCAATTCTACAACTCAGAGTAGAATAAAATTTCCCAATCATGTGAGTCTATGGCAGTAGCAGATGCTGAGCCTGGCTTACACAGGTGTATGTTTAGCATCCCCTCCTTTGTCTTCCTCCAGTAACGGTTAGCCCTCTCACATCTTGTTCTTTATGGGTTTGTTCAGAGAACTGCTAACTTTATATGACTGGGAAAATATATTGCTTCTAAATAATAAGTTTTATTTTGATTTGTAGGCTAGAGTAAGAATGGTCCTTGCCTACCTGTTTGCTCAGCTGACACTTTGGACTCGTGGGATGCCAGGGGGGCTTCTGGTGCTAGGATCAGCCAATGTGGATGAAAGGTTGGTAAAAGCTATGAATCTAAAACCAAGTGAACCAGGAACAAATCAGTGCTGTTCCTTAATGCCCCTAAGTTCCAGAAGAGTATGTACAGAAGAGGTTTTTTTTTATTTAAAAAAAAAAAAAAGATACTGATAGCAGTGAAATAGGTTATTTATTACCATTAGAATGGCAAAATTATGTATTTTTCAGAAGCTTAAGATAAAAGTATTCTTGTAGTTTTCCAATAAACTGCAGATATTTCTTTAGCAAGTTTCAGTAGAGCTTGCACACACAGTTCCCAGGCTAGCTTTCCAGTCCATTATTTGTTGTATTTTCAATTACACTATTAGAAATTATGTTGCGAACTTTGAGTTAAAAGATAGATGTTAAAAATCTGGAGTACTGCATTTAGATCTAGCTTTTGGGAGATAAACACTGTGGCACTGATGATCTCAAAAGGTTGGAGGATAGCGTGTATTGATTCTGTGGCAAGTTGGGATTTTCTGTTTTTAATGGGCCAGGACACTATCTTAACTTTTACACTAGATATATTGCTTTAGCTGAGGCAGTTTCACAGTGCTTTCTAGCTGTTCAAAATATCTCCCTCCTGGCAGTACCATGGTGTTAAAATAACTCTGTTTCAGCCAAATGCCTCTTTGTCCCATGTGCTAACAGTGTGCCGTCTGTTCTTGGCTTTATACCACATATATGATCTATCTAATATAAGCTGTTATTGAACTGATGTTACATCCTTGTTATATAAAACTTTTGCTCAGTCTTCGAGGTTACTTGACAAAGTATGATTGTTCAAGTGCTGATATCAATCCCATTGGTGGAATCAGTAAGAGTGATTTGAAGAACTTCATACAATATTGCATTGAAAACTTCCAGCTCACAGCCCTCAGAAAGTGAGTAGTGAAGCAGTTATGCTTGGTGGCTTTATTTGCTTGCTGCATTTTGTGGATTTGTTTGTGTTTGTTTCTTTTCTACTAAGATAACTGAGTTGGAGTAACAGAGTCATAAAATCTTTCAGGCTAGAAAAGACTTTGGATATCATCAAGTCCAACCACAACCTAACCCTGTTACCCTAACTCTAACAACCCTCTGCTAAATCATGTCCCTGAGCACCACATCCAAATGGTTTTTAAACACATCCAGGGATGATGACTCAACCACGTCCCTGGGGAGCCTATTCCAGTGCTTAACAACCCTTTCTGTAAAGAAATTTTTCCTGATATCCAGCCTAAACTTACCCTGATGCAACCTGAGGCCATTTCCCCTCATCCTGTCACCAGTGAGAAGAGACCAACCCTGCTCTCATTGCAATCACCTTTCAGGTATTTGAAGAGAGCAACAAGGTCTCCCCTCAGCCTCCTTTTTCTCAGACTGAGCAGCCCCAGTTCCAGTTCCTTCAGTCTCTCCTCATAGGCCATATTCTCCAAGCCCTTCTCCAAGGCTGGGCCTTGCTGCCCTTCTTTGCACCTGCTCCAGCACCTCCATGTCCTTTCTGTACTGAGGTGCCCAAAAATGAACACAGTACTCAAGGAGGGGCCTCACCAGTGCCAAGTACAGGGCAGGATGACTTCCCTGGTCCTGCTCGCCACACCATTCCTAGCATAAGCCAGGATGCCATTGGCCTTCTTGGCCACCAGGGCGCAGTGCTGGCCCGTGTTCAGCCAACTGTCCGTCAGTACACCAAGGTCCCTTTCCACCAGGCAGCTTTCCAGCTGCTTCTCCCCAAGGCTGTAGGGTTGCCTGAGGTTGCTGTGAATGCAGGACCTGACACTTGGCCCTATTGAAACTCATGCAGTTTTTTTTTTTATTGCAAATGTTAAAGAAGTCTTCTGGTAATCCTTTTGTTTCCAAATGATTGTGTGCAATTACACAAGACCAATCTAAATGGCTGAAGGCTGCAAGTGCCAGCAGTCTCAGGAGTGTCTGTGTGCAAAAACTTGTGTTAATTCCGTTGAGGAAACATTTTGAACAGATTGAATTAAGGGAACGTTTCATGTTTTTGATACAAACATAGCTTTTTTTTAAACCTGGGACAGCTTGCAGGTAACTTTTTTTTTTTTGCAGATTATGCCCTCTGAAATTTTTTAGTAAAGCATTTGCTTTTTAATAAACCAGACTGTTTGTACTAATGAGAATGGACAGATTGTTTTTTCTTCCTCTTACAGTATCATGGCAGCTCCACCTACTGCAGAGCTAGAGCCCCTAGTGGATGGACAAGTGTCTCAAACTGATGAGGTAATAGGCAGAGACTTAAAAATTCTCTGGTAATCTTTATCCCCACACTTGCTTTTTGTCCAATTGCTGTTTGCTTTTGTATGTATCTGTGCTTATCACTAAGTGTGTAATAACTGTCTTGAAGCCACTGACAAGGCTTGGTGTCTTGCACCAGCATGACATAAATTGCCAACAGTTTCTAAAACAGCAAATCAAATGTTTGTTGTTGTGATTGTTCTGTTTGTTTTGAATGATTTTTTTATTTTGGGCACTTAAAAAGATGGCCATTCTGAAATGTTTCCAAAATGCAGTTTCAGAGTTACTTAACTCCAAAAGTGCCTGTTGGTGTCTTGCTGTTCTTGAAGTTGGTTGGTGTTTAACCCCTGGCCTCTTCTCCCATCCCCTCTTTTTTGCTATCTACTTACATAAGAGAGGACTGGTAAGCCTGACAGCTACTTACCAAGACTGTAGGTTATTCACCTGCAGGATACTATAAAACTTTTTTTTTTTTTTTTTTAATAAAGGATTGCTTAATTAAAATTTCAATTTTCTCCATTAGGAATTATTGTACTGACGTATACTATATCTAAACTCCCAGAAGGGAAAATAAACAGATTTTTCTCTGGAAAGACATGCATGCTTTCACTAGCCAAATAAAACATATTCCTTTAAGGTTCTGAAATCTCATATTTCAGAGATCCCAATTCTTTTCTTCCACTTGTAATACTAATCTTCTGTTTCTCTTTGAGCGCTGAGAATTTCATTTTGGTGTATCTTTGATTAAACTGGGTTATTGTAATTGCTCATAAAACTATTAATTGTAATTTAAATAGTCAGGTTTTTTTTTCTGTGACTTTGTGTGATTTCAGGCAGATATGGGGATGACGTATGCAGAGCTCTCAATCTATGGTAAATTAAGGAAGATTGCAAAGGCTGGACCATACAGTATGTTCTGTAAGCTGATTAATTTGTGGAAGGAAATTTGTACACCGAGGGAGGTAATGCACAAAATTAAATCATGTGATGTCATTCCCAAAATAAACTCTTTAAAGGATGGTCAAATGAAGTTCCTTTCATTTGAAAGAGATGGTTTAATTATTCTCCTATAGTTAGGGATATTGTACAGTTGTAACTGAATACGCTGGTAAAGCTTGTATTGCTCTCTTAAATTAATGTGGTTTGTTATATATGTTAGAAATGGTTAGAACAGTAATTGGGGAACTGAAAACAGTTGCTACAGAACTGTAACTTCAGGAGAAAATTATCCTGAAATGTGCATGGCCAACTGCCCCTGAAGCTTTTGGTTTATGTATTCTGGAAATCTTTCCTTTTTTGGCATAAAGGAGAACGTTCAGTTGGTCACCTGAATCTCAGAGGCCAGTGCTTACTGTTAGATTTCCTGCAGGGCACTTCTCTGTTGGTAAATGTTAGGCACAGAGACAGGGTGGTCTGAAAATAGTCTGAAATGCCTCTACCTGAAGGAATCATCCACAGTGATTTGTAGTGGTAGGTAACTTACGTACGTGTTAGTGGTGGAAAGTGGGTGTGTAAAAGCTGGAATACAGTCTTTAAGATGCTGTTCTCACTGAAAATTGTAAATTTTAAGGAAGTTTGGCTGACTGAAAGTTATATTCTTCATACACCAGGTGGCATCAAAGGTTAAGCACTTCTTCAGGATGTATTCCTTGAATAGGCATAAAATGACCACCCTCACTCCTTCCTACCATGCCGAAAACTACAGCCCAGATGACAACCGATTTGACCTGAGGCCTTTCCTTTATAACACCACCTGGTCCTGGCAATTTAGGTGTATAGATAACCAGGTAAACATTCTCTGCTTCTTAGTTTTTATTTAAAGCTGTCTCAATGGGGTAAGCTCAATTCCTGTGAATCTCCCCTTACAGTGTTTTTTGCACTTCAGCTGCTTTTGAGAACATATCTATACAAACATATATGAGAACGTATCTATATAAAATGCTAATTGCCTTGTCTGTGAAATGCAAGGCATTAGTGTTTCTTCACCCTGATTATATTACAATTAAGTAGTAGCGCTTCCTCACCCTGAAACCCAGAGTAAAAGCTACCGTGTGCAGCATTTTTGTTTTGTAGGTCTGCATTTTTTTTAACAGTTTTGAACTCTTTCTCACTGAAGATCAAGAGGGAGTTGTGTAAAATATTTTTATAAGATCTGAAACAAAATGCAATTTAATGCTTACAAGAAATGTGATTAAGATCTTGTAATGATCTAGGATATTGTTAACCTTTAACTCAATTTTGTACGTAGTAACATTTTTGCAGGCAAGAGCATTAGCCATTGCAATTAGCTGCTGCAAATTACAAGTCAAGCTTGGGAAATAATCTGTTATTTGGGCAGCAGTAACTTGAAGTGATAATTGTTTATGATGGATAGCCTTCTGCAAGGCTCGAAAATAATGATTCCCAGTAATGAGTCAAGTCTGCCCTAATCAAGAAAGGGAATGTTGTCAGAGTTTCTATTATTGTACATATTCAGTTAATCACTCTAGGATTACTGGTAATTGAAGTCCTGCACTTAAGGGTGTTTTTTTTGTTTGTTTGTTTGTTTTGTATAGTAACAGGACTGTGAAAATACAGCATAAACTCTAAATGATATTGTGCTGCCAAAAAACACCTTTACTTTGGCAATCAGTGCTGGGTTTTCTTGTATGAGAATGATGCTACCTCATGCCCATTTGTGAAAGAAAATCAGTTTGATTGTTAACAGAAGGGAAATCTGTTGGATTTGTGGAAAACAGTTTTCCATTTATAATGTTTTATACATACGTATATCAAGTTGATTCAGTCATCCACCCTTTTAAAGTGCAGAATTCTTTCTATATATGTTGTAGAAGAACAGTGGTAAGACAAGGAGGATGTGAAGTGCTTGCAGGGAATTATCAGACTTGCCCTTGGAGTCCTAATGCCATTAATCTCTACATAGCTGAGCATTCCACCTGGATGAGGGAAACTTGAGCAGTTTGGAATAATAACCCTTGGAGCTGCAGTGTCACTATCTGCAGCTTCTGGTTTTGAATTGTGGCTGGCATAAGGATGTATGGCCAGAGCAAGTAATTTAACAGGTTCTAGTAGCCAGAACATTAATTGCTGTTTTAATAGCTGGTATCATTTGACTGAACAGCAACTTAACTCAGAAGAAGTTTGGTGTGACCGTCTCCAAGGATGAGTTACCTGCAATCCGTTTCCTGTTTTTTCCAGTGCTCACTGGTCATATCACAATAATAGGCACATTTGGTGAAACAAAAACGTCTGCCAAGCTGAGTGTGTGTGACCATGTGTACAGTTAATGAATATACCAATGTTATGGTATAGCAGTGTACTGTTAGTGAATATGCAGGTGTTATGGTACAACAGAGAGCTTGCCTATGATGTTATGACACCAAAGCAGAAAACAGCAATGATAGGTACACTCACCCTATCCTGGGCTTGCGTAGGAAACTCTGGTGGAGCAGATCTCCAGAAGAGATCCTTCCCTACTGGTGGTCAGCTCTGAAATGGATCTAGGAGAGATGGAGCCAGGCTGCGCCCCTCCCTGCAGCACAGATGAATTGCCTTCACCTGTGCTCCCAGGGCTGACTCAGTGCTCGCATCAGGTGATCAGTCAGAGGTTCAGGCCGTGATTCAGCAGTCCCCATACGCTATGTCATGACCAATAACAGATGTTGAGGGCAGAAGATATGAATCATCTATTTACAGTATGATTTTCCTACCTTTATATTGTGGGAACATAAAACTGGACTTTCCAGAGACAAAGATACCGTCCTGAGCCGTCATGTTGTTGCTGTTAGGCTACCTTCCCTGAGTTTGTGCATTTATATTATTAATCATAACAATAAATGAACTAAATGTAAAGTAACTCAATTTCTTAAGTGTTAAGAAGAGTGAAGGTCGGTCTTATTAAGGTGTGAGAAGCATTTCCCTGTGTTTATTTTTTCTTTTCCTAGTTCTTGTTATGGGCAGGGTTCTGGCTTCTGGCCTAATTTGATCTGACGTTTGTCATTGAAAAGGGTGGTCTTACCTTCCTTTCTGTTTCTCCTGAGACGGCTTTGGTGCTTACTCCTTGTCAGCCAAATTAAGTCACCAACCTGCCACAAAAATAGGAATGGATGGGAGCATGCAGCTGGGGGCAGCTGAGAAGATGGGCAGGAAGAAAGTTTGAATTTCTCTTTTTACTGCAGCTAACAGAGCCTGTTCATATCTGTTGTCCCCCAGAGTGCATCTCACTGTCGGTTTCTGATAAATCTGGGCTCTGTGCTGATTGGAGGTGAAAATCAGAAAGTACCAGAGATGTTAAATGCGCCTTAATTTTACTACTGAATCTGTTTCTTTTTATCTTGCAGGTGTCCCATCTAGAAAAAAAGGAAGGAATATCTGTAGCTGAAGATACGGACTGATTTGCTGTCTTGTTTAATACTGGTAATTTGTTAAACAGCATTCAAATCTGGAGTGTGCTGTGATGATGAGAGACAACCCAAACAATTGTTGGAATGATCACTGTGAGTGATATTTACAGTCAAGCTCTTTTTTACACCTTTTTGATTTGTCTCTGGTTTGTTCCCAATACACTTCAGCCCTACTCTAGCTAAAGAATCATTCATTAAGGATTTTCATCAGCTACTTCAATTAATTGCCTTTAATTGAAAATATTTGGATAAGCTCATCGAACATAAAAGCAGGGGAGTCTCGTGAAAGTGTATGTGTGTATGAATACTGATTGGTTCTGGTTGTTTGGAAGTTATTTTTGAGTAATATGCAACTGAAAGAATAAAACTGAAAACAGGTCTGGCACGTGCTGTTGATGGAGGGGAAAACCCTTTTCCTTGGCAATAAACTTCTCATTTTGTAATGGCAATTTACTCTGCTCTCATCTTACGTGGCTGCTGTGTGTCTAGCGTTAGCTGTGTAACCGGTCCGGCATTTCTCTTTCTTACTGAAGCTGTCGGAGAGAAAAGGAAATATTTCGTTTCTTTCAAGTGAACGCAGCTGGTTGCCTTGGTGACGAGCGCCTTCCGCCGGAAGTGACGTCGGGGGGTGGGATAAGCTGTCAGCTGGACCGGAAGTGTCAGCGCGATGGCGGAGGTGGAAGCGGCGGGGGCCGGGACCGAGACTGGAGGCAGCTCCGACTCTGGGAACGCAACGGGGAGCGGGAGCGGGAGCGGGTGGCGGCGGCCCCACGGTCCGCTCCAGCGGTATTATGGACCGTCTGCGGCCGAAGCGGCAGAGACAGACCTGGACCCTGCTGATATCAACGGGCCCCACTTCGACCCGGAAGTTTTTCTCACCAAGGTGACCTTTGACCCCACCGCGACCCTCGCTTCCCTTGGAGGACCCCTTCACCCCCTCCGAGGTGTTCGTGTAGGCCTCCTTACAGACACCCATAGGCGTTCCTGTAGGGAACTCCTTGCATACAGTTCCAGGGATGTCACATCTGTGTTCAGGGCCCCATTGGGGTCTCAGAAGGGCTCTGTGATATCGCCTGGGGAAACCTTTGGAGAAGATCCTGTCGCTCACTAATACAGATTCTTACGGAAACTCCTCCAGTAGGTCACCATTGGGTCCCTTAAAGACCCTCAGACCACTCAAAGGACCCTGTTGGGGGTTATTTGGGCATCCTGTAGACCACCTTCCTCCAGAGAAACTGCTTGGGATCTTATAGATCCCTTTATAAGGGTGGTATTGTGGTTAATGGGGACTTCTGGATTTCCAGCAGGACCCTGAGCTTCCATTGGAAGCTCGTTTGCAAATTCCATTGGGAGAGGTGGAGTCAAAGGCACATTTAGGGGCTTGAGTGGCAGTCAGGAGTTCCCCAGGTGGTACTTAGGGCTATAGAGGAACAGCTGGAGGGCCCTAGGAGCCAAGTAGAAGTGGAAAGGAGCACTTGAGGATCCCAGAAGCACATGCAGGGGCTTGGCTGAAGGGATTGAGTATTCCAGGAAGGCTGTTGGAGGTTGTGGGTGGGCCAACAGGGTGCAGCAAGACTGGGGCGAAATTGTACCACTATTGCCGTTCCTCCAGGTGCGCAGTGAGTGTCGCCTGGGGGAGTTGTTGTCTCGTGAAGCTACACTGGGGCGGGAGATCCGTGCTCTCGACAGTGACATGCAAACGCTGCTCTATGAGAACTACAACAAGTTCATTTCTGCCACAGGTGAGTACCTGGTAGGGACCCAGGCATCTTGAGAGGAACAGATGGCTCCCAGGAGTACAAGGTACCTATGTGTCTTGTTTCTTCTCTCCAGACACTATCCGAAAGATGAAGGTTGACTTCCGGCGCATGGAGGCAGAGATGGATGATTTGGCCTCCAACATGGCAGCCATCAGTGCCTCCAGTGCCCGTGTCAGTGCTGCACTGCAGGACCGGCACCGCCGTGGTGCTCAGCTGGCTGGTATGTGGAGGGAGAGATCCCGAGAGGGCAGATCTGGGCGTGTGGAGTGTCAGATCTTGAAGGTGGGGAACTCTGCAAGGGCAGGTCTTGGGGTTTTGTAGTGCTAGATGAAGATCTTAAGGTTAGAGGAATGTAGGAGTCAGATCTGGGGGGTTGGAGGGACAGATATGGAGGTTTGGAAGCTCAGATCCGGAAGTTGAGATCAGGTCTGGAGGTTAAGGGGAAAGATTTTGAGATGTGGAGGTTGGAGTTGGGTCTTGGGTTTGAGGAAATTAATCATGGAGTTGAAGGAACTTTAGGGGTAGACTGAGGAAGGCTGGGATGGTCAGATGAAGCCAGTTTGGGGGGTGATGACAGGTCTTTAGAGATACAAATAACAGGGCATTAGAGAACCTTAACGTGCATGTTTAATCAGGGGGGGAGGCAGATAATGGTGAGTGGGGAAGATCTGGGAATTATGGATGCAGCAAGGGTAGATATGGTTATTAGGTAGGTGGTTTGGGGTGGAACTGTCCTCAGCAGAGAACTCAGAGCTGCATAATGAAAGCAGATCCCGGAGCCCACACAGACATGCTGTCTTCTTTTTCCATGAGGGTGTTGGGTACCAAGGGGCAGATCTGAAGGTTAGGGGAATCCCAGCGGGCAGGTCAAGCTCTCGGTCCCACCCTGTCATTAGCCCCTCCGATGCTCACCCCACCCCAATGGCTGGCCCCAGCCCTAACTGCACTCCTGACACCCCCCCCCCCCCCAGGGGTGCAGGCACTGCTGCGGAAGCTGCAATCCCTCGTGGAGGTGCCAGGGCGGCTGCGGCGGTGGGCAACACCAGGAGCTGATCCTGCACGGGCCCTGCACTGCTACGCCCGTGCCCGTGCTGTGCTGCGCCACTACCGCCACCTGCCTTCTTTCCGTGCCATCGAGGATGAGAGCCACGCCATCATGGCTGAGCTGGCCCAGCGCCTCCGTGCACACCTCCGGTATGTTCGCTGTGGAACCGACTGACAGCAGCTCCAGGAAATGTTGTGGGTGGTTTTTTTTTAATGTGTTCACTCTGGAACCTACTGATGACAGCTCTGGGAAATAGATGTTCTTGGGGAGTATTCACTCTGGAAGCTAAAAATTCCAGGAACCATACATGTTGCAGAATATTCATGGAATACAGGGCTAATTCTGAAGACTACTGAGAACTTTTACAAAATTATGGTGTATATATTTTTTTCTCATGTGTTTGTGGTATAGAGCTAACTCAGGAAACTCCCTAACAGTTACAGTTTCTTTTTTACTACTATTCTAGTTATTGTGAATACTGGAATAATGATTTTAATTACTATTACCGCTGTTAGCTCTGGAATATACTGATGATATTAAGTAATTTTTTCTTCTTTGCTATTCAATAATTATTGTTAACCCTGAAGCCTACTGATGACCTTGATTGCTTTTCCTTCTTTTTTGCTGCGCCACCATTAACCCTGAAACCTCCTACCACTCCCAGCTAACCCCTTCATCCCTTCCCTCCCTCCAGGGATGACACCTTGGACCCGAAGGAACTCACTGAGTGTGTGGAGATGCTGCTGCAGCTGGAGGAACCACCCGAGGAGCTGTGCGAGGAGTTCCTGAGCCAGGCTGGTGCCCGCCTTGAGGCTGAGCTGGCGGCGCTGGAGGCTGAGCTGCCACCATCTGACCCCTCTGGCACTGCTTCCACACCACCTCCCGCCACCGACATCCTTGACTTTGTTGACCGCGGCAGCTCAGCCTTTGTGAGCAACCTGTGCCTCCTTGCAGCTTCATACCGCAGCCTCTTTGAGGGGCACCCTGGGGCTGGGGATGGCCGCCTAGAGGCGTTTGCCTCCACCCTCACCACCCGCTACTTCGAGCTGCTGGAGCGACGCCTGGCCCTGGAGCGAGGTCTGGGTGACACGTCACTGTTGGTGCGGGCGCTCGATCGTTTCCATCGCCGCCTCCGTGCTCTCCTGGAGCTGCTGCCCGCAGCCGGGGCTGAAGCAGGTGCTGCACTGGTGGCCCGAGCAGCGCGCGAGCGGGTGGCCCGCTACCTGCGGGCACTGCAGACCTTCTTTCTGGGGTGCCTGGGTGATGTGCGCCAGGCGCTGGCTGCACCCCGACCTCCTGGTAAGGATGGCCCTGGACTGCCTGACCTCTTGGCCACGCTCTCTTCCTCCGTTCTTGGTCAGCTCAAGGCCGTCCTGGCCTACGTGCAGCTCTTCACTGCCAGGGATGTTGCATTTGCCAGCCTGCCCTACTTCAAGGTGAGCTTGGGGGCAGTGAGAGGGTCACAGGGATGATTTGGGGGTGGTTAGGGGATTGCATGGGGCAGGTTCTGCGTTGCAGAGGGCAGATTTGGCTTCATTGGAGCTCTTCAAAGGTCAATGGGGCTTGTACAGGATGGATTTGAGGTTGCAGAGCTCATACTGGGGGGCAGTAGGGAAGTGTGTGAGGAACTGTTAGGGACTATGGTGGAGAGCTCCATTGAGCTCCGAAAGTATTTTTGAGAATGCAGGGGAGCTTTTTGATGGTCCCAGGGTGGTATTTTTGGGGCAAAACCCTCCGGTTTTGGTCACAGTCATGTCTGCACGGTGACATGAGTGTGATGTCAGTGCCCAGAAGCAGTTCTGTGGGGTGCAGATGAAGCTTTTAATGGTGCTGTAACAGCTTTTTGGGGCGTCAATGTGGTATTTTTGGAGTGTAATCCTCCCATTTTTGGTCACAGGGGGAGTTCTGTGTCGAGGCAGTGCGTGAAGGGCTGGTGGTGGCCTTCGTGCGCTGGCTCTGCCGTACTGCTCGGGGCTTTGCTGACAGCCCAGCTGAGCGAGGTGCCCCTGCAGCACCCCCAGCACTCCTGCTGCTCCTTGCCCGTCTCTGCCTTGACTATGAAGCCACTACCATCAGCTACATCCTCACTCTTACTGATGAGCAGTTCCCTCCAGAGGTAAGCCGCCCCAACTGTCCCTGTTGGCCCAGAATGGCTAAGAGGGGATTCTGACTGTTCCCAGATGTGACAATTTGGCCCTGAGTTCCTAGGTGTCCCAGTGTCTGTCCATGATTTCGTAGTGTTGAAAAGGCATAGAGACCTTTCTTCTAATTGAGTGTGATCTGGGGACTCCAAAATGTCCTCAGGGGGATCCTCCATGTGCCCACTGTGTCTCCGTCTCCATCCAGAATGTGGTCCCTCCTCCGCACATGGATGCGCAAGTGTCCCCAGGGTGTCCCAAGGGGCAGCACAGAATGTTCCCAGGAGGCAGTGGGGAAATGCGTATCCCCAAGTCCCTCCAAATGCTCCAAGGACATGAAGACAGCAGTGACACAGCAGCATATTCAGCAGCCTGGAGAGCATCCTTTGTACTTCCAGGACACAGGGCCAGCAGTGACGCCGGGGCCAGCGCTGTGTGCCGAGGCACGGGGAGCGGCGCAGCGGCTGCTCGACCACTACGTACAGGTCCAGGGAGCTGCGGTGGCACAGATGCTGCGGAAGAGTGTGGAGACACGGGACTGGTTGGGCACCGTCGAGCCCCGCAATGTCCGTGCTGTCATGAAGCGTGTGGTCGAGGACATCACTGCCATCGACGTCCAGGTCAGGGCAACACTAAGTCCCTGGGGAGTCTCCCTTGGTGTCCCTAAATCTGGTGTTCCCAGAATGTCCCAGATGTTCCTGGGAGGGTTTTCAAGTTTCAGAGGGTCCCTGGTGGGGAGGGGCTGACATCCCTGGAAAGTCTAGAGAGGATCCCTGTGGTCCCAATAAGATTCTTAATGATTTTAAGGGGACCCAGAGGGGTTTGGAAGGATCCCAGGGGGACTAGGAGGTTTCAGAGGGTTTTAAGGGATCCTGGTTGGTTTTGGGAACCTCAAAATATTTTGGGTGGATTTGGAAGATAGTGATGTGATGCTACAGGTGGGGCAGCTCCTTGAGGAAGGAGTGCGGCGGGCGCAGAGCAGTGACTCGAGCCGACGTGCCTTCTCTGTGTACAGCAGCTCACGGGCACCGGGACGCTATGCCCCCAGCTACACTCCCAGGTCAGCTCTGTGCCCCAGGCCACCTCTTGGTCACTGCCCAGTTTCCCTGGGTCACACCTTTGTCCCCATGTCCATGACCATCCCCATGTCTTCCCAACTGTCTTAACATCTCCAAATATTTCAACTTTCCCCTACTGTCCCCATGTCCCTGTTGTCATCTTCACATCCCTATCTCGATATCCATCCTCCTTCTCTGGCTGGCCCTGCATCCCCAAACAGTCCAAATATCCCTTGTTTATTCCCAACTTCCCCAGCTGTTTCCATCTTCCCTTCTGTTCCTATGTCCCCAGGCAATCCTAGTATCCCCTGATGATCCCCGTGTGCCCCATGTCTATGTCCTGTGGCTGTCTCCATGTTCCCTGACTGTCCCCACATCCGCTGTCCATTCCCATGTTCTACTGACTGTTTTTGTACACCCAAACTGTCCTCGTAGCCCTTCTGTTTTGGTATCCCCTGACAGTCTTTGTGTTCTCTGTCTCTTAGTCTCCTTCCCTTGTTCCCTGACAATCCCTGCATTTCCTGTTTTTCTGCACGTATCTTCCCCTTGCCCTCCGACTGTCTCTGCATCCCTGATCGTGCTGTTGTCACCATCCTCAGCGCCCCCATGGACACCCACCTGCTCAGCAACATCCAGAAGCTCTTCTCCGAACGCATTGACATCTTCAGCCCTGTTGAGTTCAACAAGGTGAGGCATGGGAACATGCCAGTGTCCCCAAGGGCAGCTCTTGACCCCACATCCCAAAGGCCCCAAAGCTGTCTGCCTTCCTACCTGTCACATGCCCCTGGTATCCCTGTGTCTCAAGTTCTGGGGTTCCCCAGAGCAGGACAAGCATGTCTGGACTTCAGGGAGGTCCCTGGGATGTGGACCAGGATGAGGGAGTCCCCATGCCCCTGTTGGTGAGACTGGTCCACCCCCAACAGCCCAACTGAGGGCATCCCTGACCTCCCATGTGACACGTCCCACGTGTCAGAACTCAGGACGTCCCTGGGGGCTGATGACCAGGATGAGGATTGTCCCTTAATTCTTCTCATCCCCAAGTAGCTGTGGCGCAAGGCCTCCCTGTGTTGGGCATCCCCTGATGCCACTTGTTCCCGTGTCCCAGGTGTCAGTGCTGACAGGGATCATCAAGATCAGCCTGAAGACACTGCTGGAGTGCGTGCGGCTGCGAACTCTAGGGCGCTTTGGGCTGCAGCAGGTGCAGGTGGACGGCCACTACCTACAGCTCTACCTCTGGCGCTTTGCTGCTGATGAGCGTGTGGTGCAGGGGCTGCTGGATGAGGTGGCTGCCAGTGCTGCCCACCGCTGCCTTGACCCTGTCCCTATGGAGCACAGCGTTGTTGAGCTCATCTGTGAGCGTGGGTAGGACCTGAGGGCACCTGAGGACATGGGTTGATGCACAGGTGAGGGGGAACAGGAGCCATCTGTGTGACCTCGTGTATTTAAGGACACCCCATGTGTTCCCACACATGACATATACAGACATATCATGCCCTCACACCTGTAAGGTCACCCCCAGCCCCAGTAACACCCCACAGTCTCTCCCCACCCCAGTGATGCCAACCCTGTGTCCCCCCCCATCCCCAATGACGTGCCACTTCATTCCACTTCTTTGGTGACATCCCCCCCTACACGTGGGACATGCTGCATGCAGCCCATGTGTCACAGTTAAGAACAGTAAATAAAATGCATGCAAGTTAAGCCTTGTCCCTGTGCCTGAATGCCTGGGGGTGAGAACATGTGGGCCCTAGAGGTTGGGTTTCTCTGGATGAGGGGAGCACTTGAACACCTGAGTTCCTGCTAGGTAGCAGGAGGACCCAGCCCCTCATGTGAGCACCCAATGCCTCGTGCAAACATCCATTTCTTCCTGGCAAACTTGTATAAGCACCCCCTGTGCACCATTGCACCCTGCACAGAAGTTACCACTAGCAACAAAACATATCTTTTAGTGACACAAGGTTGAAAATGTGATAAGTGGAAATCAAGGTAAGAGAATGTTTTGTAGAGCTCTTAGTTGTGGTTGCTGCTTTGTGACCCAGCTTCAGCAGTTGAAGGTCTGACGTTTCAAAGCTTCTCACTTCTGTTCTTGTTTAATGAGAGGAAACTTGGGAATGTCTCTCATTACATTCTCTCCCCCTTCCCAAGCCACTCATTTGAGATGATGTGGAGAGAGAAATAATTACAGGCTTCTGAGTGCAGGACAGGAGGGAAAAGAACAGCAGGATTTATTTGCCTCACTTTTCTCCCCGGTTGGCCTTTGCTGACAGGTTCAGAGCTGCATCTGCATGCCTCAGCCAGCCTGCAATCACTGTGCCAGCTCTGCCGGACAGTGCAGGGAGCTGGACTAGCACTCAGCCCTGACCAGACGATGTACATTTTTAAGTAGTGTGTTAATCGCGTTAACACTTGAGGAAATTTGAAGTTACTCTGTGTGTAACACGTTAATGTAACAATTGAGAGGGCTACTATTAGATGGTGCTAGAAAACAATATTTCAAAGAATAGTTCAAGCTTCATGCGAATTCCTGCTTTGTCCTGCAGTGGCAGGGACAATTCAGTTTGGATTCGAGAATCTTCATGTTCAGCTTTTCAATTTAAGGTTAATATTAAGGATTTAGCATGTGTGTATATATACACACGTATATACAGTGCACTTTCTACAGGAAAAGCATGACTGAGTTCTGTACAGTTTAAGAACAGAATGCTGTTATCTTGATTTGCAGCCTAGCAAACACATGAGCAAAAGCAAAACACAAAGGAAAAACAGTCTAAAACCAGTGCTTTATTTACAACTGCTAAAGCAAATTGAAATTGCCACCATTGTGAAGACCAGACCGTTCTGGTGGCACTTCATCATAAGTCATCAGCTTCAGAATGGACAAGAGTTGGGAGCTGCCACGTTTAAAGGAAGCAGTAGTAAGAACCAAATGAAGTCACTGCTGCCTCCTTTTCTCCCTGCACATCCTTTCTCAGACTTGGAAAAAAAGACACCTAATCCAGCTACAGTAGGATTTAGTGTTTTGACATAGCACAACAAAGGTCAACACTGTCTATTTGTGTCTGGACCTGGATTAGTCCAAAGCCAAAGGAAACTTGCAGCCATTGATGAATATAGGCTCATTAGAGAGGAGGAAGACTGAAACAGGAGGGGGAACGTGTCAGTTCTGCAGAGGTTACTGGAGGACAAGAAAGCCAAATAAGCAGAGACTTGGAGCAGGGAAAACCAGAACGTGCAAGTATTTGGTACAGAAAACAGATGAGATAAAACAGTGCTTTTGTGCAGCTGCTTTGTAGAGTCAGAGCAGGAGGCTTCTGCAGTGGAGGTTTGTCTCGTGTGAGAAAGAGCTTTTTGTTTCTGGTCTTTCCCCAAACAGACATAGTGTTTTTAAAGTTACAAATCTCTTACTGGAATTAGAGGCAGCCTTGAATAATTCAGCTATGGAAGATCACAGCTAGGGTGTAATGCAAGTGAGATGCTGATTAGCCCAATGCAAAGACAGAGAAGGGAAAGGAACTTTTATTTTCCAGCTACCACGCTGCATTGCACGTTTGTGGGGAACGCTTGTTTTGTAAACCAAACTGGTTGGGGTGTGCTTTGCCACATGCCTGACACCAGCACTGCAGACAGGACTCCGCAAAGCAAGTTAATTGTTTCTTAGGTTGCCTCCTATATTAATAAATAAATCCCTTAACCTTTGGATTGAATCCTTCCTCGACCTCTCCAGCATCACCCCACCAGCATGGTTTAGAAGTTTTACTCGACCTCAACCACACCTTTCAAAGTGTTTTAATAGCAGGGTGCTCTAATACCTGAAATTAACTGTAACAAGGCTGTAATTAGCTTTCTCATCTGTCCTCTTAAAATCTTTCGCACTATACGTGTGCAAATCAAGGCAGCTTGTGGACTCTGACTCAGCCTTCCTGTTGGGTCCATTCAAAGCTTTACCTAGATGGATAATGAAGACCAAGCGAGCAATTAAAGTTGTGCTCCTCAGCAACTCTTCACTGAAACTACCGGAAAGTATCGGGGTTAGTACCTAATGCTAACTTCATTTCAAAACTACAGATTTCATTTCAACACTGACACCAAGGATATTAACAGGTCTCCAAGTCAACAGGAAACTGAGACCAAGCACAGAAATCATACAATCACAAGGTTGGGAAGGACCTACAAGATCATCTAGTCCAACTGTCTTCCCATTACCATTGCTACCACAAGCACTAAACCAGATCTCGTAGCTCCTCATCCAGACACCTCTTGAATGCTGCCAGGGTCAGCAGCTTCACCACCTCCCTGGGCAGCCATTCCAGTGCCTGACCACTCTGAGAGAAGAAGTTTTTCCTTATGTCTAAGAGCTTAGTGGCCGCACTGGACTAAGTTGCACGTTCATAATTCCAAAGTTTATAAATCATCACCCTAAACTTTGCAGCTTCCAAAGCTCTGCTGATTTATTAAACTTGTATTGACAAATGTCTGGATTTGTCAGATTTGGCAAGTATCAGTAATGGAGATAAGACAAAAGTATCCCTTAAGAATTGGCTGCAAGAAATAAAGGCATGAACATCAAAACCATGTGATATGTGGAAATCCAGTTAGAATGAAGTGGTCACTGCAGGGCAGGCGGCTGTCCAGACGGTGGCTGATGAGTGGCTGGAGGGCTACAAGCACAACCACACCACCGTGTTCCTGCAGCTGCTCACCTTCATCATCCACTCCTGCAGCTGCCAAGGGATGGTGACAGAGTGATGCTGTGGGAGGTGGACAACACCGCTATCATCCAGTGGCTGACGGAGCTCTTCCGGGAGCACTTGTCCAAGTACCTGCTGTCCCTGCAGATACAGCCCTGATGCTGTGTATGGCAGTGGCCCTGTGGTGCAGTGTCCTGTACAGTGGTTTACTGCTCGGTGGCCTCATGGAGGAGTTGAGGACGTGAACGCAGCGCTTCCCAGCATCATTCCTCACCGATGGACAGCTCAAGTACTTGGGGTGGACCCTGTATGACAAGCAGGTGGAGGTGCAGCCACACTGCATCTGGGCACTGCAGGATCTGTAGGTGCTGTGGAACATGGCTGCTCAGATGGAGCTGTTCACTGGGTGCTCCAAAGGCTGCTTGTTAGTCGTGGTGCTGGATAAGGACTCGGAGGTGGAGTCTGCAGGGCTGTTGATTGAGGAATTCTCCCGGAGGCGCTATGGCCAACTGTCACCCGGTGTACCTGGTGGTGTTTGGCATTCACCGCACTGCCACCAGACTGATACTGTACTGTAACTGTGCCCGTAGGACCCTCATCGTGACAGTGACATGGCATTACCATGTGACAGTGACAACTGCCTGTTCGTCTGCCTGCTGTGCCATTTCTTCCTCTGCAGCGAGCTCCACGAGCATGCCACGTTCCTGGTGGACAGCTTACAGGACTGCACCAGAAAGTGGCTGCACAAGTGGGAAAGGGTCCGTACCATGCTGCTGTAGGATGCCCTCACTGACTGCCAGAAGGCCCTCCTGGAGCTGTTGGCCACTGCCACCACATGGGTGACACAGGGACAGCCACCCCCAGGATGGAGACACTCTCAGAAGCTGCAGCATAAAGTACAGGTGGAAGAACACGTGTCTCAGCCATTGCTTGGAACCAGTCATGAACTGTTGGCCAAGTTCTCGGTGGACATAGAGAAGGTGATGCTAATGATGGAGGTGTTGGGGTGTATTGAACTCGGGGTGTACTGCAGCAGGTGGATGGAGAGGGGGGCTGGCGCAGGCACTGGCCCAGCTCCAGGAGCTGGTGCAGAAACATATGGGGCTGGAGGTTTTGAGGGCAGATGCCTGTGCTTTGGGTCATTCTGTGACCCACAACTGCCACTGTGTGGGCATGGGGACCTCATCTGGAGCTGGTGACTGTGCTGTCATACTCATTTTATCTCCGAGAACAGTGACAAAACACTGGTGAAAAGTTATTTGGAATGTCTGTTGGGAAGTCCCAAAGATCCCGAAGCACGGCAGACCTAGAAAGGCTCTGAACAAGTCTGTCAATCACGTAATTTTAGTTCAGTGAAACTGCTGCACAAGAACCAAGATCAAGTCCCCACTTTGGACACAAGATAGTAGAGGATGAAGAAAACAACAATCAGTCCTATAGAAACAAAGCAGAGTAACTTGCGGTTCTCCCTCCCGGACCGTGTCATGGTGGTGAAACGCTTCACACTGCCAGTCAGCAGGCCTGTCACACTCATAAAATCTGAATCCTGGAGGAGAAAGAAAACACAGAAAGAGGCATTTTAAACTGGAAAAGCAGTCCACGAAGAGTCCTGCTTCCTGCTTAAAAAACAATTGCAGCAGGAGCTGCACAGTAACTGTCTGTGTCTCTGTGCCTATCATGTCTCTCTCAGGAGGAACTTCCCTGCCATTGCTCATGGCAACGGCACAAGTAAATACTTCATACAAAGGAAATGTCTCTACATAAGCTAGCACCACTAATGCATGCCAGGTCAGGCTAAAAAGCACCAAAATCATGCAGTTTCTTTCCATCAGTTCTCTCTTTTCAGCATGGGGCAGCATGCATCTGTACCACCACCAGGTGGTAGCAAACAGGTCTCAGATCAATGCAGTTTGTTATCATTTTGACTCCTTGTCTGTTTTCCTTACTCATAAACTACCTCCCAGTTTTTGCTCATGTTTCTCCTGAAACATCTCAAAATCTCTCTAACAGAAGCACAATTGCATGCTGATTCAGGGCTTCTCCTTTAAGATATCTTGCCTTTACACCTCTTATTCCAGCTCTCCACTCTTCTAATTTCTGGGCTGAACAAATATCCATTTCAGTTACTCAACACCATCAGCGTACACGGCTATTAAACTTCCAAGCTGAGCTCCCACCTTTGACCAAACTGGTTTCAACATGGAAATTCATGTTATTTACACTGTTTTTGGTTCTTTACCATGCCATCCAGGTATCGGTTTTGTTCATCTGCGTCTTTATCAATATCCAGAGCCAGCTACAGAGCACAAGAGAGAACACTGATATTAATGAACTTATAACACGAAGACAACCTAGAATGCATCTAAATGCTTGTAAAACCTGAAACACATGCTAGAGGATGCAGTGGCTTGCTCTTCATCTGCCACACAAACAGGTTTGTGAAGCACAGCCACAAAACAAGGTTCTCACTGCTCTTTCAGGCTGTCGGAATTCTTCAGCTGTAGAAATAAAGCTTGGCAAGGTGGCAGAAACTTTCATGTGTCAGACATATAAAAGCTCCTTCCAGCAATGCTGCCAACAGATGATGGACCAAAGATTCAGAATTGCCTCCTACTGGTACAAGCCATGCCAACGTATGACCACAGGGCTCTCCGAGGGCCGTTAAGACGTAGGAAGCCCACTGACCACACATTCGTGTTGCTCGTGAGACCCTGCAAGCGTACAACCGCGATAACCGCCCTTCCTTCACCACAGCACCAGCAACTCACCGACTTCAGCCTGGTGACTTTGCTGGCCAGGCTCTCTGCCATGCGCTTGTTTTCCACGTCCAGCATATCCTCCATGGCAACCGCATTCTGTCCTGAGAAGAAAAAAGATGCGTCTCATCAGCCTGGCGCGGTGCACCGCACATCCCCGTGGCGCGCTGGGCGCACTGCCCCATATGGCGGCGGGGCGCCCCTCGGCCCAGCGCGCCGCTCGCGGCCTGCCCCTCACCTCGCCCCCAGTCCGCCATGGCGGCGCCCGGCGTGGCGGGAGGCGGCCCCGCCCGGCAGGAGGAGCCCCGCCTCCGCAAAATGGCTGCCGGGCCGCCGCCTTCCCCGTTGGGTGGCGGGGCCCGGCGCTAGCGCCGCGTGCCCTTGTGGTTAGCGAGCTCCGAGCGCGGGAGATGCGGCAGGGCGCCGGGGACAGGCAGGTAACGGTGCTTCCTCCCGCCCCCCCCGCCGCCTGGGTCTGCCCGCCCCAGGCCGTCCGCCGCCTGGCTGCCTGTCCTCCCCAGCTCCGCTCGCTCCCCGGGAATGTTTCTGGGTTTGTTTGTTTTTGTAGCTGCTCCCCGCGATGGCAGGAATCGGGGCAGGCCGGGGAGGAGGAGCAGGGAGCTATTTCGGGGAGCGCCGTGATCTGCCGCGGTAATCCTCAGGCAGGGAGGGGGGGCTGTCCCAGCGCTGCGCTGGGAGGGCGTGCATTAAACGTCGGAAAGCAAAGGGGAAGAAGAGGATTAGAGGGGCAGAGAGGAGGGCTGGCCGTACGTGGCTCACCCATCTGCTCTGCTTTATGGACGTAACAGCGAGCCATCTCACTTGATTTTTATTTCTTTTCCTCCTCCTTTTCCCCACCCCTTTCTGGCTGCCTCTCAGCTCTTAGGATCTAGATCCCTTTGCACCACTGTTATCCAGGAGCCCTGGAAGCCCCTCACTCCCCTTCCTCTCTGCTTCCCCTTCCTCTGTTGCTGAGCTACTGATGTAATGGAGCTCAGGACTGTAGTGGCCACGGTGGAAAACGGGGAGCAAGATGCGGTCCTCAAGGTGCTTCAGATCTACAACCAGGAGGTGAGTAAGCATCACACCTCAGCCTGATGTCACCTGCTTCTGTTGGCAAGCCTGGAAGCAGGTTGGCCTTGTTATGGCATCGCAGCGCTACCCAGCTGTCCCCAGTTTGTCTCCTCTGAGCATCTGTCTCTGTATTTCTTCCCTGGAGATGTCACAGACTGCTTTGTCTTATTACTTGCAGGCTGCATCTTGCTTGATGCTTTGCTAGGAAGCAGCTAAGCAGCCTCGCTTTATCTCGTTTATGCTGGAAGAAAAGCACATGGGAAGGATTTTCTTTATTATCCAGATCACAAGTTAAACCCCATGGGGGAATAATCATGGGCATGAAGAGTGAGTAGGAGGAGCCTTGATGTTGAGCAAGGCTTGGAGGTAATAAAGCTCACACCAAGGGAGGAGCTGCAGGTGGAATTCTTGTGATTTCTAAGTGGAAGATCATTAGAAACTGGTGTGAACGGAGGCTGGAATTGGATTCAGGTGCCCGATCTGAAAGCTGACACATGGAGTAGTGAGTGTGATATATGAAAAAGACTGTGTTGGGAAGCTGAAATGCAAGTGGCTCAGCCTTACAGTGGCAAAGATCATCTGCAGGGGTAGTTCCCTTTTGAAACTGTCTGCCAGGGAAATTTCCTTGAGAGGGTTTCCACCAGGCTAGAGCTGGCCCTGCAGATCTGTGACTCATTCTGCACCATTCCAAAGTAGGAGGGAAAAGCTGGTGGGGAAAACCTGTGAATATTTTACAAGAGTGTGCAAGAGGGGAAGAGCACTTCTATTTCCAGCAGTTGGTTTTGAAACAGGAGAGGTCTTAGCTAAGGACAGTGGATCCCTGTTAAAAGGACGGTCTGCAGGATTAGCATTGCTGGCAGCAGCTGGCATGCTGGAGAATTTAGGATAGCAAATGGCATTTGTTGTGCAACCATGTTGAGGCATCAAAACCAATGCCTTGAATTCCTCCAGCTGGTTTCTTTGTCAGCATATCAAGCGTAGGAAACTCGTGAGAATGTCAATGATTTTGCTAGCCTGTCTGGAAGAAATGGAGCGGCTGAAGAGATGAAACTGATGATAAACCAAGTGACTTCCTTGCATCGTTTTTTTACTGCAAAAGCTGATGTTATATCCTTCCCTAGTGTGTGTGTGTGTGTGTATATTTAATTCACTATTAAATATGGAGTCAGTTCCTGGTTGCCAGGAATAAAATACAGTTAAAGCAAACCCACAGGTGTGTTATGAAAATATATGTAAATGAGCTCACAGGAGCCTGCAAAGAAGCTCTGGAAATGCCCTGTGCAGGAAATCAGTCTGGCTAACGTTCAGACTTGAGAAGATTCAGTGATACAAGGAGAAGCTCCGCTCTGCATGGAGTTGGGGATGCTGTAGGAGCAAAGAACAAGGATTTGCTTGCAAGTAGCAAGGAGGTGAGGCTTTCTTTTAGGGAGGAAAAGAAACAATAACAAGGGGAGAAGAGTGTAGGCATAGCTTGATGGTGTCACTGAGTGTAGTCAAGGTATTTTGCCCAGCAAGGCTGTGGATACTGAGTATCTGGAGGTGCTCAAGGCCAGTCTGAGCGACGTTTTGGGCATACTGATCTGGTGGTGTTCGTGCCTATGGCAAGCTGTTGGAGTTGAGATGATCTTTAAGGTCCCTTAAGACCCAAACCATTCTATGAGTTATGGGGTATTTGGAATGTGTTGAATACCCACCTCACAGCTGCAGTATATAAAATTAAGCTCGTCCATCAGAGAGGCGCAGCTTTGGCCTGTGACATGCAGTGTTCACCATTGAGCCAGCGGAAGAGTAAAATGGGTATTCATCAAATGTTTTTCAGGGATGAAAGAGAAGGAAAGCAACTTAGACCTGGCAGCATGGGCTGTATGTGTGCTTTTCAGACAAGTTTCATTCCTGCTTGTGGTGAGATGTAGTTGGAGTTACTGGATACAAACTGTGTTGAACAGAGAAGGCAATAATGAAGCAAAACTCTCAGCAGCAGGAAAACTGTCCTTGTGTCTGGCTCCTCAGGAGCCTGTGCTGCTTGTTACAAATCCTGTGAATACTGCAGACCTTTCTAAGTCCTCTGACACCTTGCCTCTTTGATTCCCTGCCTCTGAGCTGGTAAGAACTGCTCTTAAGAAGGCTTGTATGTCTTTGCAGCGTGTTTTTCAGACCTGTTGCTTTTCAGGCTTATGTCCATTCCCCGGTTGGGGAAGGCAGTTTTGTGGATTTTTTTAAACTCATACCTTGTTTCTCTTCTGCCCTACAGAAATCTCAGTGCTTCACCTTTGATGATGAGGAACGGGAGGAGAGGAAGGTAAGCATGCTCTTTGGCTTCTTGTTTTTGTTGGATAATGAAATCTGCAGCTCTGAGCTTGTGTGGCAATGCTTGGAGATGGCAGCTCCAGCAGGGCAGGAGATGGTTTCTTACTCCTGAATCTGATGAAGTACCTGGTTGGGTTCTATTAGGTGGTGGCTGAGGATAAAAATCAGCATTCTTCCAACGTTAGCAATCACTTTGGGCTTCGTGATGCATATAGCTTCAGCAGCATGCATGAGAAGTGTCCTCGTGTGTGTGTTTGTGTGTAAATGGTGCAAGTCTGCTAGGCAAAGTTCACAGGAGCATGTAGATAAGTGCTTTTGCTCAGAGCCATCTGCAGGATTTGACCAAGGCTGTGTATTAAGAAACCCTTTCAGCTGGAATAATCTGGCACTCAGTGGAAAGAAATATCCCTGTCCATTTCCACTCGTGGCATTTCTCTTATGCCAGGGCAGGCCTTTGCACAGCTGCACTGTGGATATGCTTGGTGGGATCTGCTTTAAGAAAAACATCTTTGTTTTTCTTCTGCCTGGGATATTTTCCATCTGGATCAGTTTTGTGGTGGACTGTGTGTGGAAGCAGGGGATTACTTGTGGAGTATGATGTTTTGATATGTGTAATTAAAACCTAGCTGCACTGGGTTGTGTGAAGCTTTACCTTTTGCTCTTGTACTTTTCCATGTTTGCTATCACGTATGTTATTGTTACTCACAAGGGTTAGATCTTCAGCTGTGATAAATCAGTGTTACTGGAGCTCTGTCAGTCTGTACCTACTGAGGATCTGGGCTAGTAGGGCTCCAGACAGCTCTGAGATTTAGGGAGGTTCTTTTTATTTGAATCTTCTGAGGTCTTTTCCCCTCCTTTCTTACCGCATCACGTGCACTTCTGAACCCATTTTATTCCTTTTCCCCTCCCACAGCAGTTCTCTGATGCTTCTCAGCCTCAGCAGTCTGTTTTTGGAGCACCCAAAGCAGATGCTTCTCTGGTCTTAAGGCTCTGGGTGTGGCTGAACCACTGCTGTTGAATTGACTGCTGGTCCTCAGTGAAGATATAAGGGACTTATTTGCCCTGCTTTCTTAGCTTATTGCAGCTGTCAGGTAATCCATGTTAGCCAAAACCATCCTAACCACGGGTGAAGCTAAAATAAGTAGTTGTTCACTCAGTCAGCAACAGCTGCATCTTCCTGTTCTCCGCTTAGATCTGACAGCACTCCCCAGCCATTCTTTGTCTCTTGCTGGTTGTCCTCGCTTGACTTGGGTCAGCGTTAGGTGCCAGAGGCAAACACTTTGAGAGCTGCTGTGCATGGCCTGGATCAGAGCTGTTAGAAGGCCTGTATGTAGATGATGCTTTGTGTCTAGATGATGCTCCCATCTTTAGGGCGGGGTGTTACAGCATGCTACCTTGCACTGGGGCTGCATTGTGAAGTGTCAGCATGTGAGACATTCTTTGTTTTCAACCACACAGAAAATGGCCCAGTTGCTGATCAAGTTCCTGGAAAGAGAGCTCCAGCCATCCTGCCAGGTCACGTGCTTGGAAAGCATCCGCATCCTGTCCCGGGACAAATACTGCCTTGAGCCTTTCACCACCAAGGAAGGGCTGAAGACCCTCTCCAGGCATGCTGGCATTGATTACTCAGAGGAGCTCATCCGAGAGGTCCCAGACTTGGAGGTCATCCTGGAATCCCTCAAATGCCTCTGCAACATTGTCTTCAGCAGCCCGAGGGCACAGGAGCTGACAGCTGAAGCTCGGCTGGTGGTGGGCCTGACAAAGCGCGTCAAACTCTACAATGAGAGGAGCCTTCCTCATGAAGTCAAGTTCTTTGACCTGCGTCTTCTCTTCCTGCTGACAGCGCTGAGAGTGGACATCCGACAGCAGCTAGCCCAGGAGCTCCGGGGCATCAGCCTGATGACAGACACCCTGGAGCTGACTCTAGGCGTCAAGTGGATGGACCCCTATGAAGTTGTCACTGAGGAAGGACTGCTTCCACCTTTGCCTCGGCAAGAGACGGAGCGAGCCATGGAAATCCTGAAAGTGCTCTTCAATATCACTTTCGATTCCAGCAAGAGGGAAGTGGATGAGGTAAGCTCCTTGAGTGTTACACCACACTACATTCGCTTGTCTACTGGTTTTCACCTCTTCTTGCACATCCTTGTGTTAGATACCAGCCCCCATGCGGCCTCTGCTTACATGTAAGCGTAGCAAGAGACTTGTGTGTCTGGACCTTTTTCTGTAGGGTACTGTCTCTGTCTGACACATTAAGACTTTTCAGCATTAAAACCTGCAAGTTGGGCATTTTTCTTTCTTAATGATATTAATGACTTGTGTAAGTGGGAAAGCAGACCCCCTCCTCCCCCCCCTCCCACATAACTCACTTGTGTGTGTCCTGTTGCCTTTTGCCTCTGGACAAGATCAAAAGGAGGTCTGACATCATCTCTACTTTATCCCTGGGCCTGCTCCTGGGCCTCTTCCAGCCCTTGACTTGGTGCTGTAGAGTGATGGGGAAGGTATCTGGCAGCAGATTGAGAATCTGGAGGATATTTGCATGTATACCCCCTGATACAAGTGAGCAGGTTGTTGCAGGGCAGGGATGGGGCTGTGGGTTGTAGGGGCAGCAGGGTTTGGTTTGTGGAGAATTCACTTTTCTGATCAAGGTTTTCGTTTTCTGTTTTGGAACCAGGAAGATGCTGCTTTGTACCGGCACTTGGGTGCCCTCCTGCGCCACTGCCTCATGATCTCTGCTGATGGGGAGGACCGGACAGAGGAGTTCCACAGGTCTGCTAGATAACTAGATAATGGCCTTTACTGGACACAGCCTCGAGGTCTCCCCAGCGCTGGCCCTGCCTGACCTTGGCATTAGCATCCTTTGCTTATATGGTGATTGTTAGGACCACTGCTGAGAAGCAGGCATCTTTTGTCTGGTTTGCAAATTCCTCATGCTGCTAGAGTTCAGAAGTGGCCTTGTCCTTTGCAGTCAAATTGTGTGCGGTAATACCACAGCCTGGTTTACAGGAGAAAAATCTTTGGTCTGCGCCTTCCTGACTGCTGAGGTCATGTTCAGAGTAATGTATCAGGTCCCTTTGATGGTGCTACCCACAGTGAGCCAGGGCAGATGTTTTTTGTTTTTTTTTTTTAATTAAAGAGTCCCTGGGCTGGTCTTAATTAACTGTACGTCTCCTGAGCCATGCTCAGAAATTGCGTGTGTTACACTGTTGGGCCTTATTGGTTCAGGGCTGTCAGCTTTGAGCAAGCAGCACCATCTGTCCCTAGGAAGACCACAATAGAAAGGATCCTGAGCAATGCATTCTAGCAGCCATCAGAGTATGAATGAGTGATGCAGCAGCAGTCCCTAGAGACCACCCTCTCTCCACCTGGCTTGGTCCTAGTTGGCCTCTGTGTCAAGGTCTGTGGTTTTTCTGTTGTCACTGAAGTATTTTTGGACTTTCAGCAAGTTGTTCAACTGTACTGGGGGGTGGAGGAGGGAAGCAGTTTCGCTTATTCAATTCTAGTGGTGTAGGTAAGTCGGGATCCAGCCCAAAGAGAGCTTGGTTCTGTTTTCAGAGTCCTTTTGCTCCTGGAAGTTCGTAAAGAACCTTGATTCCTGTATAGTTGGTGAATTTCTATGAACAAAGATCCATGACTATGTATACACCTCTGTTCTTTCTTAAGCCACACAGTTAATCTTTTGGGTAACCTGCCCCTGAAATGTCTGGATGTTCTCCTGACCCCAAAAGTCCGTCCAGGATCACTGGAGTACATGGGTGTCAACATGGATGCGGTTAATATCCTGCTGGATTTCCTAGAACGACGCCTTGACAGGGTAAGCTGAGAGGCTGCTGCACAGAGCTCTTCACTGCTGCTTTTCACAAGTTCAGTGCAGGGCACATTTCTGTAAGCTTGCATTCAGCCTTGGTGCTGAGCAATTCAACTCATTGTGCCAAAATCACAGGAGTGCAAGTAAAAGGCATGGCTACTTTGGAGACAGTGCTGTACAGAAGTGGCAGTTGTTGGTAGGACTAGAACATTTGTGAACTGGGAGGGTCACTGGCACTGCTGCTATGGCAGGTAGTGAGATTGACAGAGCCAGCAGATGCTTATCTTTGTGATTCAAATATTCTGTTTCACTCAAGTCAATTATGATTTGGTGGGCAGCTTAATTGGTTGATGCAGGCAAGTCTCTAGACTGGTGGCTTGTTATGACACTGTCCCAGCAGTCTGCTGTCAGAAGACTGGCAGTCATAGTGTTATTTGTCAAGAGCATTTGTCTTTCTTTACTCCTCCTGGGCACTTGTCCCGCTTTGTTCCATTGCTTTTGACAGCCTGATTTTGTACTGTTATTGAACTAGTGGCCATTTTCATTCTCTGGAGTTATTCCAGAGGGTCTTCAGATTTTACTGCTGCACTTATCTGCTCTAGATGTTCTGCACTGAGTAGAAATGCTGAACAGAGGGACTCAGAAAGCCTTGCTGTTGGAGGAATGATGAAACATTGAATTTCCTGTAGCAGAAGCTGTTATGTCTCAGTGTCCCTCTGTTTCCCTGCAGTTCAGTGCTGATGATCTCCACCATGAGCCAGGGAAGTTGAGCTCAGTGTAACTGACATGTTGCTCATCTTGTGAATGCTTCTGCAGGGACATAAGCTGAAGGAGAGCTTGACCCCTGTGCTGAACCTGCTGACTGAGAGTGCCAGAGTCCACCGCCAGACAAGGAAGTTCCTGAAGGCAAAGGTATGCCATGGATTCAGCTGAAAGTCAAGTGGTGGTGCTCTGAGGAGAGAGGAGAATAGCAAGTTGCCTAAATATTGCCATTCTCCAAGGAGACTTCCTCTCTCTGTTAGATTCATATATATGTGGGGTTGAAGCCCATGATGTGCATGGTGTTTTTTTCCACCTCCCCCCGTGCTCTGTGGATTTGTTAGACTTAGTTGACTTGTACAATGCATGCACTTCTTTCCCTGCCTACCCTACGGATGCTGTTCCAGCTCCAGTTACTGCTTCTCGCTGTGGCTTTGT